>NC_045450.1:61632480-61799663 GCF_002776525.5 Piliocolobus tephrosceles | reverse complement strand
GCCCGGCTAATTTTTTTATATTTTTTGTCGAGACGGGGTTTCACCGTGTTAGCCAGGATGGTCTCGATCTCCTGACCTCGTGATCCGCCCGCTTCCGCCTCCCAAAGAGCTGGGATTACAGGAGTGAGCAACCGTGCCCGGCCTGCCTATGTAATTTTTAAGATAAAGCCATACCGGAGTAGGGTGGCCCCTAATCCAATATGACTGCTGTCCTTATAAAAAAGGAAAATTTGGAAACAGAGACATGCATGCAGGGAGAACAGCATGGGAAGATTTGAGTTACGTTGCTCTAAGTGAAAGAACTTAGACCAAAATCTAGGACAGGGTGCCTGCAACAAATCCTTACAATGCCTTCAAAAGGAGCATTTCCCTGCCGACACACTGATCTCAGGCTTCCAATCTCCAGAACTGTGAAGCAATGAATTCCTGTTGTTTAAGCCATTAGGTTTGCTACATTTTGTGAGGACAACTTGGCAAACTAACATACAGCACATCTCAATTTAGACCAACCACATTTCTTTAGTTTTTGTAATTTTAATTTTAATTTTTTTAACCTTTAATTTCCAGGGTACATGTGCAAGATGTGTAGGTTTGTTACATGGGTAAACGTGTGCTGTGGTGGTTTACTGCACAGATCATCCCATCACCCAGGCACTAAGCCCAGCAGCCATTAGCGATTCTTCCTGACGCCCTCCCACCCCACAACCCCCAACAGGTGCACGGTGTGTGTTGTTCCCCTATGTGTCCATGGGTTCCCATTAATCAGCTCCCACTTATAAGTGAGAATATGCGGTGGTTACTTTTCTGTTCCTCTGTTAGTTTGCAGACAGTAACGGCTTCCAGCTTCATCCATGCCCCTGCAAAGGACATGATCTCATTCTTTTTTCTTAGACTAGCCACATTTCAACATCCTCATGTGGCTGGTGGCTGCCAACACTGACTCAGAAGATTCTGATATTCTGGGCTTTGCTTTGAAAACCTCCAGTTTTTCTTCGTATACAATTGTAGTTTATCTGGAGTGTGTGTGAGGGTGGGGTGTTTTGGTTTTCTTTCATTTTATGCAAAAGTAAAGACAACCACAGTAAACTTTATTTCCATTCCATGTTTACCAAGCTAAGATGCTGTGTGTCTCTGATTCACAGTTATAATTGTTCCCAGTTCCTGTTCTGAGCTGCCAATGTTTTGTGAAACTTCAAAAATGCTTACTTGGAGACAGAAGAGAGAACACCAATACAGATCAAGGAATATGAGGCCAGGGGAAAGTAGATAATTTACCCAAAGACTGCAGCTGGATGGCTGCAGAGCTGGGGTTAGAGCCTTATTTGTTCCATCCACAGTATGGTCCTGAGGTTTGCCTTGCATCAGATCTCCTGGGAGATGGTCAAAATGTAGCCTCCCCGCACTGGGATGGAAGAACTAGACCATGGATAAGAGGATGCTACCTGCACTTCCTCCCTGTTCAGAATAACCTTAGTCTAATCTGTGCAAAGGCAGTTGCTTATCCACATCTAAAAATATTTTGTCTAAGAACTAAATGTTTGATGATGAACATGTGTTAAAGCTTCATTTTCTTGGTTACAGGGAAGCTATCTCTGGGGTACAGCAGGATTTGGAAATGACTGGTGCTTTCTTTTTTAAATTATACTTTAAGTTCTAGGGTACATGTGCACAATGTGCAGGTTTGTTACATATGTACACATGTGCCATGTTGGTGTGCTGCACCCATTAACTTGTCATTTACATTAGGTATATCTCCCAATGCAATCCCTCCCCCCTCCCCGCTCCCCCTCCCCACAATAGGCCCTGGTATGTGATGTTCCCCTTCCTGTGTCCAAATGATCTCATTGTTCAATTCCCATCTCTGAGTGAGAACATGCGGTGTTTGGTTTTCTGTTCTTGCGATAGTTTGCTGAGAATGATGGTTTCCAGCTGCATCCATGTCCCTACAAAGGACACAAACCTGTCCTTTTTTATGGCTGCATAGTATTCCATGGTGTATATGTGCCACATTTTCTTAATCCAGTCTGTCACTGATGGACATTTGGGTTGATTCCAAGTCTTTGCTATTGTGAATAGTGCCGCAGTAAACATACGTGTGCATGTGTCTTTATAGCAGCATGATTTATAATCCTTTGGGTATATCCCCAGTAATGGGATGGCTGGGTCAAATGGTATTTCCAGTTCTAGATCCTTGAGGATTTTTTGTTTTTGTTTTTGACATGGAGTCTCACTCTGTTTCCCAGGTTGGAGTGCAGTGGTGCAGTCTCGGCTCACTGCAACCTCCACCTCCTGGGTTCAAGCAATTCTCTGCCTCAGCCTCCCGAGTAGCTGGGATTATAGGCACCTACCACCACGCCTGGCTAATTCTTGTAATTTTAATAGAGATGGGGTTTCACTGTCTTGGCCAGGCTGGTCTTCAACTCCTGACCTCATGATCTGCCCACCTCGGCCTCCCAAAGTCCTGGGATTACAGGCGTGAGCCACTGCGCCCGGCCGTGACTGGTGTTCTCATTGGACTCAGTTGGCTCCCCTTGACTTACGAGCTCATCAGGCCAGTGGAGGTAATCTGTAAATTTCTATAACAATAGGTTTCTTTTTCTCATTTTAACAGTAGGGCATAGTTAACATACACAATTTAGAAAAAGATAGGTTTTTTTTTTTTTTTTTTTTTCCCCACAAGTATACAGTCAACTCTTGAACAACACATAGTGGACTGTGAAGGTCTACTTATACTCATTTTTCAACCTAAAGTGGATTGAAAACCTTTGTATATGAAGGGTCAAACTTTCTCTTTTTTTTTTTTTTTGGTCACCCAGACTAGGGTGCAGAGGCACCATCACAGCTCACTGCAGCCTCAACTTCCCAGGTTTCAGTGATCCTCCGACCTGTAGCTTCCTGAGTAGCTGGGACCACAGGCACACACCACCATGCCCAGATAATTCCTTTGTTTGCATTTGTTTTTATAGAGATGGAGTCTTACTACATTGCCCAGGCTGGTCTTGAAATCCTGGGCTCAAGCAGTCTACCTGCCTCAGCCTCCCAAAGTGCTGGGATTACAGATGTGAGCCACTGTGCCTGGTCTCCAACATTTTTTTTATACGTGGGTTCTATAGGGCTGACTGAAGAACTTGAGTATGCATGAATTTTGGTGTATGTGCAGGTCCTGGAACCAATCCCCTGAGTATACTGAGGGATGACTGTAAGTAAATATCACCTATATTCCTAGAAGTCATGGGGGTCAAAGCTCTCAAACTTTGGATATATTTTCTTCTGGTATCTTTTCAGAACATATGAAAATAACATGTACATTTTATTGTTTTAAGAACAATGCAGTTATATTGTACAACTTATTTTATAACCCGCTTTTAAAAAATTTATTAGTATTTTTATTTTTTATTTATTTGTATTTAAATATTTAAATTCTAGAATACATGTGCAGAATGTGCAGGTTTGTTACATAGGTATACATGTGCCATGGTGGTTTGCTGCACCTATCAACCCGTCATCTAGGTTTTAAGTCCTGCATGCATTAGGTATTTGTCCTAATGCTCTCCCTCCACCAGGCCCCCACCCCCAACAGGCTCTGGTGTCTGACAAACACATGACGTCCATGTGTTCTCACTGTTCAACTCTCACTTATGAGTGAGAACATGTGGTGTTTAGTTTTCTATTCCTGTGTTAGTTTGCTGAGGATGATGTTTTCCAGCTTCATCTATGTCCCTGCAAAGGACATCAACTCATTCTTTTTTATGGCTACATAATACTCCATGGTATATGTGCCACATTTTCTTTATTCAGTCTATCATTGATGGGCGTTTGGGTTTAACCTGCTTATTTTTACCCCTTGCTCCACTGCCTCCCATGGGTGGCTTTGGGTTTCTGGTCATTCTTCTGGGTCACCAGTTGTTTCACACAAGTTCTTTCCCTCTGGCCCCTGATCCAGTTGGAGCTGGGCCTGCTGCTGCAGGTCACTATAGACGGAAGGTAGAGAGAATGTGTAGACCAGTGCTCACAGTGGCTTCTGGGCCCACCAGGCTATGGAACAGGCCTGGAAAAGGAAGAAGCTGGGGAACTCTAAAATTGACTAGCCACTCCCACCAGCTTCCCTAAAGAGCCCCAGGACTGAGTATTCTAATAGATTAAATTTTTAGAATGCAGAAAAGTCTGTTTTGGCCTGCTGGACAGTTCTGAATATAGCTGGAAGTGTGTCTTAGTGCTTGTGGGTTTGGAAGAAGGTATTTAGCACTCTGGGACTCAAGAAAAGGCTCTGGAAGGAAACAATGAGTTCAGCACATGGGTGTGAATGTGCATTCTCAGCTCAGTGTGCAGTGGGTAGACTCAGTTACACAAAATCCAGGACCCTGACATTTAGCCAGCCTGGGCTTGGGCCACTCTATCCCCCAACATACAGTCATATCAGCAGTCCCAAGTATGTCTCAGCAAACAGACACCAGGCTTTGCTTTCCTGACTTTGGGGATATGGAACCCAGATGGGCCTTGTGACGAGGCGTTGGTTGTTCAGATGGCTGTGTGGGGACAGTAGGCAGTGATGTCGATGCATGTCTGCCCCCTTGAATTCATGTTCCTACTCACCAGACCCATTTGGTTGGAGCTGAGAGTTTATTTTCCACCATGGGAGAGGTCCTTAGCTCCCTTCTTCTAAGAATCAGGAAGCAATTCATTATACTCTTAACGCTAACAAGCAGCAGCACACATTTCTCTTCCTAGTTTTTTTACAGATATATTTGTTGACCTATACCCAAAACTTATTGTAACACATTGTGCTGATGACTGCAATAGAGAAGGGAGTGGGGAGAGACTTATTTAGCTTGCTAAGATATGAGCAACGGCCTGTCTTTATTTTCTTTACTTAATAAAATGTACTTTCTACAAATATAGAAGATGACAGGAGTGTATGCACAGATAATTATAGGAATTCAGCTCTCCGTTTGCCTAGGGAAATCAGCTCTGTTTCAAAGAAGATTTTTAAAAAACGCTTTCTCATAGTACTTTTTCTCCTGTTGATCACCTTCTGATTGTTGACAGTAATGTTTGCAATTTCTTTTTCTCAGAAACTTTGTGCTTATGTCAGGATTCTCTCCACAGTGTTCCTGCAGGTGTATTGATTATTCTTTCCCACAGTAAAAGAACAAGTCCACCTTCAGCGAGGCCACTCTGGCTTAGAATGATCAAACATTCTACCATGTACACACTGTGTGGATCTGGGCAGGCCACACTCACTTCATGGGCCAGATTTCTCACCTGCTTGGTTGGAATGATGATGTCGATCTCACTGGATTGCAGCAGAAATGCGTTGAGATTCTACTTGTGAATACCCCTGAGGAAGTGTGTGGCTTATAAAAACACTCAGTGGGCTGGGTGCGGTGGCTCAAGCCTGTAATCCCAGCATCTTGGGAGGCCAAGGTGAGCGGATCAGGAGGTCAAGAGATCAAGACCATCCTGGCCAACATGGTGAAACCCTATGTCTACTAAAAATACAAAAATTAGCTTGGCATGGTGGCACGTGCCTGTAGTTCCAGCTGCTTGGGAGGCTGAGGCAGGAGAATCGCTTGAACCTGGGAGGCGGAGGTTGCAGCGAGGCGAGATTGTGCCACTGCCCTCCAGCCTGGCGACAAAGTGAGACTCCGTCTCAGAAACAAGCAAAAAAACAGAAACCACTCAGTAAGCATTCTTGTCCTTCTCTTCCTCAAAACAGAATAAGAATTCCTCCGATTTATTGAGCATGTGATGTGCACTGGGCATCTAATCTGCATGTTCTTCTGTAATCCTCAGCACAGTATGAGGTAGGCACCACAAATTCATTTTGCAGATGAAGAAAATGAGAGATTTAGAGATTTGACTATAGTTTCTTAACTGTAACTGGAAGAGCCAGAATTGGAAGCCAGATGTATCTAACTTCATAATAAATTAATTTAAGCACCACACTAGCTCCTCCTCAGTCCTCACAGAGAGATGGCTTGATATGTTGTATGTAAGCTGGTTTGGGTTATGTGCATGTTTTACCACTTAGGAGTCATATATGTAATGTTAGGCACTCAAAAATCCTCCCCTTTTCCCACCATGAGGCACTGTTTCCCCTAGCTCTGTATTCCAGAGCAGTAGCAACCAAATAGTGCCACACATTTCCTTCTGCCTGGTGAAGGATTGCCTTTCAGAGGAAAGGGACGCAGAGGGTCAGGTCCCTGGGTATTCTCTGTCCTTCCGAGGCACCTGACCTTTCGTTTTGTTGTTGTACAAACTCAGAAGCTCGTTGCAGACTCTGCAAGCAGCGAGTACCCCAGTGCTAACTCAGAAGGGTATTGAGCTAGCCCTGGAAGATGATACTTCTCCATGTCTTCAACAACATCTGGAAGCTGCCCCTTTCTCTGTAGTCTTAGCCCACTTGTTATGATCATTTTACTAATGCACGGTGGCTTCTCCTGCCAGAACAGTGCTTTGTGAATCTTTTCATTGGATCTGTGAATTCTTTCGTGGGCCAGGTGCTATGCTAGAAGCTAGGGATTCAGAGTGGCCAAACTACAATATGTGAGGGGCCCTACACTCTCTGACCAGGAGAACACATATTAATATTCCAAGTAAGCATTTGCAAGAGAATCTATGCAGTTAAGAGAAGCACAGAGTGCTGTACAAGCAGGAGACAAAGGGCCTTGCAGGGCCTGGGGCATAAGAGTTGAGGGCTATAATAGTTTCCTGCTGCTGCTGCAACCAATTACCATACGATTGGTGGCTGAAGACACAACATATTTATCATCTTACAGTTCTGGGAGCAAGAAGTCCAAAATTCATCTTAAGGGGCTAAAATAAAGCTGTTGGCAGGGGTGTATTCCTCCTGGAGGCTCTAAGGGACATCCCATTTCCTTGTCTTTTGCAGCTTCTGGGGGCTGTCTGCATTCTTTGGTCCCTGGCTCTCAGCCTGCAATCCGTCACAACGTCTGCTTCCATCCTTACATCTCCTTCTGATGGAATACTACTCAGCCATAAAAAGGAATGAATTAATGCTGTATTCACAGTAACCTGCATTGGAGACTATTATTCTAAGTGAAGTAGCTCAGGAATGGAAAACCAAACATTATATGTTCTCACTCATAAGTGGGAGGTAAACTATGAGGATACAAAGGCATAAGAATGATACAGTGCACTTTGGGGACTTGGGGGGAAATAGTGGGAAGTGGGTGAGGGATAACAGTTGACAAATTGGGTTTAGTGTATATCGCTCAGGTGATAGGTGCACCAAAATCTCACAAATCACCACTAAAGAACTTACACATGTAACCAAATACCACCTGTTCCCCCAAAACCTATGGGAATAAAAAATCAAATTAAAAAAATCTTCTCGAACTCTCCTGTCTTCTTCTCTCCTTGATAAGGACCCCTGTGATTATATTGGGCCAACTGGCTAATCGACAGTAACCTTCCCATCTCAAGATCCTTAATTTAATCACCTCTTCAAAGTCTCTTTTGCGGTCCACAGTTTTCAGGGATTAGGATGTAGACATCTTTGGGGAGGCCATTATTCTTCCTACTACATGGAGTAAAAAAGGAGTTGAGAAAAAGGCATTAGGAAAAGAGAGCTTTCAGAAAAAGACGTAAAGGTGAGTAGGAGGTAAGCAGTGTAGTGCGCGGCAAGAACACGCAATCCAGAGTGTCTTACGGAAAGCCCCAGAGGTGGGATGAGATTTAGCAGGCTGGGATTCAAAGGGCCCTGGGCAGGTGGTGTAAGGAGAGGAAAAATTAGAATGCATGAGACCCAGAAAGATTTGATGTGTCTGAGAGGACTGGGGAGGAAGGACTTAGGGAGGGAAGGAAAGGACCTACCTTTGTGTGTTACAAAGATGACTGATAGTTCTCTGGAGGATCAGATTAGAGATGGCAAGATCGCAATCTTGGGTGCCACTGCAATAAGAAGGAAGAGATAGTGGTGGCTAGTCTAGGACTATGGGGTCAGATTCAAAAGATATTTAAGAGGTGAAGTCCACTGAGATGGGCGATAGACACTAATGAGTGGGGGAAGATGAGGTGTCAGGGGTGACCCCAAGACTACAGGTGTAAACACCTGGATGACTGGTTGTATGTACATGAAGACAGGAAATTTAAAGGAGTGGCCGTGTGAGGAGAGTTCACAAATAAAGTTTGGTACCTAGCTTGAGTTATATAAATGACATTCTCGTAGCGCTATGGAGCAGGCATATTCGTATGGAATAAAACTTCAGTCTGGTCCTCTTTTAGAGAAATTTATCCAGGAAGTGTGACATGCTATGAAAAGAATATGATATGGATTTGCCTGAGTCGTTTTTCCAGCAACTCTCTATGTGACTGGGTCAAGCCAGACAAATCCTTAGTGCTTCAGTTTCTTCCTCCTTAAAATTGGTAGAATTTCTTACTCTGCTAATAACACCAGGTCATTCTACAGATTAAATTAGAAAATAAATATAAAAGTGCTTTGCAACTTTTAAATGATTTATAAACATTATTTTTATTTTTGTAAGTAGGAATGATTATTAGTATACCTCAGTTAAGAGGGGTATGTTACCATTATTGATTACAAAATTAATTAATTAATTTATTTACTTATTTATTTTTTGAGACAGAGTCTCTTTCTGTCACCCATGCTGGAGTACAGTGGCACAGTCTCGGCTCACTGCAGCCTCCACATCCTGGATTCCAGTGATTCTCCTGCCTCAGCCTCCCAAGTGGATGGGATTACAGGTGTGTGCCACCACGCCCGGCTAATTTTTGTATTTTTAGTACAGACCGGGTTTCACCATGTTGGCCAGGATGGTCTTGAACTCCTAACCTCAGGTGATCTGCCCGCCTTGGTCTCCCAAAGTCATGGGATTATAGGCATGAGCCACCGCGCCTGGCCAATTACAAAATAATTTAAATTACATTGAATATTTTTCTTCACCTTCCTTCTACATGGACTAAATAACTTCTCATGTTTTCTTTGAGATTCCGTGATACAATCATTCGGTCATTTCTGTGGAACTGTCCCTGGACAAAACTGCCAGGAGAGTGGGGGTATCTGGGACCCTTATGACGAGGTAGCGGCAGAGGCGATTGGAGATTGCTTGCAGGAGAGGAGAAGGTTCTTTGCATGCCTGCCATCTGTGTGTATCTCTGAACCACCTTACAAGATTATTTCCATTTTGTTGATAGGGAAGTAGCATGTTTAGCAAATTCATTGTCTTTGTCAAGGCCACTCAGCCAGTGAGTGGTGCAGCTGTCAGCATCTGCAGCCCATGCTCTCTGGCCATGCCCAGAAGCCTCCTATGGGACATTGGTGTCCTTTTCCCCCTGGAGGTGCTCACTGAGCTGACACTTTCCTGGTTTGAAAACATGAATCTGATTGTCTGATACGTCCTGGTATTTTTAACTTAGTAGGCGAGCTCCTCATTCCAGAGAAAAGGTTCTTGAACATGGAAACTCTCTTTCACTGTTGCTTGTTAATACTCTGAGGGTATGCAATACATATTTCTTAAACTGAACTAAATGGCTCCTCTCAGTGTCATTTCTATTATTAAAAAAAAAAAAAAAAAAAGAGTCAGAAATGGCAATAGCTCCCTTTGGCAGTATTTCAGATGGAGAGAAAGTCTATAGGAGCAATTAACGTAGTGCACTCTGAAGTCTAAGGGGGCGCCCTCAAATCTGGCTTCCCGCTTCATTGGCTCATAATTCTTGCTCCAGCTGAAACTCTCCTCTGGAAGGCACTTACTCCAGTTCTCCATCTGGCCTCTGCTTTAATTCTTGGTGAGCACAATGAGACCCAAGTTCTCTAGGCTGCCCAGGATACAGGGTAATATTTTCCATTTGCTTTCTTTCTCCAGGAAAATGAGTCAATGCACGGAATTGAAAAACATAGCAGCTACATGCATTGTCATTTGTAGTAGCAAAGTCTGGAATATACACCCTTCTCTGACAATTAGGCTTCTTGCTTGTTCACTTCAAGCTCCAGTAACATCTAACACTTTGACATGATTTCTGATGTGATATTTTTCTGTACAGATGAAAGATAAGACATTGACACTCACTTTGCATTTGGGAGGAAGTTGTTACTACAGCACTTACAGTTTAGGAAGATATAGGAAAATATTTCATATTTGCATGATTTATTCCCAAGACCCATTATAACAAAATGCTCCTGATAGTTTCAAGTTCATATTAATTTTCTGTCATTCAGACAAAGGACAATTTGGGCAAGTAAGTGCTCATTAAAATTTATTTAGAGGGAATATTTTCCATTAGGGTGTTTTATTATTTAAGAAGAAAACAGAAGCCCATGCACTAATGCATAATGCTCACAACAACATGGCATTTCAGATAAATTACATTTGGATAAAAATGAATGTGTCTGGGTTTGGAAGGCCAATTGATTCTAGCTGGTACCATGGTTGCATAATGATAAGCCAAGTTGAAAAGAGTTGCTGAAAACAAAGATGAGCCCAAGGAAATCCACCACCAGGTCTAGAGAAAATTGTTTCATGCTGGTCTAACTTTCGCTCCTTTGGAACTGAAGTTTTGGGGCTCTATTTCAGTGGAGCAGGCCCATCCGTGTGAATTGCTGTGACTCTGTGGGTAGGTTAAGGGGAGATGGAGGTGGTGCGCAGGGTGAATAGGGAATAGTGGCACCCTGAAGAATACAGACACTGCCCAAGGCACCATGTTCTATTATTTTTAAGGCAAAGGAAGATTTAGGCCAGATTTAGGCACCCCCAAGGGTGCAGGCCACCAGTGTATAGCCATGGAATTTTAGTAAACACACATTCCTCTTAGGAGTTGCATTTTCCACCTACAAGTCTGGTTTCTTTCACAAGACCTCGTGGCAACTTCTCAAGACGTCCACTTTCTGCATCAAGGCTCTTTGCCCAGACATCCTGGATGATTTTAGCTTTCCCGCCATCTCCCTCCAGGTGTCTTCAATTAGCCTCCTTTTCTGCCTCCACATCTTCCCCAAGTGGCGTACTCTGCAAATAGCTGCCATGGTTACTGTCTCCCATCTTTCTGTCTTTCCGTCTTTCCCACAGCTCCTGGAATCCGAACTTTCACTTTGCCTCTCAGGAGGCATGTGGGTATATCTACCTTACTTTTCACCTGCAATTCCAGATCCTTTCTCACTTCCCAGGTCCCATGGCTGCTTCCTGCTGAGCCAGCAGAAAAAATGAGCACAGCACAGGTAGGGAGAGCATTGCACATTCGCCCACAGCTTTGGGACCTGGGTCAAGAAAGCCTGTCGACTGCTGTGAGACTCAATTTCGTCATGTATGAAATGAGCACAAGAAGTATCTTGCAGGGAAATTTTAAAGATGAAATAAAATAACGTATAGGAAAATGCAAGCAAGTTCAATTCAGCATCATTCTACGTACTGTACATTACACAGTATTTCATGATCCTTGTTCTCATTGTGTCCACAGTCTGCTGTCTGGAATGTGGATGGTAGTTAATCAATGTTAACAGAGAACGACACTACCAAAAAAAAAAAAAAAAAACCACCACAAATATGTCCTTTATTCTGTGCAGTGAATGCTTAACAACTTCTTTACTCAATTTGTATAAGATCAACATTCATTAACATTTCTAAGTGGGTTATCTGCGATAGTTTGGAACTTCTGAATGACAAAAGCCAAATCAGACTTTTATCTTAGTGAAATCAATCATCCTATGTCATTAAGCGTATATAAAGAGTAAACCTCATATATCTGATCCATTGAATGATGTCCAGCACACTTAAGATAGGAAGTATATGCTCCCTCAACTGAAATAGAAAGTTACCAATAAGTTAAAAATTGGTACCATTCTCCCTCACGTTATTTCACAAGTTAACTAATTGTGGCTAATTTGAACTTCTGCAGAAATAACTGTCAAAATTTGTAAGGTCTACGTAGTAAAATGGATTTTCCTTCTAAACAGATCACCAATGTCTTCTTTTAACTTGTTCTACATTTTGTTTTGTTTTTAGCCATCGTTTATTGTGCTTACTGAGCAGCTCTGTGGTAGATGGTATTACCACCTCTGAATCCTCAGAGAAACAAAATTGACTGGAAGATTTATATACAAGCTTTTCAGAAATAGCAAAATAAAACAGGGAGGGGGGAATTAAGACATTTAATTTATCTCAAGGTATTTCTTGGGAAGCCTGAAGCTCTAAGTCCCATGCTTATAATTGATGATTCCTCATATCTACACATTGTCGCCCTGCTAAGGATCTGGGTTCACATTCTCATGTACAGTGAAAAATATTTCTCTTAAGAGAAATAACAGGGAAGCTCCAGACCTTTCCTATAGGGTAAGTCAGTGGCACATTTTCTGTCTTGGATGCCTGAGGGCATCTTCAGACACCTATATCTTCAAGTAGCTAAACCCTCCTAACCAATATACATTTAGTGTTAATTTTAAAGCCTTAACTTTAGAATTCAGACTGAGCTTTATTCTCACATGAGATGCTCATTAAAGTCAAGTGTTATTTATTTTCTTCCTGTGAAGTTGTTGTTTGTAGTTCAACTTCAGAACTTGACATTCATCCTTGTTAACATTCAACTCAGTTCATCTCATTGTGAATGCAGACAGAATGGTGAGTGGGGAATTAATAGAACAGGTTAGTGTATGTTCTTGTTTGTAACAAACTTTTCTTTCTCTTTAATCCTGAGATTTTTAAAAGAATATAACTTCTTTTTATGACACCCAGATAGCTGGCTGCATTGTTGGAAAAGAAAATGCAGATTTTGATATTGTTCTGCATGAAATCATGGAGAAAGCATAACTGGTATGATCTGGCAATGGTCAAGTTAAACTGTGTTGTTCTCCTACCACCAATTATGTGTGTCTTATGTTGACTTAAAGAGCAGCAAACTTATTGTTTATATAAGAATAAGATATAAGAATCTAGAAATGAAAAAATAGTATTGTTCCTTCAAAAATATTAATACTTTAAAAGTATATGAACTACCAGGTCATTTAGTTTGAGACTCCATAATGTCAGTGGCATGTGAATAAGGACATATGTGTTAGGGCAAAGATGAAATAGACTCAACCTCATATATTCTAAAAGTAGGCCTCACTGGAACAAAATAATCTGTTGGTACTTTTTTGCCACCCAGGGCAAAAGTCAACACTTCTTAGATAAAGACAGCATAATACAGTCTCACCCACAATGCTCAGCATACAATAAAAAAATTATGCCTGATGAGAAGCAAGAAAAAGTATCCAAAAATAGATAAAATAGTCAATAGAAACAGATGTGGAGATGATCTACAGCTGGCAGGCAAAAGCTTCAGAAAACTGGATAATACATGACATAAAAGAGAAGAAAGGATAAAATTAATGCAACATGAACTACATAAATGAAGAATTGAGATCTGTAAAAACAATCAAATGAATGTTCTATAATAAGAAAATGTAGCATTTGAAATAAGGAACTCACTGAGTGAGTTAAACTGTAGAATGGACACAAGAGAAGATAGGATTAATAAACCTGAGGAAAATTCAAAGGCCAATGTACGTGAAGAGCAAACAAACAACAATAACAAAAAGAAACAAAAATGAGCAAACAGGAAATGTGGGACACTGTCACCAGATCTACTGTACATGTAATTGGGTAACCAGGAAGAATGGAAAAAAAAGATACATAGAAATGATAGCTGAAGAAATAAGAGCCAATATTTTTCCATATCTGATGCAGCCATTACTCCATAGATCAAGAACCTCAATTAACACCAAGACAAATAACTATAAAAAATACAACACCCACATGCATCATAGTCAAACTACGAAAGTCCAAAAATAAAGAGAAATTCTTAACAGTATAAGAAGCAAACATTACTTTCATGATAACAAGAATAAAAATAATGGCTAACATTATAAAAGTATGGAAATAATAAGAAATTGATTGGACATGGTTGGAAGGAGGGGAACAACAGACATTGGGGCCTACTTGAGGTGAAAGGGTGGGAAGAGGGAGACGTTCAGGAAATAAAACTACTGGGTACTATGCTTAGTACCTAAGTGATGAAAAAAATCTGTATCCCAAACCCCTGAGTCACGAGTTTCCCTATATAACAAACCTGCACATGTACCCCTGAAACTAAAATGAAAGTTAAAATTTTTTTTATAAAGAAAAAAGAAAGAAATTGGTTGGGATAAAGTGCCAAAAGGAAAAAACAAACATTACAAATTTAGAATGTGAAATTCAGAAAAATAGTGCTTAAAAATAAAGATCAAATAAAGACATTTTCAGCCTAGAAACTGAGCATTTATTATCAGGAGATCTGCTTGCTCTGTAAGAAATAATAAAGGGAATTCCTCAGGCTAAAGAAAAACCACCCCAGCTGAAAACAGAGGCGTGCATGAAGGAATCAGTAGCCCTAGAATGAGTAAATAGAAAACAATGAGAGGTTTATAAGAAATACAGGAATAACGTTTATAGCGACGATAACAAAACAACCACCAGAAAGCCACAAGGGGAAATGGAATTAAACTTTTGATAGCCTCAAGCATAATTCAGGCTATGATAGAATAATCATTTAAGTTCTGCTGTAATAAGTACAGTGTATGTTTTGTAGTCTTGAGTGTAATGACCAAAATAAAAGGTAGAACAAAAATCAGAAGATTATATAGTTAAGTTAAAAAAGAATACACAATGAGGTGAAAAGATGTGAAGAAACAGGACTAATGGAATGAAGAATAGAGGACCAGTGGAATGTTCTTCTGGGTTTTGATACTGTCTCAAAGCTCTTTGATATTCCATTCACTTTTTTTCACTTTCATTTTACTAATTTACACTTCAGAAATTTATTTTTAGTTTCACTAACTAGTTCCTCAGCTGTGCTTAGTCCTTGGATGGGCTCCTCAAACTTTCTTTATGCCAACTTTTATCTCATAGTATGGACATTTGAGTCGTTCTAATGGTTTTCCTCTCTCCGATGAAGTGTTTTACTACAGATTTTAATATGTTGATTACATATGTATATATAAATAAATATGTGTATATATATGTAATATTTTCCTCAATTCCCTGGTTGTTCAGATAACTGAGTCATCTCTGAATATAGTTCTTTTGATTAGTTTGTTTTATAACAGATTTTTTAATTTTATTTTTTATTTTTTGAGACACGGCCTCGCTCTGTCACCCAGACTGGAGTGCAGTGGAGTGATTTCAGCTCACTGCAACCTCTGCCTCTGGGCTCAAGCAATTCTCTTACCTTAGCCTACCGAGTAGCTGGGGCCACAGGTGAGCACCACTAAGCCCAGCTAATTTTTGTATTTTTACTAGAGATGGGGTTTCACCATGTTGGCGAGGTTGGTCTCCAACTCCTGGCCTCAAGTGATCTGCCCTCCTGGGCTTCCCGAAGTGCTGGGGTTACAGGCATGAGCTATCATGCCAAGCCTGACAGTTTTGTTTTTGTTTTTGTTTTTTTTTGTCTTCTGTTTTTGTGTGTGTGTTTTCACACTTTTTTGCGGGGGACAGAAAACTGGCCACCACGTGGACAGTAGAAATGGAATAACACCATGTTGGGAAATAGGCCCACCACTTCTTCCGGTAGACTTTTAATAAGGGGTTTTGAGTCAATCTAGTCAGTGGGTAAGCTAGGTGTGCATTTTGTTGTTGCTGTGGTTACTTTCGGCTGGCCAACATCTTTGAACTTGTCAAGCTTTACCTTGTGCCTAGGGTAGAGTTGGGTAGCCAGATAATTTTTCTCAATGTTCTTGTTCAACACTTAACCTTAGGCTTTCCCTGTGAGCCAGAACCTCAGAGACGGTCTTTCTGCACACTCTTGCTCCTCTCCATGTGATAGACAGCTCTTCTTTTGGTGACTCACACTCCCTAGCCTGGTTGAGGGTACGTGGCTGGAGAGTTTTCTCTGATTTTCCTTCTTTAGCCTCAGTCTTGGGCTTCCACTGTATCCCTGGGTCTCACTGGTGGACCACATTCAGTGATCCTGCGACTCCTGCAAAGGTCATAGATTTCTGGTTTTCTGACATTTTCCTGACAGTAGCGGATGTTTTCCTTTTTCCTTTCTTTGACTGCAGTGGGTGTTTGCCTATGTTCTGGGGTTGACAGTTCTTGTTGCCCTTTGCCCAACAGTCTAAGGCTTCTGTTCTGCAGGGGAGGGGGATCTGGGTGGAGCTTTATGCCTTCTGTATCACTGTGTTTCCCATTTGTCTTCTAAGTTCCTAGTGATGTCCACTGAAAATAACCATTAATTGGTATAAACTCCCCTTGTGTCCGAATCTCCCAGGGGTTCCGTATTCTCACACTTCCCTATACTTGGCCTTTAACAAGTCATTAAAACGTTTAGTTTAAATCTTACTTGTAAGGCTCGTAAGGCCTGACTTAGTGAAGAAGGTAAAATGATTTCTTTACTCTAGGTAAAGTTCTGTCCATATTAAGCCTTTCTCTGATTTCTGGAAGCCTACCTTTCCCTACCCGCCTTCCCTACCCAAGCTCCAATGCCAGGCAACTCTGGTGTTTGGGTGGTGCCCATTTTGGGAACAAAGGGCTGTGGCTCTAAGCTATGGATAGATTCTGAAAACGATGTCTTTATTTTATGACTTAGCAAATTTTATAGTCTTTTAGATTTATAGTAGTCCATTAAGTTCCCTAGGAAACTTAATCATCTGTAGGTACATGTAGAACAGAAGAAATCTTTTAAGACACTTACCACACAAATTTGTACCCAATATGAATTGCCCTAAACCACAACTCACATTAGCTGAACCATGAAAACTGATGTTTCTGGGGAAGGGCACTCACTGTAAGATTTGCCTTGAGGTCTAAATTTTAGAAGAATTACTTAAAAAAAAATCAGAAGGGCAGAATACTTATCATGGAAGAGAAGCGATCCCTTTCACCTCATTGCCAGAACTTAATGGTTGTTTGTACAATAGCCATTACCTCATTTTTTCCTTTTTTAAAGCCTCCTGGTTTTGCTCAACTATGTACCTTTCTTCTTATGATCAGATTTTCCATTAAGCCTCTCTTGGCCATCCCATTTCTTTTGCCAGGGACTAGTCTAGAAATGAACATGGGAAAATTATGACCATGGAAGGATGCCTATGTGTGTGTAGTTGGAGGGGTCTCCTGGATGGTCTGCTAGTTAATATTTCTTTGGAGGAGACATTTTGAAAGTAGCCCCTCTTTTTTCACTGAATTTCACTGGGTCTTCATATAACAGCTGCTACTGCAGCAGCCAATCTGTACCCTAACTGAGCAGCAAGAAAGAACCCAGATCTCCTTGATGGTGTTGTCAAGGCAATAAGATACAAACAACTGAACAATATGAATAATTAAATAATTAAAAGATAATACAGATAACTTAAAAGTATGCACCATATTCTAATTTTAATTAATAAGTATCTTATTTATTCAATAGCAAGATGAAAATATATTTTTAGTGGAAAATATATTCTTAGTGGATACATGTAAGACAAAAGCATATCTATATAAACAGACCTATCCTGTTACTCCAGTCTTTCTTAACTGGACCCAGTCTCACTCCCTCTTCAGAGGTAACCACTGGCCATTGTTGAACATGTGTTCTTCTCATTTCTTTATTTTGCATTTAAGAACTAATATATGGCTACATATGCACATATAATTTTCTTTGTACAAAATGGATCATAGCGTATGTCTTCAAAGGGATTTTTTCGCTTAATTTTAATGTCTTTAGGTTATATTTCCAAGTCAACACACACAGTGTATATTTCTATTACATATATAAGAAATTCAGTAAGACAGACTCCTAGAGGACTTACTGCATCAGTGAGTATACTTTTTTAAGTTTTGTCTGATACTACCAGGTTGCTGTCTAAACCAGCTTTACCAAGTACACTTCCACCAAAAGTATATATGAGAAAGAAATTTTGTATTTTCTAGAAGACACTTTTGGGAGCAAAAAACAAACTAATAAGTAGTTTTATGATAGGTATTAGATTTTACATGCGTATGCCCTTTGACACAGCAATTCTACTTCAAGAAATTAATCCTACAGAAATAATTACACAGATGGACAAAGACAGATCATAGGGATGGCAGATACAGCATTACTTACAATCTTGAAGAATTAGATACCACTAAATGTCTGGCAAAAGGCAATTGGTTAAATGAATTATGATACAGAGAGACTATGTGCTTGAAAAGAGATATTTAATATGTCAAATAACCACCAAGCTCAGGAAATAAATGTTCAAAGATCATAAACCCTGAAATCCAGTGTTCTTAGTTCCAGCAGGCTCTGGGCAGCTCCATAAATGCTTATCCCACTGGTAATGGGTTAAGATGTGGCAAATTTGGTAATAAAATACAGGATTTCAAATTTATATTTTCAAGTGTTTTAGTATAATTTTGAAAAAAAGACAAAACTTCATGAACTCTTTGGCTTCAGAACTTTAAAAAAATCAGTATCAAAATAAACTACAAGAAGTCAGGAAAAAATAATTGAGATGAAGGTTGAAAGCTATAAAAATTAAAGCAAAAGCAAAAGCAGAAATATTTGCTAGGATGCAAGAAGTTGTAGCAGACACTTTAACTTCTACCCAGTAAACGTCCTCCTCTCATTTAGTAATAGAACTTTGATTTTTTTTTTTAATGGAAAGCTACTCAAGCTGCATTCTGAGTTCCCCTTTGTTTCATGTTCTGGCTCTGTGACTAAGTCCTGGAAGATGGCATAGGAACAAAGGTATGGTCTAGAAATTCTGAGTAGAATAATAAAGGGAACTAAATTTTTGGTGAGGTGATTTTTTTTTTTTTTTTTTTTGAGACAGAGTCTCCCTCTGTCGCCCAGGCTGGAGTGCAGTGGCACGATCTCGGCTCACTGCAAGCTCCGCCTCCCGGGTTCATGCCATTCTCCTGCCTCAGCCTCCCAAGTAGCTGGGACTACAGGTGCCGCCACCACGCCCGGCTGGTTTTTTGTATTTTTAGTAGAGACAGGGTTTCACCGTGTTAGACAGGATGGTCTTGATCTCCTGACCTTGTGGTCCGCCTGCCTTGGCCTCCCAAAGTGCTGGGATTACAGGCCTGAGCCATCACGCCCGGCCTTTTTTTTTTTTTTTTTTTGGATGGATTCTCGCTGTGTCACCCAGACTGGGGTGTAGATCCCGGCTCACTGTGACCTCTGCCTCCTGGGTTCAAGTGATTCTCCTGCCTCAGTCTCCCGAGTAGCTGGGCCTACAGGTACACACCACCACAATAAATTCTGTATTTTTAGTAGAGACCGGATTTCACCATGTTGGCCAACGATGGTCTCAATCTCTTGACCTCGTGATCCGCTGGCCTCGGCCTCCCAGAGTGTTGGGATTACAGGCATGAGACATCGTGCCTGGCCAGGTGATTCTTTGATCTTTCTCTTCTACCTGCTGCTTGCCAGGAACACAGATCTGATGACTGAATCTCCAACAGTCATCTTGAATGATAAGGACCACAAGGATGGAAGGCAGAAATCAGGAATTGGTGCATGATCCTGAGGATGCTGGGGCACTGGCATACCTGTCTCTGACTGCACACCTTGGCATCTCTCTTACTTGAGGAAAAAAAAAGTTAATCTTAAGACACTGTTACTTAATTTTATGTAACAAGCTGTATGTTCTATGTTGTACAAAATACAAATTTTGCTTTTGATAAGAATACAAAAGAAAATCCCAGAGAAACGTGTGTGTGTGACAAATGTATGAGAGAGACAGTAAGTGAGACAGAGAGAGAGAGAAAGAGAGGAGAAAATAAATATACAAGGATATAATGTTAATAATGAGATGTCATCTTCAAATATGGAAGAGCTTAAAGATTTATATTAAAGTTTCATATACAAACCAATGACAAAGGAAAATCTTGGAGAAATGGCTAACTTGTTGTCAAAATGTAAAATATCCCATTTGACCCAATATGAGAGAAAATCTGAACAGACCAATAACCATAGCCAAATTTGGTGGCAGGTTCAAATGGTTTTACTGCTGAGTTTACTTTAAATTCAAACATCATGCAATTCCTGTGCTATGTAAATAATTCTAGTCCACAGAGAAAGGTGAAAGAACCTTAATTCATTGTATAAAGTATCATGAAGATAAGACACAAGAGAAAATTAGACAAATTCCAAGTATATTGAGGTAAATATTTCAAATAAATAATCAGATATCTGAATCCAGATATTGATAAAATTATATGACATGAACAAATGAGATTAATCACAGTAACACAAGGACTTTATCAACACAGGTTTAACACATAGGAACTTTATCAACATATTTTATTATATCAATGAACCAGGGATATCAATAGATGTTGAAAAGCTATTCAATAAAATGTAGAGCTATTGTGAATATTACAAGAAAGTAGGATTAGAAGGAAGCTAAAACATACAACTGTTATTTACTAAAAAAAACAATATTTTAAAGGGTAAGATATGAAGGTCATTCCCATTAAAAACTGAGATTAGATTCTATCATTACTCTATTTTGATCTTTGTTTTTGGAGCAGCAGTTAATGTAATATAAACAAAAAGAGAAATATTTATAATACATGTTGGAGAAAAGAGACATGCTGATGATATGATTATAAAGGTAAAAACTCTAAACTACAAAAGTTAAAATAACTGGATAAAGTAGTGAACAAAAGATATAAAACTCCTTTTTTATATGTATAATACTAAATTAAAAATAAAAATTGGAAAATAAATCCTATTCAGAAAAGCAACAGAGACATAAATTCCTGGGAATTAATATAACCAGAAAGTATAAACAAAGAAAACCATAAAATCCTAACAGAAGGACTTAAAAGAATTCCAGAACAAAAGGAAAGACTGATCAAGATCCTAGACGGAAGAACTTAACCAACCAAACATGTTAATTCATGCCACATTAAGAATATAAACCATCTGTTTTCTCAGAATCCTAATAGAACCTTAAAAAAATTGGGCATGTCCCACACATATGCGCGTTGCTGCAAAGACATGGAAGAGCAAAGACATGGAATCAACCCAAATGCCCATCAGTGATAGACTGGATAAAGAAAATGTGGTCCATATACACCAGGGAATACTACGCAGCCATAAAAAGGAATGGTATCACGTCCTTTGCAGGGACGTGGATGGAGTTGGAAGCCATCATCCTCAGCAAACTAATGCAGGGACAGAAAACCAAACACCGACTTCTCGTAAGTGGGAGCTGAATGATGAGAACATATTGGCACATAGTGGGGAACAACACACACTGGGGCCTGTTGGAGGGAGAGCATCAGGAAGAATAGCTGATGGATGCTGGGCTTAATACCTAGGTGATGGGTCAATAGGTGCAGCAAACCACCATGGCACAGGTTTACCTATGTAACAAACCTGCACATCCTGCACATGTATCCTGGAACTTAAAATCAAAGTTGAAGAAAAACAAAAACATAAAAATAAAAATAAAACTATTCTAAGTGATAAACTGATGGGGCATATCCGAGGCCTAATCTAACACAGATACACAGTTTTATCTAAGCAAAGTAAATTAAATGCTCAGTGAAAAACTATAGTTTTATCTCAGTTATTATAATTGTTATGTGCATTTATTTTCTTAAAGTACCAAGGAAGGAGATATTTCCCTTCTCAAGAGGAAACATAACATTTTATAACAAATGAAGTTGTGGAAATAACCATCAAACTGGATTCCTCTGTCAGATAAGAAAGTGCATTTGGGCCTGGAAGGAGCCTTTGGTTTATGAATGCAACATTTATAGAGATCCTCAGTATCTCTGTCCTCGGGGATCTTATGTGCTCACAGGCAGAAGAGAAGGTACAAAAATGTTTTCAGAGCGTGTGACAAACCACAGATAGGAAAACATGTAACAGAATTAGCATAGAGGAGGAACACTGGAGGGTGGGGTGATGGCTGATGAGTAAGATTATTCTAGAGGACTACCCAGGAATTTTCCAATAAACACAATGGAAAGGGCATTCATAGGCAGAGCTCACCACAAGAGCAAAGACAGGGAGGCAAGACACAGCATGGTTTGGGCACGCCCTATACTCCAGGTCAGCTGGTAGGGCTGGAGTTTAAGAGGAGAGGCACGGAGTGGTGGAAGAACAGGAGGGCAGGCGGATCGTGGCTGAAGGCAGAAAAGGACGAAACTCTCATCTTGCTAATGTAGTCCACATTTTGGTTTGGTGTGTCATTAAACCAAACCAAGGACATGACATGAATTTTTTTTCTTTCATAAAATAAAACTAGAAGCATAGAATCAAGAACCTGAAAGGAGCCCTGTGACATACCAGGTTACTGAGCATTTAATTGCCAAGTAGTCAATTAATTTAACTGCCAACTTGTCTAAGCTGTAAGCTCTAAGCTCTAAAACTATTCCTTGGTGACAGTGGACAGAGGAGGAGTTTGAATTTAGGGCAGTCTGACTCCAGAGAATGTACTCTTTCTTATGTTATACATCTGTTTTTTACCATTCTTTACCCAGCTAATGTCCACTTACTCATTGAAACTCAGCCTGTTTCCTTTTAGCTTCCTGGGCCCCACAGTCCAATTGAGACACCTTCTGCCTCCCATCTCCTGGTTTTCAACTGTTATTTTTTCAGTGGCCACACTGAACTATCCTACCCCATCCTATAGTATCCTATGGTATCTTGTACTACACAACTTTTTCCTTCCCTTCCCTACCTTATCTTGTTCGCCCCCACCGTGCCCTACCCAATCCTATTCTAGCCTGTCCTTGGCTATGTAGACTGTACTGTAAGAATTGACGTATTGATTTACTCTCTGTATCTTCCAGTAGGTTGTAAATTCATTGATTGATGGAGTCCTGCCCTTTTAGACCTTATATCTTCAGCCCAAAGAACGAAGTTTGGAACATATTAATAGGTGGTCAGAGGATATTCTGATATATGGACAGACTGGCTCACTGAATGAATGGAAAATGGTAGGCTGTACTTCATCAGCTGATGCATGAGTTGGCATGGGGAGGGAATTGCAGATCTGAGAAGAATTTGAGATGGCAGTGAGAACAACTTTAATATTATCAAAGGTGTTTCTAAGACTTGAATTTTTGTTTTACTACTTTTTTCTTAATGAAGTTATTTTATTTTGTATTTGTATAAACCATACAATGTTTTAGCAAGTAACTTCTAGATTTAGGGAAGAAGAAGATGATGATGATGATGATGATGATGATGATTATTTGAGACAGAGTCTTGCTCTGTCACCCAGGCTGGAGTGCAGTGGCGCCATCTCGGCTCACTGCAACTTCTGCCTCCTGAGTTCAAGCGATTCTCCTGTCTCAGCCTCCCGAGTAGCTGGGATTACAGGCACCTGCGACTACATCCAACTAATTTTTGTATTTTTAGTAGAGATGGGGTTTTGCCTTGTTGGCCAGGCTGGTCTCAAACTCCTGAGCTCAGGTGATCCACCCACCTCAGCCTCCCAAAGTGCTGGGATTATAGGCATGAGCCACCATACCCGGCCAGAGATTATTTTGCTGTGGACTAAATATCACATGTTCAGCATAGAAAAAAGTAGGACAATGGGAGAGGAGCCTCAGCCTCAACTTCACAATTTCTGAAGAGCCCAGTTCAGAGCATACCATGATGGGATCAGCACGAGATTCATGTATGACCATGGCTGGCAAATCACCTTTCTGAGCCTCAGATCCTTTTCAGTGATGAGAATTTAGTACTTATTTCACATAGCTGTTAGTAATGAAATAGCCTAGGGTAGAGTGACTGCCATGAAGTAGCCCCTCAGTAAGTATGAATGCTGCCCCCAGCCTCTACTTCAAACCTAGAAGAAGAACATAGATCCCCCTAGTTTTGTCAGTGACTACGACACATCCAGTGGAAAGAGCTGGGATTTGGAGCAAGAGAAGTCAAGATTTGAATCCTGCTCCACAGTTCTTTGATTGTGTGTCACCTCTGGCCCTTACCTGTTCTCTGTCACCCAAACCCAGCTATCCCCAGAACCCCTAGTTTGTGATATTGTTTCTAGTATTCTCATGTTATCTCATTCACCCCTTATGGCAGGTTGGTGGCCTAGGGCCCCATTATTGTTTAATCTATGAAAATTCAAATGTCGATTCTACTCTATTTTGCATTAATCTGTCCATTAAGGCCCAGTCTCAGGGTTCAGACCCCTGATCCCACTCTCTTCACTGTGTTTCTTTCTAAAATCCCTAAAATCAGGAGCTCAGGCTTTCTTCACAATGAAATTGGGCAGAACAGGAGGGGTGGCCCCTTGACTCCCCAGAGCTCAGGCCATTGACCTTAACTGCCCTTCGCATCTGTGTAGGCTCTGGGACCATCCTGCCCTCTGTGGCCAGGGCCCTGTTCCATGTTCAGACCATTACATCCACATCCATCTCAATTCTGTGGCACCCCCTCTGGCCACTCACTGAATTCCAATCTTTGGATTGAACTTGGTTTTTTGCCTTCTTTGCTGACTGTGGACTAGACCCAGTGAGGAAAGTAGAGAGCATTAAAAATTATTGTCTGGTGAGAAATAAACTTGGGGAGGAAGGCCTTTGTAAGCCAGGTAAAAAACGTGGGTTTACATTGCTGGGTATATACCCAAAAGAATATAAATCATCCTATTATAAAGATACAGGCATGCTTATGTTTATTGCAACACTACTCACAATAGCAAAGACATGGAATCAACCCAAATGCCCATCAATAATAGAGTGGATAAAGAAAATGTAGTACATATACACCATGGAATACTATGCAGCCATAAAAGGGTCATGTACTTTGCAGGGACATGGATGGAGCTGGAAGCCGTTATCCTCAGAAAACTAACACAGGAACAGAAAACCAAACACCTCATGTTCTCACTTAAAAATGGGAACTGAACAATGAGAACAGTGGACCTAATGAGGGGAACAGCACACACTGGGGCCTGTCAGGGGAACAAGGGAAGGAAGAGCATTAGGATACATAGCTAATACATTCAGGGCTTAATGCCTAGGTGATGGGTTGATAGGTGCAGCAAACCACCATGACGCACGTTTACCTGTGTAACAAACATGCATGCCCTGCACATGTATCCTAGAACTTAAAATTAAATTAAAAATAGAAAAAGTAAAAGAAAAATAATTTGGATTTATTCTAAAGGCAATGGGAAGCAACCAAAGGAATTTAATCAGAGAGATGACATGATCGGATTTGTGCCAAAATTCCTGCCTATTGCTTTCCAGAAGCCAGTCGAATAGGCTCTTGCAGGTGCCTAGGACGTGAGAGTTGACTGACTGGTGGGCTGTGAAAAGAATTACCTAGTTGCTACTTAGTGTGTGCAAACCCTCAGGTCTCATGGCTTTACATTCCTGAGCAGGGAGACAGACAGGTAACAGGTAGACATGCAGATGAGGAAGATAACCATGAGAGTAATAGGTGTTATGAAGAATAGGATAAAGCAGGTGATGTGACAGTGACAGTGACAGCGAAAAGGTAAAGTTTATTCTGACATCAGAATAAGAAAGACTTCTGGGACCCTCTGGAGACTGCTGCAGCTGGAGGAAGCTGCATATGCAAGGGCTTAGAGTCAGGACAGAGCTTGGTATGGGACATAATGTTGAAGACGCAGGCAGAGCCCACCTCATGTAGGGCCTGGGAGATCTGAAATTTATTCTAATGGATTTTCAGCAGGGGATAGTGAGCTGGGATAGTGTGTGACTGACCGTGAACTGTGAGAGAAGAGAACAAAGCCGAGGGTGGTGCTCAGGGTTGTGTCCTGGGTGCCTGAGTGAATGACAAGGCCATCTCCTATGTATTAAATACTTGTATGAACTGGTCCTTTGTTGCTCAACTGCCACTTGGATAGTATGGTTTGGTTGCATGTCGTAATAATATAATTTGTGCCTATACTTATAATTTTTTAAAAAATTTGATATATAAAACCCAACAATTCATTTTATAGAATGGAAAGGTCCTTTGCAGAATAACTGCAGATTAATTCACTTTCACCTCACTCATGACTTTGTTGCCAGACAAGATAAATAGACCCGTTGTGGCTTAAAACCTGGTTGAAGAAAATATAATATGGTTGACCTTTGAACAATGTAGGTTTGAACTTTGCTGGTCCACTTATATTCAGGTTGTCTCCCGACTCCACCACCCCTGAGACAGTAAGACAAACCCTCCTCTTCCTCCTCAGTCTACTAAATGTGAAGATGATGAGGATGAAGACCTTTATGATGGTCCACTACCACTTAATGACTAGTAAATATATTTTCTCTTCCTTATGGTTTTCACTGTAACATTTTCTTTTCTGTAAATTATTGCATACAGTATATAACACTTACACAAAATAAGTAGTGATCAACTATGTTGTCGGTAAGTCTTCTTGTCAACAGTAGGTTATTAGCAGTCAAGTTTTTGGAGAGTCAAAAGTTATACGTGGAGTTTTGACTGTGCGGGTACCACTAGCCCCCACGTTGTTCAAGGGTCAACTGTACTCTCGCTGTTTTAAAAAATTGCCTTTTCAAAGTAACACATAATCTCACTTAACAAATATGCATCGGGACTCCTCTTATAAATTAGGCGAACCAGATAGACAAGGTAACTACCCTTAAAAGCTTAAACGCTAGATTTGGAGGGTGGTGGGGGCAAGGAGGCAGACGATAACCAAGTTAGCAAGATAATATCAGCTAGTGCTAAGCGCCTCTTGTGTGGTAAGTACTAAAAAGAAAATAAAGTTAGCTGCTGTGTTAGAGATTGTGAGGAGGCTGCTTGGTTCAGAGTGGATAAAGAACATGTTTTTGAAGAGATGACATTTTAGCAAGACCTTGAATGATCAAACCTGTCTTGCCCTGAGATGGAGAATGAGTGTCAAATGCCAGACTTTGAGATATTTGCAGTCAGTGGTGCGTGGGTTCAGAGGAGGAGAAGGAGGAGGAGGAGACGGGGAAGGGAATGGGAAAGGGGAGGGGAAGGTAGGAGGCAGAGGGGGAGGGGGAGGGGAAGGGGAGGGGGAGGGGGGAGGGGGGGGGGGGGAAGGAGAGAAGGAGGAAGGGGAGAGGAAGAGGACCTCAAGGACACAACATTGTTTTTAGGGCAAGGTTGGAAAATACTGGCTGCAGCCAGAGAAAGGAGGTCACTGTGCTCAATCACAGAGGAACATCTCTTCCTGCTTCCAGCCATTTTACTGATCCTGGTGGACTTGTGAACCATGCCAGGAAATGGCAGTGGCTCTTTACAAACCTCAGGTTTATCCAAAGTCCAGGGAAGAATAGGCTCCTCTACCTGAGCCTGCTGTTTTGGGGTATGTTGGAAAAATTGTTTGTTTAGCTGCAAGGAAAATACAGAATTACTACAGCCAAAGTCCACCAGGAACAAACCTTTAATCCAACAACATGTATTTATTGACTTTCAGCAATCAGGGAAGGTACGCTAGGTGAACCGTGAAGTGTCTCTTGGTAAGAAGAGATGGAGAGAATTTTCTGGGAGGCTGTTGCTGTGTTAAATGATTCTTAGGAAATGCTAGAGAAGCATGAATCAGTTCTGAATTGTTTGCTAACATGAAGTGTAACTTTTGTTGGGGAGGTGGAAGTTGCAAAGCTGGCCTGGGGACGTCTTTTCTAAAAAAAAAATCAGTAGTCCTCAAAGAAGAGGGTCATTACGATGTGCTACCACTGCAGCATGACCTTTGGAGAAATACTCTTCACCGTTAACTTTGCAGTTGCCTTTATCTGTGTCTGTTATCACAATCTGGTTAATGGCAGGCCTGGTATTTAATACCACAGAGGAAAAGTGTAAAACGTCCATGACATTTTTAGGAAATCAGAGCTGTAATCAATAGTGTTTTTAGCCCCACTGTGCTTAAACTACAGAATAAACCTAAAGAATAGCAGCAGGCTGGCTTATGTTAGACTATCTTTCCTTCAAGTCAGTCTGGCCTCTGTTTAGGAGCGCAGCTTGAATTGGAATGGCCTATCTTGCTAAACTGAACTGAATCTAACTACCTACATTCTTCTGGAGACAGGATCTTGCTCTGTCACTCAGGCTGGAGTGTGATGGCAGGATCATGGCTCACTGCAGCCTTGAACTTCTGGGTATAAGCACTCTTCCCACCTCAGCCTCTTGAGTATCGGGGACTACAGACATGCACCAGCATACCTAGCTAATTTAAAAAATAGTTTTGTAGAGGCTAGGTCTCACTATGTTGCCCGGACTGGTCTTGAACTCCTGGCCCCAAGTGATCCTCCTGCCTCGGCCTCCCAAAGTATTGGAATTACAGGTGTGAACCCCTGCACCTGGCCTTAAATACTTATTTTTTATTGAACCTCTCCAAAAAATTGCCAAAAATATTATGTAAGGCAAAACAATCTAACAAACCAATTTAAGTGAAAACTTAGCCAACGTGCTTTTTAAGACCACAACACCCATACACTGCCTGCTTGAATTAGTTAAGAATCTTTTGCATGGATTTTGCAGAAAAGCAATCTGTTTGGAAATGTCTGGAGGAGACAGAAAGGATATCAACATGCATCTGGAGTTTATTAAGCAGAAGCAGAGTGCTTGGTCCCTCCCTTCTTCATCCTTATCTTCATAAACATCATGACAAACATTTTCAGATGTTGTTCCAGGTGCTGGAGAGACAAAGAGGAAAGCCACTGCCAGTGTTTCTCATTTTACAGAATTATAAACCGAGGTCCAGAAAACTTAAATCAACAAAGAAGTACATCTGGTAATTGACTAAGCTAGGATTTCAATTCATGCCCGTCTGAACACAATTCCAACAAAGAAATCCTTTGTTGGAAAGAAATCAAGACTTTGGACAACCCTAGGCAACTATAAAAGTGTCTCTCAGGTCTTTTCCCGTCACACAGTTGTCTTTAAGGTTTTTTTCTTCCTCACCTCTGCACCTCCACCCAAAAGCTCACTGTCCTTTTGTCACCCATATTCACTTACAAGTCCAACATAGATTTGTATCAAGGAAGGGCATTCTTCTTTTTGTCCCAGGAAAGAGGCATCCTTAGCTTTCTCTGGGTTCAATGGGAAAATTAGGCTTCAGTGGAGGAACTGGGAGTCGCCTGAGTTGATATGTGGCTTTCAGCAGAGGAGCCTACATATTTTCTTGGCTCCGGGCTTATTTTCCTCTACTTAAAAATGAAGGTTCATGAAACTCACCTCCCAGTGAGAGCTTCTGCCCTCGAGACGGATAAGAACCCAGTGGAGGTGGCAAAGATATTTCAAAGAGTAGAATGATTGAGCAACCCTACAACTTTCAATCAGGTTACTGGGAATGTGGCTATCAATGTAGAAAAAAAAATCTTTGAACGGCCACTCAAGAGTTGGGTGGCTGACTAGTGGGGTATCAGATGGTTACTACTGGAAGAAACGCCATTATTTATTTTCCTCTTCTAATAAGAGGTTTGAACACATAAATGAAATAAG
This sequence comes from Piliocolobus tephrosceles, assembly GCF_002776525.5. NCBI lineage: Eukaryota > Metazoa > Chordata > Mammalia > Primates > Cercopithecidae > Piliocolobus > Piliocolobus tephrosceles. The sequence goes on along the minus strand of NC_045450.1, from coordinate 61,770,296 downwards.
AAATAGACTCGAAGCACTGCTTTTGAAGGCTTCCAGCCAAGAAAAGGACAATCTTACATTTGCATCCAAGCTGGAGAAAAGAGTAAGACTGTAATATGGCAGGAAGGTTTCCTCTGTGCTATTTTGTTTTGTTTTGTTGTTTTGTTTTGGTTTTGAGGTAAAATTTAATGAGGGGATAAAATACAGGGGAATGACAAAATATTTGACTGATATTTTTCTTTACAGTGTTTCTTTTTCCTTCCACTCCATCCTGTAAGTGACTGCTCACAGAGAGAAAGAGAAAATTTAATGACCTATGGCAACAGATGCCTGCTTTCCTAGGCAATTCTTCAGTTGATAAAGTGATAGCAAACCTGAGGAATAAACAGCATTTTTATTTAACTAATCTAGAATTGAGGACACTCATAACAGCTTTGAAGGAAAGGCGATCCTCTTTGGACAAACGAGGATGATATATAGGTGGCTGAAGATTGTTTTATAGTTTTTTAAAATAGATGGACCACAAAATATCTGGGGCACATGCACAGAATCTTAACAGTGTGCATTCTTGTGTCTCTTAGGACATTCAATATTCTTATATTTAAAGTAATTAATATATACATCCAGCTGTTATGCTTCACTCTTTGCTGGAGAAAGATAATTTATCAAACTATATGAGTTCTATAAAAAAAGATGACTACGCACTTTTCTCAATATTTTGGAAAGATTTTAATTTTTAGTAAAGATTTGTTTGCTTAGGTTGCGTATAATTGAAAAGTAGATATATATTGTAAGCTCTAGACGCTTAGAATTTTAGCTGCTGCAGAAAACTCCATACTTAAAATGTGAAGCAACCTGTATATACCATATTTTCAAACAAAAAATAAACAGTTCTTGGTTCATCTTTAATATGAAGATAACTCTGACAAATGTGAAGAGTTCTTGTAATTTCATTTCTTAAGCACAGCTTTTTATGCTTTTCTCTGATTATCTTTCATCATGCTTTCATCATTCAGGTATAAAGATGTAGAAGGCAGGTGTTTTGTAAACATTAGTTAATGCCACAAGCACCATGTAAACCTACATTCATAGGGTAAATTTGGGAAGAGATTCACTTGTTTCTTCTTACAATGATTATACTAAGAAGGCAGGCACTTCTCTGGACACACTAGCAACTCTATTTTAATGCAACTCTCCTACCAAAGCATAGTTTTCAGTGTACACATCTTTTAACTGCTTAAGTTTATTCCTAAGTATTTTATTCTTTTTGATGCTATTGTAAATGAATTTTCTTAATTTATTTCTTGGAGAGTTCATTGTGAGTGTATAGAAATGCAAATCATTTTTCCATGCTGATTTTACATCCTGGAACTTTGCTACTAAATTTATTAGTCTCTCTCAGTCTCTGTCTTTCTCTCTCTGTGTGTGTGTGTGTGTAGAGTCTTTAGGGTTTTCTACATATGAAATAATGTCATCTACAAACAGAGATAATTTTAGTTCTTCATTTCTGATTTAGATGCATTTTATTTCTTTTTCTTGCCTAATTGCTCTGGCTAGGACTTTTAGTCCTATGTTGACTAGAAGCAGCGAGAGTGGGCATTCTCATCTTGTTCTTGATCTTAGAGGAAAAGCTTTCCATTTTTTACCACTAAGTATGATGTTACCTGAGGACTTTTCATATATGTCCATTATTATATTCAAGTCATTTCTTGTATCCTAGTTTTTAAATTTTACTTCTTAAAATCTACCAAGGGAAAGAATACATATATCTGCACAAAAACTTACACGTGAATCACAGCAACATTATTTATTATTTTTTTGTACTTTTTTTCCAATTTTTATTTTAGGTTGAGGGGTACATGAGTGGGACTGTTACAAAGGTATATTGTGTGACACTGAGGTTTGGGAAATGATTGAACCCATCACCCAAGTAGTAAGCATAGTACCCAACAGGTAATTTTTCAACTCTCCCCCCATCTCTCCCTCCCATTCCTGTAGACCCCAGCATCTACTGTTCCCACCTTTACATCCATATGTACCCAACATGTAGCTCCCACTTACTAGTAAGAACATGGGGTATTTGGTTTTCTGTTTCTGCATTAATTTGTGTAGGATTATAGCCTCCAACTCCATCCATGCTGCCATAGCAGCATTATTTATAATAGCTAAGAACTGTAAATCACACAAACATCCCACTGGTTGAAGATGAATGAGTAAAATATGGTATATTGCAGCAATGAAACACTACTCAGCAATCAAAAGGCAAAAAATACTGATATATGCAACAAGAATGGATTTCGAAAACATTGACTAAGTAGTCAGGCGCACAAGACTACATATTGCCTGATTCCATTTATGAAAAATTTCTAGAAAAGGCAAAACTATACAGACACAAAACAGAGCAGTTATTGCTTGGGGCTGATTATAGATACAGGGATTTATGAAAAATGGACATGAGGGAAATTCTGGAGTAATAGAAGTATTCTGTAACCGTACAAATTTACTGAAACTCACCAGGCTGCATACTGAAAGAGGATGAATTGTGTAGTGTGGAAACTACACCTCTGTAAAGCTTGGTTAGAAATGGCTAACGAAGCTCCAAAGTGACCTTTCAGAGAGGCATACTGATATGGTATGGCTGTGTTCCCACCCAAATCTCATCTTGAATTGTAGCTCCCATAATTCCCATGTGTTGTGGGAGGGCCCCGGTGGGAGATAATTGAATCATGGGGGCGGTTTCCCCCACACTGTTCTCATGGTACTGAATACGTCTCACGAGGTCTGATGGTTTTATAAGGGGATTCCCCTTTTGCTTGAGTCTGATTCCCTCTGCCTGCTGCCATGTAAGATGTGTCTTTCGCCTTCCATCATAATTGTGAGGCCTCCCAAGCCACATGGAACTGTGAGTCCATTAAGCCTCTTATTCTTTATAAATTACCCAGGCTCAGGTACGTCTTTATCAGAAGCATGAAAACGGACTAATACACATACACAGAGGACTTCAGGCATCGTGATGGCTAGTTGTGACAGACTTGCCTTCAAGGTGCAGCTATCTCTATAAAGGTCAAACTTCTCTATCTTATATAACTCTTAACAATATCCATATTGTTATTATTAAACAAGAAGAAATCACTCATCCTTAGATCAATGCCTAAAATATGTGGGGCTTTTATGTTGGAAGTAACACTATCTTTAAACATCTTACTCTTCTGTCTATACTTTCCTGATTATAGAATTAAAGCTTATGTCCTAATAGGTCAGACTCTTCTCATTCTCCTGAAAATGGATTCTGGGCAGAATGATACTCTGCAGAAACAAGCAGCACAGCAGTATAAGAAAACCTGGTGTGTGCGGTTATGTTTTTCCACTGGGCTGTAACTGGATACGTTCTTCCAGATCAGGGAAGAAAAAAGATATTCTGTAGAACAGAATAGACACACTGTTGAGTTTTTAATTTAAAAGGGAATGAAAGCAGTGCACCTGTTTTGAAATGGCAGTTTCCCCCCCTCCCCCTCTCGCTTGGGTACACATTTTTAAGCTAGGACTTTCAGCAGGAAGGCTCAACAGTTCTTTCTCAAAGGAGCGAGTTGTGAACGGGGCTTTCTGGATCCTTGTAGAACAGCTGAGAGACTTCAGCAGGGTTTGTTGGAAAATATCTCACCACAATAAAAAATAAACTCAATTCCCCAGGAAAGAGACTACACAGGGCCAGTTCCAGGATTTATGCATAAAATCAACTTCTTCGGGAAAGGAAATCACTTCCTTCTTCAATCCCAGCACTGTTAGAACAGTGCCTCGCAAACCTGAGGATGTCACCTGTGGACCCTGTTGAAAGGTATATTCCATTTCAGCAGGTCTGGGGCAGGGTTCCTAGGCCACACTTTGAATCACAAGGAATTAAACAGGGTTTTGTAAATTTTGGAAGACTAGAGTACAATTCATTTGAAAAGTAGCTCAGGGAGAAATAACTTCTTTTTTCATCAATATTCTTATCGCAAACAATAATAGAGATTTTTGTGAAACTCATGAAGTTGAAGAATAATGATTATTGTTTTTGAAGACTTTAGAAAGAAACCTCTGTTTTCACTGAGCCAATGGGCTAATCAAGGTCAAGTGATATTTCTGGGGCTTACATTGAGTTTTTTGTTGTTGTTGTTGTTGTTGTTGTTGTTGTTTTTGAGACAGAGGCTCATGCTGTTGCCAGGCTGGAGTGCTGTGATGGTGCGATCTCAGCTCACGGCAATCTCCGACTTCCTGGTTCAAGCGATTCTCCTGCTTCAGCCTCCCGAGTAGCTGGGATCACAGGCACGCGCCACCATGCCGGGCTAGTTTTTATAGTTTTAGTAGAGACCGGGTTTCATTATGTTGGCTAGAATGATCTCAATCTCCCGACCTCATGATCCACCTGCCTCGGCCTCCCAAAGTGCTGGGATTACAGGTGTGGGCCACTGCACCCGGCCTACACCGAGTCATTTAGCCACAGTGTCAGGTAGGGTATTTCTGAGAAATACTCCCATTTAGGAAGCAACTGTCTCTAGGAAGATCAAACTTCTTTCATTTATTTATTTATTTATTTGAGATGGAGTTTTGCTCTTGTTGCCCAGGCTGGAGTGCAATGGCAAGATCTTGGCTCACCACAACCTCCGCCTCCTGGGTTCAAGTGATTCTCCTGCCTCAGCCTCCCAAGTAGCTGGGATTACAGGTATGTGCCACCACGCCTGGCTCATTTTGTATTTTTAGTAGACACTGGGTTTCACCATGTTGGTCAGGCTGGTCCCGAACTCCTGGTGATCCGCCTGCCTCGGCCTCCCAAAGTGCTAGTATTATAGGCTTAAGCCTCTGTGCCTGGCCGGAAAGATCAAACTTCTTTCCCTTCTGTATTACTTTTAATATTGTTTGCATTGTTATTATTAAAAAAGAGGAAATTACTTATCCCTAAATCAGTGGCTAATATTCCTAAAAGATAAGTTATCATAATTTAAAATTCTATGGCACCCTGTCAGAGACTTTGCTAAGCAGTATGCTGCACCTATTGAAGTCCGTTTAACTTTCACAACAATCCTATAAAGCAGGCACAATTATTATATTTCACAGATGAGGAGATGAATGCTTAGAGTGTGACTGTCTCATTTACATCACATTATCTGTATTTCTTGCTTCTTCCACAATGCTGTTTCTGAGCCACTAGACTCTACCATAGGGCAGAGATTTTTAAATCTAGTTGAACATTAGAATTACTGTCATAGTCAGTTCAGGCTGCTGTAACAAAAATACCACAGACTAGGCGGCTTACACAACAGAAATCTACTTCTCACAGTTCTGGAGGCTGTGGAGTCAAAGATCAAGGTGCTGGTTTATTCAGTTTCTAGTGAGGCAGCGCTCTGTTCCTGCTTTGCATATGGCCACCGTCTTGCTGCATTCTCACACGGTAAAGAGAGATATCTCTCATATCTCTTTTTAAAAGGGCAACTGATCCCATTCTTCAAGGGTCTCTCCTTACAACTGGATTACCTCCCAAAGGCCCCATGTCCTCCAAATGCCATTATATCAGGGATTAGGACTCCAATATGTATTTCGGGGGAATATAGACATTCAGTCCATAGCGATCACCCTTGGGCTATCTGAAATATTGGTGCTTAGACCCCACCAATACCAATGGAATTCCTTATTGGAGAATAGGCAGAGATTTTTTAAAATATCCCAGATGATTACCATGAGCAGTGAGGATTGAGAGAATAACATAAGGCACTTTTTATAGAAGTGTCACATGGTCTGAATTCAGTTAAGTAAGTCTTCTTGGGTAACACCCGGGGCTAGGCATAGGAATATGATGACGAGTAAAGACAACAAGTTACTGAAACAGTCCTGCCACCAGGGTGCCCTGTCCCTTCTTTGTGTACTGATAAATGCCATTTCCTTTCCAAGATTCACCTTCCCTTCCACTATTTTCTTCATCTATGACATCCTCCACGAATCTGACTCAAAGCACAGCTGGCAGAATCTCTCCTCTCCCAAGTACACCCACTGTCCCTAGTGCACATCCCTGCTATGGGTTCCATCCCACAGTATAGCATGTCCTGTCAATTGTAAGATACCCAAGGGCCCACAGTTTCCTCTCTTTTCGCTCCTGTAGAATGCAGTCTCCACACTCATTAGCAGGACCTCAATCAATGTTCATGGAACCAAGGAGAGAACTTTGGATGGTAATAAAAATGAATAAAGAAGTACATTTTACTTCTTTCAAGATTTCAAGCAACATAATATATGTAAAAGCATTTAGAAAACTGATAGCTGCAATATATGTAATAATAATAGTGCTCATTAGCTTAAATGAGTGTTTTTTCAGACCCAACTATACTATAGAGGAATCCAATCTGAGCGTGTACTAAACTATAGGGTGACCTCATATTGCGAGAATGTCTACAAGGATCCCTAATTTTGGCCCTTGAGGAACTAGGTGAGAGGACTTTGTGATTAGAAACATATAAAGGCTGGGCATGGTGACTCACACCTGTAATCCCAGCACTTTGGGAGGCCGAGAAGGGTGGATCACGAGGTCAAGAGACTGAGACCATCCTGTCCAACAGGGTGAAACCCCGTCTCTATTAAAAAATACAAAGATTAGCTGTGTGTGGTGGCATGTGCCCGTAATCCCAGCTACTCAGGAGGCTGAGTCAGGAGAATCGCTTGAACCAGGGAGTCGTAGGTTGCAGTGAGCCGAGATTGCGCCACTGCACCCCAACCTGGGTGACAAAGTGAGACTCCATCTCCACGAAAAAAAAATGTCATAGACTGGGGAGCTTTTAAACAATATAAATGTATTTCTCATAGTCTTGGAGGCTGGGAAGTCTAGGATTAAGTCACTGGCAGATTTGGTGTCTGGTGAGGGCTCATTTTTTGATTCATAAATGGTGCCTTCTCATATGTGTCCTCCTATATAGGGGAAAACTATGGTTTCTTCAGCTCCTTCTACAGACTCTAACTCATGCATGAAGCCTCTCTGCCAAGCCTGTCCAATCCATGGCCTACATGCTACATGCCCAGGATGGCTTTGAGTACAGCCCAACACAAATTCATAAACTTCCTTAAAACATTGTGAGATTTTTTTGGCAAATTTTTGTTAGCTCATCAGCTATCATTAGTGTATTTTATGTGTGGCCCAAGACAATTCTTCCTTGGCGGCCCAGGAAAGTGAAAAGATTGGACACCCCTGCTCTATGCTGATGACCTAACCACCTGCCAAAGGCTCTCCTTCATAATACCATCACATTGGGACGTTAGGTTTCAATACATGAATCTTGAGGGTGACAAACATTCGGTCCCTAGCTCCTGGAGAAACAGTTCTCAGTATGGTTCCCAGGCCAACATCAGGAACACCAGTAACTTGTCAGAAATGCAAATTCTTGGCCACACCTCAGGCCCAGTGAATCCAAAGTCCTGAAGAGGGGCTCTGACAATCTGGGCTTTAAAACACTTTGCAGGTGATTCTGATGTGCTCTAAAGTTAAAGTACCACTTACCTATGATGCTCAAAACCTTTATTGCCTCTCTCTCTCTCTTCTGTACAATGTTATGCTAGTCACAGTGTTCATTTATTACATCACAGCTTCTGCCTAGCCAACAGCAATCAATAGTAATATGCATCTAGATTTTAGAGCCCTTGAGATGTGAAAAACCTGTGTCTTCAAATCACTGATCTGTGGTGGAATACAGAGTGCGTCTGCACTGCCAGTCATTTCTAAAGGAACCCTAAAGGGAAAAGGAAGGAGCTACAGGTTGATTTTGCCCCAGAGGTCTGTGGGATTCCTGTTTTCACGTCTTTTGTTGATGATACAATACCGGTGGATGAAGTGGGTGGAGGCACCTAAAGGTGCCAGGCCCCTGGCGTCTTCTCCCGACCCCAGGACACAGACTAGCTCACTTGGACGATGGATAATCAGGACTTAGCACAGGACGTCTTTGGCTCCCTCCTGGCCTATCTCCCCTGAGTAAGAAATTCTACATGGAGGTCTAAACTGATTTTCTTGAAGCTCAATAAAGTTAGCTTTTAAATGCTTCTTACCACAAAAGGGTAACTTTTTTTGGAAATGTTAATGAGCTTCATGTTTGTGATTTCACAACATATACAAACATCTAAACATGAAGTTGTATATGCTAATTATATACAATTGCTATTTGTCGATTATACCTCAATAAGACTAAATAAATGAGGACAGCCCACTAAACTATTGGTAATAGTATTCCTGGAGGCTAGAAAACAGCGGTGGATTTCACGCTTAATGCTACCTATAAAAGAGACTTATGTTTAGTTTTTTCTTTAATTGAAAAAAATTAAAGAGAAAATAGTTTGTGTAGAATAAAGTGCACTGATATAGGAAGCTATTCATATCTTAGATGAGAAAGTGATTTAAAAAATAAGTATACACTATACCACTTCATTTTGTTAATTATACACACACACATGGAAGTTTGTAAGGATAGAAAGCAGCGTAGTAACAATGGCTGTCACTAAATAAGAAGGTTGTACATTAAAAAAAAAATTAGCACCCTGTTAACAGAGTTTGCTTAGCTAAGCCGTGCTTATTTTTTCAGGGATTAAGAAGCAAACTCATAGGCGTTCTGACAGTCAGAAGTGAGTTCAGGTAAAGAAGATAGAAAAAATCCTAATTCAGCCCTCTCTTTCTCATTTTATAACAGACCGTGACTTCATTCTTTAACAACAGCACTCTTCCAGTGAAGAGACTCTTTTTTGTATGTGGAGTGAGTTTTTTTTTCTCTTTTCTTTTCTTTCTTTTTTTTTTTGAGACAGAGTCTTACTCTGTCGCCCAGGCTGGAGTATAGTGGCGCGATCTCGGCTCACTGCAAGCTCCAACTCCTGGGTTCACGCCATTCTCCTGCCTCAGCCTCCCAAGTAGCTGGGACTACAGGCGTCTGCCACCAAGCCCGGCTAAGTTTTGTATTTTTAGTAGAGACGGGGTTTCATCGTGTTAGCCAGGATGGTCTCGATCTCCTGACCTCATGATCCGCCCACCTCGGTCTCCCAAAGTGCTGGGATTACAGGCTTGCGCCACCGCGCCCAGCCTTATGTGGAGTTTTTTAAAATCATCACAGTAGAGCCTCAGACCAGTGATAAGCAAAGCAGAGATTTGCTATTATCTTAAAACAAGTGAGGTTTGTTTTAAGTAGATAGTCACCACTGCATTAGCTAAGCCCACAGAAGAAAACACATTAAGAGAAAATGAAAACAAACAAAAACAAACAAATGAAATATTCTTTCCGTGAATTAGAAGAGTGTTCTTAAGCAAAAGTAAAGTAAGTGAATTAAAATAAGCTTCATTGGTGAATATTTTTTCACCTTTAGAGTTTACATTCATTTGGATACAATGAAAAAATATTATTTATTCAGTTCTTTACAGTGATGAGAAACAAATATTTTTACAATATTACATAAAAATGAAAAGGACAAATAAACGTTTCTTATAGTTTTCTGAATGGATGATCTATAATGCCAAACTGATCATAAATGAAGCTTAATAAATGAATATATTAAGCTTAAAATATAAAGGTAGAGTTAATTTATTCATCTATAAAGTCTATCTTTAAAAACAGCAAATACCTTTATATATGGTAATTGTCATATCATTTGTAGATTTTGATTTAGTGTTGCAGTAGGTAATTATCCTAAGACCCTGAGAGTAATTTATCAATAAGACAGAAAGAGAATATAGGCTTACTTTAATTAAGAGGGACGCTCACACACGGAGGTCAGTTGATTCTAAGTGTTTAAAAAATATACAATTGGCTCTCAAATCTAGATGACCTCTGATCATAATTAGCGTGGTGACCCTGGAATAATTTCCTCCAAACACTAGTGGAACAAAACTTTCTTTTGTTCCACTTTCAGTGAATTTCAGTGAAGCTAAGTCTTAACCTCCCTGCTTTTGAAGGTAACTTACTTGGACACTGGGATGATTGTACCGTGATACAAGATGGAAAATTAAAGGTGTTCCCATGACTCTCTTTCCTTGACCTGGGTCAAGACAACAGTAGTGGGTTGACCCTGAGCAGTGCTGACCAAAGCCTTTTCCATGAGGACCTACTCTTGCAAGCAAGCAGGGACCATGGCAGAAAGCTGAGCTTCCCCTTCCCTGTTCCCCAGGCCTGGCAGCTAGGGGTAGAACTCCCAGGATTGCCCTACTGATTTTCAAACTGACAGTGGTTAATTCCTCATTTTAAAAAATCACAGGATAGACACTAGTACGTCAATGTTCAGAGAAGCATTATTCACAATAGGTTAAGAGTAAAAACAACTCAAATATTCATTGATGACTGCGTAGTAAACACAATAGGGTATCTACATACAACACAACATGATTCAGCCTTGAAAAAGATGAAGCTGTGACATGTGCTACAACAGAAATGAACCTTGATCACTTACCACACTGTGCAAGGTAAAATAAGCCAGATGCTAAAGGACAAGTACTATATTATTTCACTTACATGAGGTACCTAGAGTAGTCACACTCATAGCAAATAGAATGGTGGTTGCCAAGGGTTCAGAGGAGAGAGAAATGGGGAGTTATTGTTTAATAGGTAGAGTTTCTGTTTGAGAAGGTAAGTTCTGAAGATGTTGGGTGATAATGTTTACACAACAATATAAATGTACTTAATGATACTGAAATGTACATTTATAATTAAAATGGTAAATTGTATGCTATGTTTAACACAATAAAGATAAATAAAAATCATAAGACAAGAAGGCAATCATTTCCCCCCCATAATAAATTGTACCAAAGGTTGGGTCTGGTGGCTTATGCTTGTAATCCCCACATTTTGGGAGGCTGAGGCAGAGGATCACTTGAAGCCAAAAGTTTGAGACTAGCCTGGGAAATAGAGTGAGACCCTATCTCTACAAAATATTTAAAAATTTAGCCTGGTCTGGTGGTGTGTACCTGTAGGCCGAGCTAAGGCAAGGCTGAGGCTGGAGGAATCACCTGGGCACAGGAGGTCAAGGCTGCAATGAGATATGATGGTACCACTGCACTACGGCCTAGGGACAGAGTGAGACCCTTCTCTAAAATGTAAATTAAAAAATAAATTGTATAAAACTCCACAATCCTTCACAAAAACAAAAAGTAATCACAAGGAGATACTGGGCCATCTTAGTATTGCAGAAAAATGAGGGACTATTCAACTAGTGTTGTTAGAGATAAAAAGTGGCCAAATGCTTTCGAAGGATTGGGAAATGACTTTTGGGTGTGGCAATGATAAAAACAAGGAAAATTTGTACAGATGAAGTAAAATACATGGATGCTGCAAATATGTACCATGTATTTGAGATGCTTTCTTTCCCTTCTTCACCAACATGGGCTAGTCAAATGCCCATTAGCTACCAGAGGTCTACACAAGGTTCACCATCTTAAGAAACATTTCATGAGGTCAGGAGTTTAAGATCAGCCTAGGTAACACAGTGAAACCCCGTCTCTACAAAACCTACAAAAAATTAGCCAGATATGATGGCATGTGCCTGTAGTTCCAGCCACTCAGGAGATTAAGGTGGGAGGATTGCTTGAGCTAAGATCGTGCCACTGTACTCCAGCCTGGGTGAGAGAGCAAGACACCGTCTCAAAAAAAAAAAAAAAAAGAAAAAAAAATCTGGTGGCACAAATACACAAATAGAAACAAATACACAAAAAGGAGCACCTGGTGGAACAAATACGCAAAAAAACAAGTATTTCCCTGGTTCCATTTACAATCTAGGAAATAAAAGGAAACCAACAAAAGTGTTTGTAAAATAAATAAAATACTCTGAAATCTAATTTTACAGTTTCGTCCCAGACACTCCATATTTTTCCCTTACAGTTTTACAGAATCGGATGTGTATAGTGGAAAGAGTATTGACTTTGGAACTACACTGTTGACTTTTAGTGTTGTACCCTTGAACCTCTCAGCCTCAGTTTACTCACTGCTAGATTGGGGAAAATGGTGCTGACCTTTCAGAGTTTCTTTATAGAGTAAATGAGATAAGGAAAATGCCAAACATAAGAGACTAACACACAGCAAATATTCAGTAAATTCTGGCTTGTTTCCTTTCTCTCCTTTCCCCTCTTCACAGTTAAGCAAGATTTCAGAAGTGCAGGCATGAGGTTGGAAGGCATAGTGTAGAGGAGTGGGTAGGAACGTGAGTCATGATGAATGCCAGCTGTCATGAACGGAATCCCAGTGCAGCAATCTGCCAGCTGTGTAACCTCAGGCAGGTTTACTTAATCTCTCACATTTCACAGAAATATAATTTAGCACAGGAAATTATAAATTCACTTTACATTTTAAGTGAAAGCAGTATGAAATAGAATTCATCAGACTTTATATGTTTATAAGGCACACTTCTATAATAGTACTGCAAAAAAAGGTACATCTACATGTGAACTTACATGTTTGAAGAATACCAACTATGACACAGGGAGGGGAACATCACATACTGGGGCCTGTCTGGGGTGGGGGACTAGGAGAGGGATAGCATTAGGAGAAATACCTAAGGTAGATGACAGATTGATGGGTGCAGCAAACCCCCACGGCACGCGTATACCTATGTAACAAACCTGCACATTCTGCACATATATCCCAGAACTTAAAGTATAATTTAAAAAATTCAACCAACCATGTTAGAGGAAAGATAAAGTTATTCTATTCTTTTTAGAGAAACTGGAAACAAAATTGTTGTCATATGAGAAAGCAATCAAAGAATATATAAGCTAAAAAAGGTAGGAAAATATTTTTTGGAGATGTGTTAATAAAAATAAAAATGTGTGTCCAGATTTTGTAATAACTGTGGTATTTTTCAGCTTTTTATAGATTCTGTGATTTCTTTTTTCTTCCAAATAAACACACACATTTGTATATAATTCTGTCTTTTTCATTTTATATTCTTTCTCTTAAATTGAGCACCACACATGGTTTCTGGAATTGCCTCTTACCGTGTCTTGCTCAAGTGAGTTAAGAAGGAAGTAGAGGCTGGGGCAGAAGGTTCGGGGGGTGGGAGGCAGGAAGTCCACCTACAGAATCATGTCCTCTTTGTGTAATTGTCCTAAAAACTGTGGTGAAAATAAATACAAGAAAAACAATACCCATAACTGCTTTTTGAAGATCTATTATTATTTTCCTATTTTGAGACTTTAGAGATATGAAATGGTTGAACTAATTTACATTCCCACCAACAGTGTAAAAGCATTCCTGTTTCTCCACAGCCTCGCCAGCATCTACTGTTTCCTGACTTTTTAATAATCGACATTCTTGCTGGCATGAGACAGTATTCGTTGTAGTTTTGATTTGCATTTCTCTGATGATTAATCATGCTGAGCTTTTTTTCATATTTTTTTGGCCACGTAAATGTCTTCTTTTGAGAAGTATCTATTCATAGCCTTTGCCCACGTTTTGATGTTTCTTTTTTTTTCTTGTAAATTTGTTCAAGTTCCTTGTAAATTCTGGATATTAAACCTTTGTCAGATGGATAGATTGCAAACATTTTTTCTTATTCCGTAGGTTGCCCGTTCACTCTGATGATAGTTTCTTTTGCTGTGCAGAAGCTCTTTAGTTTAATTAGATTCCATTTGTCAATTTTGACTTTTGCTGCAATTGCTTTTGGCATTTTTGTCATGAAGTCTTTGCCCATGCCTATGTCCTGAATGGTACTGCCTAGGTTTTCTTCTAGGGTTTTTATGGTTTTGGGTTTTATGTTTAAGTCTTTAATCCATCGTGAGTTAATTTTTGTATAAGGTATAACATTTTCTTCTAGGGATTTTTTTTTGGTTGTTTATATGGCACGGTTTTGCTTTTTTTTTGGTTATTTCTATGGCATGTACATTTTATGAAATTAAGCTAGACTATTTAGAGTTTTTCATTATGTCTTTTTACCTCATATTATATTATGTTCAAAAGGCTTCAAAATGTGATGTTTCAAAGATGTATTCTTTGAAAAATGTATCATTTCAAGTTTAAAAACTATATCATATTAGACATTTTGATTATTTATATTTCTGCCATATTAAATAAATAATAGGACTTACTGGCTCAAGGGATATAAGGAAATCTTGTTCAATCATTAGTTGACAATCTGCGTAGAGGCTTCCATAGTCACATATGATAAGGAATACAGGGTGTACAGAATTAGGAAGGTAAACAAGAATCAAGGACATCAACATCAACAAACTCTGGGGAAGAGGGACATCTGATTTGACAGTTGACGCATTATGTTATACACAATGTCCGGTCCTCAACAAAAATTTATCAGATACATGAAAAAACAGAATAGTACATCTGGCCCATAGACAAGGAAGAAAGCAGTCAATGTTCCCAAGGAAGCCTAAATGTTGACTATATAAGACAAAGATTTAAAATCAATTATTATGAACATGTTCAGAGAACCAAGGCAAATCATCTCAGAAATCCACGCTGAGACACATCATAGTCAAATTCCGAAAAGCCAAAGCAAAGGAATCATGAAAGCAAAAGAAACTTAAGATACTTAAGGTATTTTCTCCTTCTTCCAGACAGGACAAAAAAAAAATATATATATATATATATATATACTGGGAATGCTCAATAATTTCAGTATTTACTGCAAAATAATGAAATATCAATGTCAAGGCACTGTATGAATAAAAAGCCTTTCCTAAAACTGCCCAGAAATAAATCAATAGGGCAGCTTATCAGGGTTTTTAGGATCCAATAGACTGCAAGCACAGGAATCCAAACTGTAGCAGCTTCAAACACAAAAGAAGATTAAGAAGTCAAAGTTAACAGGGTTATTTAGCTCATCGGTGGCATTAAGGCCCCAGGTGCTCTCCATTCCGTTTCAACGAGGGCCCTTCCCACTTCAATGTTGGGTTGTTTTTATATGGTCACAGATAACTACAAGACTATTCATACAGCTGCATTCTTAACAGGAAGGAAGAGTCAGAGTAGGTGGGATCTTTCTTCCCAACTGAGTTCCTCCTTCTGTCTGCTGCCCAGAGCAATGTCACATGACTACCTGTAGCTGCAAAGGGGTCTGGGAGTGTGTGTTTCTAGCAAAGGGAATAGAAGAGACATGGCATGAGTAGCTTAGACCAGTCATGATTCATCCTTTATAGCTTGGCACATTGTCATCCTGGACAAAACTTAAGTTCTGTTAGAAAAAAGGGAGCAGGCCGAGCATGGTGGCTCACGCCTGTAATCCCAGCACTTTGGGAGGCCGAGGCGGGTGGATCACAAGGTCAAGAGATTCAGATCTTCCTGGACAACATGGTAAAACCTTGTCTCTACTAAAAACACAAAAATTAGCTGGGTGTGGTGGCAGGCGCCTGAGTCCCAACTACTCGGGAGGTTGAGGCAGAAGAATTGCTTAAACCTGGGAGATGGAGTTGCAGTAAGCCAAGATCGCACCACTGCACTCCGGCCTGGCTGAGGCAGGAGAATTGCTTAAACCTGGGAGATGGAGTTGCAGTAAGCCAAGATCGCACCACTGCACTCCGGCCTGGCGACAGGGCAAGACTCCATCTCAAAAGAAAAAAAAACGAAAAAAGGCAGCAAGGATGATGGCTGACTAGATAACTAACAGAGCCCATGACAGATGGGAAATCACCTTTTTGGACTTTCTTTGGACATGAAAAGCAATGGCAAAAGCCACAATTACTTTTGCACCAACCTAATAGTTGAGAGTAAGAATTATCCATTGTGTATCTCCCAACTTCATATTTCTTCAGTGCTCAGTAGAATGCTTGTCGAATGGTACCTGCTTTTTAGCTGTAGGTTGGATATATAATGAGTAAATAAAATGCTTGGTCTTTGATAACTTGTACTTTGGGCTGAAAATTACTCAATCCATTGATAGAAAATCTGGAGCAAAGTGTCTGTACACTGAAATTTTATGCCCAGAGAAAATTTTTAGTTATAACCGAAGAGAATCTAAAGTACCATATTAACTAATTTTCTAGCTTTTCATAAACAGGAAAGCTCTGAAAATGTCAAAGATTTAGTATCCCTCAGCAGTGCTTGAGCCTCAGAGGCAGACGCAAATGGGCTCTTTGCCATCTTCCCACTTAACCAGGAGGCACTGAGCAAGAGTATGTTTCAAACCTCAAACCTCTATCCTGGAAATGCTGCTGTAGCAAGACAAAATCTTAAAGAGTAAAAAGGCTAGTCAATGAATTGTTTGCAACATTCTTACTGGTCCTGTGTTCAAAAGCAGAGCGTTATCATAATGGTTTCCTCATGAAGGCTGGGAGTGTGTGTTCAGATGTCTCATTCTCTTTGTGTGTGAATTTGAAGCTTGGGACGTTACAGTTGATTTTGTATGACACGTCTGAATAATGTGCAATTAATTTTTTTCTGTTATATAAAATTTGGGATCTTAACAGACAAGAATTTGAAATTAAATTCTTCAGGAACTGCAGGGGAATACATTTTCTACAGCAATGTGCAATTTAGATAATAAATGTCAGTGTAAAACCCTCATAATCCTATAATCAAGACACTGGCTGCTAACATTTTGGTGAATTTCCTTACTAGTTCTAATTTAATGTCATTTAAAAGTATAAAATTAATGTACATTCACTGTAAGAAATAAGAGTGGTACCGAAGGTACAAATCAATTTGCCTCTTGAAACTCCATGGACTACTCTCCAAAGTTAACTTCTGTTAATGGATTATAGCTTATCCTTCCAGGCATTTTAGCATGCTTATTTTTAAAGCTCAGAAAGCATTCACCACCCTTCATCTTATTCCATGAGAAATAGAAGAGTTAGATTTTGCTTAATGTGAAGACACTCTTCTGAGGGTCCTGACAGATAATGCATTCAACTTGGATAAGAAAATCTTTTATTTCCAGCTCAGCTTAAGACCTACTTCTGAAAGTCACTTAAGTTCTTTGTGCTATTTATCCATTTACAAAGTGAATAATACATAATTCAATTATTTCATACATATTTATAGCATAACTACAATGTGCTTGGCATAGTACTGGGTATTTAGAGGGCTGTGAAAACTTTGGTGCTGAGCCAGATTTGTGTATGCAATGCAAAAGAAACAGCAAAAATTTCTGACTGGTTGTTTTAGTTATCTATGTTTACGTAACAGATGCCCTTAATACTTAATGACGTCAAACAACAATAATAGGTCACAAACATGCAATTTGGACAGGGCTTGGCAAAGAAGGCTTGTCCTCGTTCTGTACAACATCAGTTAAAGCAAGTTGACTTGGGCTGGAGGATGCACTTACAGAATCCTTATACTCACATAACTGGCAATGTGATCCTCCCTGTTGGCTGAGAGCTCATGGGGATGAGGGCCTGGACCTTGTTTCTTTTTTGCATGGACTTCCCACAAATGTTTCTGTAGCATTGTGGTTGGTTTGCAAGAATGAGCCCAAGCGATAAGATAGCTGCCAGTTTCTTAATTCTTTGGACTGGAAACTGGGCAGCGGCATTCCCGCTATATTCTATTGGTCAAGTCAGCACAGAACCAGGTTCAAGTTCCAGGGACTTAGACCTGCTTCTCAATGGGAAACATGTTAAAGGAACTTGAAGGTGTACTTTTTAAGTGAATGTGTGTGTGTGTGTGTGTGTGTGTGTGTGTGTGTGTGTTTATTTAATGGGGCATTGTCACCCTTCCTCTGACAAGAATTTTTCTCTTTATGGGGAATTTGTTCATCTTTACCATCCATTTCATAGAATGCTGGTGGTTTCAATGTTTTCTGTCCATTGACCACAAGGTGGGTATATGATCTCAGTCTGGCCAATGGTAATACCTATACACATGGCCACAGTGATTGATGCTTGGTCCTAGGTAGACACATGCTCCATTAGGCCAATTATATTTCTTCACTGGTACTACTACAAACAGAACGAAAGATAAAACATTCCTCCCTGATTCTTTTGGTATTGCTTTGTGGCGATGGTAAAAGCCACACCCTTGCCACATGAAAGAAGGTTATCTGAAATAGGTGTGGATCTCATGTGCCATGTAAATACTTGTACATATTAGACAACTTCCCTCGGTGTCAATTTCCTCTTTAGTAATAGTATCTACTTTGCAGTATTGTCATAAGGACTAAATAGGACGTGGTAGACACTCACCAAATGTATAATTATCATGCCATTCTTAATATAGATACAAATTGGTGAAAATATTGAAGTTCTTTAAAACAGAAGTTTCCACATGTTTGAAGTCAGATAGCCCTTACCTTTTGGAGGGCATGACAACTTGATCAAAGGAACAGATGTAAGTCAGCAAAAGTGAACATACATGTAAAATGTGCACTGAATTTCATCCAGGGGTACATGTTATGGGGTTTCAAATTGCAATCGTTATTACAATATTTAGACATTAGAAATATAATATTATAATAATTAGACATTAGAAATATAATATTTCATTCTCCATTTAATTTTCTTATCTACAATATGATGAAGAAAGTAAGCTTTACATGCATGCTACAACAACTGTAGTATTTATTTTCTGTAGGCGGCATCCCTTCAAATACATCTAGGAGACATGCCCTATTAATGAGCACGGAGGAGGAAGTATAATATTAATAGACAAAGATTGGCTTCATAAATGGGGTCCTCACAAAAGTTCCAAATATAAACATGTCACAAAAATGGGAATGTACCTGCAATTGCAGATACACGTATAATTAAATTACGACTAACTTGTTTTTCTGATTTCTGCATTTTATAAATAAAACCTTAGGGTTTTACCAGTGATAGACTACATAACGCATCTGTGATAAACTCTTTTCAGTTTTGAAACCATATCACTGAACTGTATTTTCATATCTTCCTCAAAACTGAGTGTACTTTCTTTAAAATAGAAAGTACGTGTCATGACATAGTAAGCTTTGGTGGAATGCAGAAGATACAAGAAGGGCTGAGGCTAATGGCCTATTGGTGAAAATGTCTGTCTCAGAAGAGTTGTGCAATATTTTTTCCTGCCAGGGAGATCTGTCACCCAATTCAATTTATCTAGTTAAGGAAGCAGGTGTAACAATTCAGGTATTATGCCCAAATTAGGTTTTAAAAAGCCTTAACTGGCGTTTGCATTACTTGAGTGGACTGCCCAATGTTATTCTTCTAGGCCTCTGATTTTCCTCCCAAACCACAGGATTGTGATATTGGGTCCTTAGATTTGAGCCAAGATGAAAAATACACACCCAAACACACTCAAAATGAAGAACTAATATGACATTTGTAGAAAAGCTTATTGTCAATAAAGTTTTCTCCACATTAACTTAAGCTATGAAGGATGGTGTTGATGAAGTCAACTTTCTTGACATCTGTCCCAGGGTATGTAAGATAGTAAAATAGACAGAATATCTGATTACCAAAGGTATTTCCATTTTCAGACTCTTTTCAGTGTTTATTTTCAGACAAAAAAATACGTTGTTGCTCATTTTGCTACATTAAACATTGTATTATGAGAATTCCATTTTCAATTTGCTACTGTTACCGGCATATACATTTGTTTTTGCCTTAGGTTCAGTAATATCAATGTCACTTTTTTTTTTTTTTTTTTGAGACGGGGTCTCGCTCTGTTGCCCAGGCTGGAGTGCAGTGGCCGGATCTCAGCTCACTGCAAGCTCCACCTCCCAAGTTTATGCCATTCTCCTGCCTCAGCCTCCTGAGTAGCTGGGACTGCAGGCGCCCACCACCACGCCCAGCTAGTTTTTTTTTGTATTTTTTTTTAGTAGAGACAGTGTTTCACCGTGTTAGCCAGGATGGTCTCGATCTCCTGACCTCGTGATCCGCCCGTCTCGGCGTCCCAAAGTGCTGGGATTACAGGCTTGAGCCACCGCGCCCGGCCTCAATGTCACTTTTGAAAAAGGCACCAATATGGCAGTGTCTGCTGATGTAAAACCAGTAAAATCTACTGACTTTATGTAAGCATAAGGAAATAACTTGATTAGAATACCTGATGCTATAATCAAGGCTAACCAAGTAATCTGCATGTCCTCTGTTGATTCATGCTGCATAAGCCACCCATTACACCAGATTAAAACAGTCTTTGACATCCTTTAAAGCAGGGATGAATACACTACCCTTCCATTATTTCATTAGAAACTCTTTTTAAAGTAGCTTTAACTTACTGAATATAACATTATAAAATTGAATATAAAACTGGAAGATTTCTAACAGTATCAGGTTCTGTGTACTTTCCTCCCCCCCTTTATTATTCTTACATATTATGGGGACAGAAAAGCTGTATAATCTGCATGCTGGAGAAGCTGGAGTCAGCTTGGCATTAAACAAATACGCACAGATCATCTTCCTAGTTACCTTTCAGCTTTCTCCCAATGCTAAAGTTGAACCAGCAGTGTTCCCAAACAAATATATCTTAACCACAATTTAAAGACAGTTTTAAAGGAAACAATCTTTCTCGCAGGTATAAATCATTCTTGCTTAATCGCTACCTTCCACAGAGTGGATTTGTAGAACAGTTTCTGTTGCTCACAGCACCGCTGGAGGAGAGAGAAGGTACAAGCAAAGGATTATTAAACACCTGCTGCAGTGGAATTCCACATCATTCCCACACCTGCCAAAGCAGCTGGCTCCCTGCTTGGGGACAAAGACACAAAGAGCCCACTTTAATGAGTTACCTCTTTGAGTCAGAAGAAAACTGTGTATATTGGAAAAAAAATCTCACAAAGGTCTTACACAAAACTGTAATATCTATAGATGGGATATAGCTTGGTAGACATTAGCAATGATTACAGTGGCTTAATGATGACTTTCATGTTTTCTTGTATTTCCACAAGCTTTCTATATTTTTGACAACAAATATCAATCTATTTTGTAATCACAAAAGCTATTTAAAAATGTATGCTTTATCCAAGCATGTCATATTTACTTTTTATTTATTTATTTATTTTTTTAAAGTCAGGAAGAAACTTTGTTCCTGAAGACAGCAGTTTCAAGTGTCATGGCATTCATTTAATTTGCAAATACTTAATATTCAGGCATCATGAAAATACTTAAGTTAATATAGAGCATTTTGTTTGTTTGTTGTTTTTCAGACAGAGTGTCACTCTGTTATCCAGGCTGGAGTGCAGTGGCTCACTGTACAACCTCCAACTCGTGTGTTCAAGCGATTCTCCTGCCTCAGCCTCCCAAGCAACTGGGATTACAGGCATGCACCACCACACCTGGCTAATTTTTGTATTTTTAGTAGAGACAAGGGTTTGCCATGTTGGTCAGGCTTGTCTCGAACTCCTGACCTCTAGTGATCCGCCCCCCTGGGCCTCCCAAAATGCTGGGATTAGAGGCATGAGCCACCGCGCCTGGCTGGTATATAGAGCTTAATCAAACACTGGTCTTTTTCTGGGAAAGTCTGCCATGGAGTACATAGTTCACATATGCAAATAGCTTGCTAAATCAAGTAGGACATGGGGAACACCGTATGAAGGGAGCAGGCAAGTTTCTAAATGTTCCCAAACAGAAGGAGTACTGAATACAGCATCTCATATTTAAAAGGATTGTAGAATAGAAATTCATATTTCAGTATTTGGTGATAATTTATTTCCTGGAGTCTTTGTTTTTGAGATAAAAGTCCATAAAAGCATCTCCAAAGCATTTTCTCTCATGAGAACTATTCTTACCCCAAATTAGGGAGGAGAGGAGACAGATTCTACGTAAGCATCTCTCTTGCAGTCCTAGATTATTCCCAGTTATGCTTTTTGTTTTGTTTTGTTTTGTTTTTTTGAGATGGAGTCTCACTCTGTTGCCCAGGCTGGAGTACAGTGGCGCAATCTTGGCTCACTGCAACCTCCACCCCTGGGTTCAAGCCATTCTCCTGCCTCAGCCTCCTGAGTAGCTGGGATTACAGGCGCCCGCCACCATGCCTAGGTAATATTTTGTATTTTTAGTAAAGACAGGGTTTCATCGTATCGGCCAGGCTGGTCTCAAACTCCTGACCTTGGGTGATCCACCCGCCTAGGCCTCCCCAAGTGCTGGGATTACAGATGTGAGCCACTGCGCCTGGCCGCAGTGCTGTTTCTGATTGGTTCCAAGGTAAGACAATTTTCAGATCTCTATGGGGAAACAGGTGGGTCATCTGAAGTCACAGGCCTGATGGAAGAAACGTAAACCTAGCAGGAGGAATGTTCGCTAAAAGCAGATAATAAATCACTCAACTGGTAAAAACTGACTCAACTGGGTCTAAGAGCCATTCATTACTTTGATCTATTCTTCAGCTGCTTAATTTACTTTTGGGGTCAGTTCTGGCTCTGCGGGTCTTGGAACTGAAAAAATAGACTTCCTGATAGGTGAATCCTTTTGAAAGATTAGGTGGAGAGCCCGTTGTTATGTTCACAGAAAAACGATTCAGGTTTTCGAAAAGACACATGAGAAGCTGGCAAGAGTCATTCCTCTAGAGAGGGGACTTGGGATTCTGGATGTGGGGGTGACCTACTTTTCCTGTATACCTTTAATACTGTTTGTAATTATCATTATGTCCTTGTGCTGCTTTTTCCATTAAGCAGCAACTAATTATGCAAAGTTCAAACTTGTGTTTTCTGACTTTTTCTGACATGATTTTAAAAATATTCTGCTGGAGATAGGTAATTTTTTTTCTAGGAAAGAAATATATAAGCTGGTTCCTAAAATAAATATTTATAAAATATTCTTGGGTATTTATAAAATATTCTTGGGTATTCTAGGATTGCATTTTCATTTTGCCTCATCCAGAGGGTCTTGTGTAGATCATGATCCTAAGGAACGATGTTTTAATTTTGTGAAATGTCATGAGATATAACTTATATCTTTTTTGTTCTTTTAGAAGGGGATGGAAACGCACCAGCCTTTTCTCAGCAATGGTTTGGTGTCACCACCTGCAGCCTCATTACCTCTCTTACTTTCTAGATATGGCCTGGAAGTCACACAGGCAACTCACACCCAGCTTATTTTCTTTCCCCCTGCTTATTCATCGAAGCAGAAGCCTGGGAGTCACTCCTAATTTCTGTACATTTTAATTACTCTGCATCTCCCTACTTTTCATAGACATGCAATCAGCCACTAAGTCCTGAAGCAGCTACCTCTTTAAAATCATCTCACCTCATGGCTCTGCCTACTGTTGACTACTCTGGGTTATTTTCTCATCTCTTTCTAGCATCAGCAAAATCCTTTCATAAGTGCTCTTGCTTCTAGTCTGGTCTCCATCTCGTCCATCTTTCAACTGGCTGCCAGGTGTTTTATGTAAAATGTGCGGAGACCAGCTCAGTCCGGGAGACCCTAACCCAGAGGTGCTGGAGGAATTAAAGACACACATGCAGAGATATAGAGGTGTGGAGGGAGAAATCAGGGGTCTCACAGCCTTCAGAGCTGAGAGCCTTGAACAGAGATTTACCCACAAATTTATTGACAGCAAGCCAGTGATAAGCATTGTTTCTAGAGATTAATTAAAAGTATTCCTTATGGGAAACAAAGGGATGGGCCAAAATAAAGGGATGTGTTTGGCTAGTTATCTGCAGCAGGAGCAAGTCCTTAAGGCACAGATCACTCTTGCTATCATTTGTGGTTTAAGAATGCTTTTAAGTGGTTTTCTGCCCTGGGTGGGCCAGGTGTTCCTTGCCGTCATTCTGGTAAACCCACAACCTTCCAGCATGGGTGTCATGGCCATCATGAACATGTAACAGTGCTGCAGAGATTTTGTTTATGGCCAGTTTTGGGGCCAGTATATGGCCAGATTTTGGGGAACCTGTTCCCAACAAAAATGCATAGCCTGTCGTGTTGCTTTCTATTTAAAAATCCTTTAATGGCATGCTGGTTTTTTTTTTAGGATATTGTGGTTTGTGACCTACTCTGGGTAGAAAGCTCCACCCTCATTTCTCAGAATTCTTTTATACTATAGCCATGCCTGATCTCTTAAAAATGTGCTCAGTGGGGCATGTTCTCTTTCTTCCATGCCTTTACACATCCTGTTTCCTTGGCCAAAAAAGCCTCATCTCCCTTGCTGCCTTTCAGTTCTTCTTCATTCACCACATGGTTCTAGTCTCATCTTTCCCAGTCCTACTCATCTATGCCTTTCATGTGCTCTCATTAGTCCTCTCTACATATATCTACTGTTACTCTTTCTCTGGAATTATAAACATTGCTTTACTTATTGCTTTCTATACCAGATTGTAAATTCCAATTTATAATTTGTGGAGGGAGGGCAAGAGTTTTTAGAGAGAACAAGGAGGAGGATACATATTTCAAAGTCTCACTTCTTTATCCCTTTAGTATTAAGGGTTCAACTCCATTTTTGATGTTTAATACTAGTATCTTTTAATTCTCATCACTCCTCCTTTAGCCCCACATCTGGAACAATAAAAGAGCCCAGTTAGTCCCTCCTTTGGCACCAGCAGGAGGTTCACACAATGCAAGTCCTGACCCATGTGTAGGAACCCTTGTCCCAGCCCCATCCTGTAACAACATAAAACCCTAAGCTAGTCTTCTTCCTCTGCTCATTCGAGGAATTCTTCTCTTAGACTTGCTTGGGAGACCACTCAGCTTTCTACAATGAGCTTTACTATGTGAACAATAAACCTCTCAAATCACAAGTCTTCAGATCCAATTAATATTATATTGTACACACATGATACTCATATAGTATTTATTGCATATACAGACGTAAAGAAGACATCCCCAAGCAGACCCACAGGTAGTCTGCTCCATTCAGACAGACAAGCTTGGTTTAACTTTTTTTTTTGAGATGGAGTCTTGCTCTGTTGCCCAGGCTGGAGTGCAGTGGCATGATCTTGGCTCACTGCAAGCTCCACCTCCTGGGTTCATGCCATTCTCCTACCTCAGCCTTCTGAGTAGGTGGGACTACAGGTGCTTGCCACCACACCCGGCTAATTTTTTGTATTTTTAGTAGAGACGGAGTTTCACCATGTTAGGCAGGATAGTCTCCATCTCCTGACATTGTGATCCACCCACCTTGGCCTCCCAAAGTGCTGGGATTACAGGCGGTTTAACTTTTTATCTGGATCATGAGAGGTGGTGAGTGAGGGAATATAAATATTCAAACACCACCAAAGAAACTTATAGATATGAACTATTGTTCATTGCATTATATGTACTTGTTTTTCAAATAATTATTTTGTGAATGTCTATAATGGGTGTTTCTACATCTCACAGAATAGAAATACATTTTAGGGTATTCCTTTTGCTACAGATGTCATTTAACCAGTGGGATATTTTCCATTAAAGTAATTTTAACAAGAACAAAGCACTGCCCAAGAGCTTGTTTCCTGGCACCTGCCAACTTCCATAAATAAGCGGGCAAGGCTTTAATTCTAGTGAGCTCACTTCCATAACCAAGCAGCATCAATTCACATCAACCTGTTAAAGTTCTGTGCCCTGTGAAAGGAACAGGCTTGAAGGGCTGATGGAGGATCTAAGATCCCTTGTTTGAACGGTGGTATCATTCAAATCTAGGTTTTCCTCTTTGGGGATTTTCAAGGTCATGGTGGCCCAGACTTTAAAGAACTCAGAATAGCGATGAATTCTACATTTCGGGCCACATAAAAATTGGTGTTAGTAACTAACAGAACATGAAGACTGTCACTGAGTAACTAATCCCAGTTCAAGCACTTTGAAAATAGCTATAATGAAAATCTCACCGGGAGAAGGACATCAGACGTCCGTTAACAAAACAAAGCATAATGAAACCCTTTACTCTATTACAAGTACCCAAATCACAGGGTACTGAAGAGACTTTATAGAACACCATTTCTTTCTTTCTTCCTTTTTCAAAAACGTGATTGATGTAACAACACAAAGGAAATGTCAAAAATAGAAAATGTGTCCCATAATCCAACTCTTTTCAATATGCATCATTACTGTTCAAGCCTTGTGCTAAAGATTATATATTTGTAAGTAGGTAGGCATACATCTTTCATATTCTATTTTAATAAATAATTTTTTTTTCATTTTGGAAGCACGGTTTTCAAATGGTAATTGAAAAATAACTGCATGACAATAAAACAAATTAACAAATTACCCTTTCCAAAACTAAATCCCTTTGGTCGGGCAATTAAAAGCTTTCCAATGTTTTCTGTTATAATTACGTGTAACAATAGTTTTTAAGGGTGTTGAGTCCATCTATATGTTAAATCTTTTATAGAATCAGAGCGAGCATCTCTTCATTGGGTCTATATATCTGTATCTTTATAAACAGGAATAGGAAACTGACAACAGATTTTATAAACAGTGGTACTACTACAGTTGAAATTCTTCTGGACACAATGATGAAGCTGGATTTAGTTGTAAGTATGATGTTTCTGATTTTCAGCAAGCATAGCAGATCTGTTACACGCTCTTTAGTGCTAGAGCACAGTAGTACTAAACAGTACAAAAACTATGTCATTACTGTCTAACACAGAAGGGCTCACTTTCAAGATAAAGACATACTTAGAAAATAAATATCATTAACATCTTCAGTTCACAAATATTTTTCTTGAGGAGAAAACACACATCATTATAGCTATACTTGACCCAAAGATTATCATAAAAAAGAACACAATAGAGCAATAAGACAAAGACAAGTTTGGTTTCTTTCCTTGGGAAGTGACATTTTCATGCAGGTGATGGACAAGAAAAGAGGCAATTAAAATATAAGGAGCGGCTAGGCCAATCGTAATGAGACCTGCCTTTTTTTGCAGTCAAGAATAATCTCTGGGTTGGGCACAGTGGCTCATGCCTGGAATCCCAGCACTTTGGGAGGCCAAGGCGGGTAGATCACTTGATGTCAGGAGTTCGAGACCAGCCTGGCCAACATGGAGAAACCCTGTCTCTACTAACAATACAAAAATTTAGCCAGGGGTGGTGATGCATGCCTGTAGTCCCAGCTACTCGGGAGGCTGAGGCAGGAGAATTGCTTGAACCCAGGAAGTGGAGGTTGCAGTGAACAGAGAGATTGTGCCACTGCACTCAAGCCTGGGTGACAGAGTGACACCCCATCTCAAAAAAAAAAAAAAAAAAGAACAGTCTCTGAAGCTGTGAATGTAGGAGGGAAGCTGTTAGTAAAAAATGGAAAGACTTTGAAATGAGCAAAAATGATAAACGGATGTTCTTTCCAGCGTACGCTTCCAACTTAACTGGGTCTTTCATTGGCTTTGAGCTATTTACAACTCTCTAAGTTGTAGAAAGCTGATGGTAATGCAAATGATTATTATCCATATAAACTTGAATACATTTTATCTGGTACTGAATAATTGATTGTTGCTTTGTGACTATTCACCAGTTTTGCCTCTGTTTATAAATTCATTTTAGTTTTCCAGATTGCCTATTTACATGTATCTTCTCAGAATTCTTTGAAAAAATTTTAACTTCTTACTGATTCCCTTGTCAATTAATAAGTTAAATAAAACCTTTTACAAGCATGCATTTTCTATCTGTATGGCAGTCATGAGTTCAACATGTTTTTGGAAGAAATATGTCTTAGCACTAGGGTACAATAGCTGCTTAGTAATTCTCTTATACAACCTTTAGTAAAGGCCACGTTTGGCATTTCACAGGTTTTCTAACAAGACTGACTTTCAGTGACATAATTTTGCAATTATCTAGCCTAATTCATGTCTACAAAGATTTACTGAGCCCTTGTTCCATGGACGTGTATCAGAGATCGGTAAGATCCACTTGGGTCCCATATAGTTCACATGGGTGCAATTACAGCTCCAAGCCTGATGATGCTGTGTGTTATGTGTAATAATAGAATCCCATGCAAAATGTCTAGGGAGAATGAAGAAGCAATGAATTCCAATGAGACAGAATGTGCTATGCGTTATGAAGAAGGCAGCATTTGAGTTGAGTCCTGTATGTTTTTACTGAAAGTAAGAAGAGGAAAGGGCAAATATTTGAAAAGGCAGTGGGGCATGGGAGGGCATTTTGGCTGGAAAATTATCTCTCAGGTAGGTGGATGTGGGTGGGGACATCCCTACAGGTAAATGGGAAGATGTGAAATTTGGGGCAGGACCAAATTATGAAACCCCTCAATGTCAAGCTTTGGAATCAGGCCAGAGCAGTTAAGACCTATCACAGATTTTAAAGCAGAGAATGATGTCATTAGATCTTAATAGAAGAGAGAGTTGACATTATGGTGTCTTAAAATATCCCGGCTGCTAAACTGCTAGAAGAGATTTGTGATATAATCAGCATATTTGGTTTATGTTTATATTAGACAATCTGGAAGGATATACTAGCCGGAATACCGTCTTATTATTTTTGTTCATTTTAAAATCTTTCATGTATATTTCTGATAGTCTCCCTATCATGATCTTAATATTGCCAAGATTATTTTTAATCATGCATTCACAAAAAAAGACTGGTCTCCCTATCACAATTCTCTTCCTATCAGAGAGTCTGGGAAAGGTCATGAGTATTTTAGAAATCGTGCTAAAGGGAAATTAATTCAGAGATATATTTGGTTAGTATTAATGTCATATATTTTATGACTGTTACTTCCATGGATAATTAAATTAGTGCTAGTCATATCGGTGTAGCAATGTCCTTCAGGAATATTCTTACTACCCACCGTGCGGACCCATCTTGCAACATGATTTCAAAGTTCAGGACCAGAAAGTCTACAGTGATAGAAATGTATCTTATGACTTTCCGCACTATATGTAGTAGGAGAAGCAAGGTATAAACTCTCCCGAGTGGATGCTAATATCTGGAAAATGACTGATTTGTGTGAAGCTATTAAAAATACTGTATTTTTCTAACTATTTTTGGATTCAATATTTGTGATTTCTTATTCTAATATAATTTTTAAAACTTTCTGCTTTTTTTCCTTGAAGAGGGATTCCCAAATTGTATAAATTTTGGCTCCTATAAAACCAGATTCACTCTTGGGTATATGCCAATAGATTTATTATAATACGTTTATGCAACAAAAAGTTTGAAGATGACCTCCAACCCCACTATTGCACTGAAAATCTTGCCAATTTTTTACCAATGACATAATGACTATAATGCCAATGGCTATATTTGGTGGGTAATTTCCTCACTTAAAAGTGACAAAAAATCCATAAATACATGTACAAAATACAAAAATTATACAAATTGTTAAAGTAAGAAGTATAAATTTTCTTTCATCCCACCCTGCTCCCAATTCTACACACTTCTCAATGTGGAATCACTAATCACAGTTTGGAAGATTCTTCTGCACCCCATTCCCTTTGCATTTATGTGTGCATCTACGTGTTTATGTGTGCATATATATACTCATATTTACGGTATGTGTTTGTGTTTCTATAGACAACTACTATTTTATGTTTTTTACATTACAGAGATAATACTATACATATTCTACTATATGCTTTCATTTAAGAATATCTATTACAGCAGCAGTCCCCACACTTTTTAGCAACAGTGACTGGTTTTGTTAAAGACAACTTTTCCACGGACTGGTTTTGGGATAAAACTGTTCCACCTCACATCATCAGGCATTAGATTCTCATATGGAGCATGCAACCTAGATCCTTCACATGCACAGTTCACAATAGGATTTATGCTTCTATGAGAATCCAGTGCCACTACTGATCTGATAGGAGCCAGAGCTCAGGCAGTAATGCTTACTCGCTTGCAGCTCACCTCCTGCTATGTGGTTGGCTTCCTAACAGGCAACAATGGTCTGTGTCCTGGGGTTTGGAGACTCCTGTATTAGAGATTTTCCATGTTAGTATAAACAGAATTACTTCCTTCCTTTTAGTATTATTAATAATGCATAGGATGAAGATACTATAAATTTATGAACCATTACCTTATTGAGAGACAGGTGTCTTCAAATTATTTGCTAGGGTCAACAATGTTGCTTGCATGTGAGCATCCTTACATATACAATGTAATGCACATATGTGTTCATTTCTATAAACTCATAGAAGCAGAATTCCTCTTGACATTGGAGAATAAGGAGATCTATGCACTCGTACAATAGGAGGTAAGAATAGAGAGAAATGACAAGCTGAGAAACAAGAGTTAACTGGGGATTAGTCAAAATGAAGAGAGGAAAATTACAGTGAAATGTAGGCTATGGGTTCAAATAGGTCTGGAGGCTAATGAGGGGGATTGAGAAATGTCATGAGATTTGTTCTGGATATTTAAATACCAGCCTGCCTCCTGGACTCAAAGACTTTCCAAAGAGCTCTGTGTGATATTGTGTACGAGGGCCTGGAGAATATCCTCACAATCCGTGGAAAGTTTTGCACAAGTAATGGGGACTTTGAGGAAAGTGGCATTTGGCAGATTGTGACTTTACAGGGAGGAAATACTAAGGGAGCCCTTCCCAGAACTATAGAGCACTGATCTCCCCAGATCTCACACACTGCTTGGTAACTGGGAGTGATTTTAAGTCTTGTACTCTTACAGAAATAATTGCAAAGAAATGACTTGAGTGAGGAAAAGCCGTAACATCACGTTAACCAAATCAGTGAGATTTTAAGGGACAAGATGAGTAGCAAGGTCTCCTGTGCCCATAAAGCAGTAGTTCTCAAACCTTTGCTGTTCATTAAAATGACCTGGACAACTTTAAAAAATCTTGATTCCCAGGCCACTGCCCTGACTAATTAAAATTAAATCATAATCTTAGAGGGTGGAACCTAGCATCAGGACTTTTAAAGCTCCCCAGGTGATTTCAAGGTGGCTTAAAGGCTAATGAAATTAGAAATTACCAGCAATGAATATTCATCAGTCACACGGAATTATAGATTATGGATTTTGCCAGTAATGTTCAGATCTGGAATATGCCCTCAAGTTATATAGCATTTAGCAAAGATGCTTTTCCTATGTTATCCCACTGCAAGTGATTCACTCTCTGATCTTAGAGACTTTTACTATTAGTAAATAAATATATCTGTAGGTGCTAAATCTATAGTATGTATTTACTGAGTAAAACTCCATTGCAAATTGCAAATGGAATAACTGGTTCCCATTAGCAGTATTTGTCAAATGTGTTTTTCCTTGGATTTATTTTTTTGGGTGTGAGATTTCCTTGCAATGTCATGGAGATGAAAGCATTAGCATTTCACACAGGATGTCCTTGTCTCTCGGTATAATTCATCATCTAAGGTGGGGAACTGCCTTGTATTCATCTGCAATTATTTCTTGTAATTAGAGCTGCCCCCACATGTAATGCTCTCCCCATGAGATCCCAGATAATACATTTCAGGGCAAGGATTATTTAATTCTTCCCTGGTGAACTGATCCATCACCCGAGTGTTTCAATTTGTATTGAAAAATGCTACATGGGGTCAGTTCCTAGATGAGTATATCTTGTTCTGTCATTTTGCTGTAAAAAATTCCTAGAAAAATTTCCTTTAAGAAAGTTGGACCTAGTGGCAGTTAAGGAATGAGAAAATACCTAAATTTTTTTTTCTGATGTATATTTTCCTTCAAAGCAAACTTCACCAAGTTTTACACTTAACGTTTATTTATTGTCAGCAAGGTTGTGTGCCTATTATGTATTTCTTTCCTCTTTCATTCCAAAGTTTTCTACATTTCACAATATTTTCTGATTTTTTTTTTTTTTTTCTGAGACAGGGTCTCAATCTGTCCCCCAGGCTGGAGTGCAGTGGTGTGATCCTGGTTCACTGCAACCTCTACCTTCCAGACTCAAGCAATCCTCCCACCTCAGCCTCCCAAGAAACTGGGACCACAGGCGTGTGCCACTGTGCCTGGCTAACTTTTGCATTTTTAGGAGACAGAGTTTCGCCATGTTGCCGAATTTTCTCATATTTAAAAAAAAAAAAAAAAAAAAAATCCTATACTTTTAAACATATTCTAAATTTCTCTAAAAAAATTCTTTGGGTCGGGCACAGTGGTTCACACCTGTAATTCCAGCACTTTGAGAGGCCAAGGTTCACATGATCAGGAGTTCAAGACCAGTCTGGCCAAGATGCTGAAACCCCATCTCTACTAAAAATACAAAAATTAGCCAGGCATGGTGGCATGCACATGTAATCTCAGCCACTGGGGAGGCTGAGGCAGGAGAATCACTTGAACCCAGGCGGCAGAGGTTGCAGTGAGCTGAGATTGCACCACTGCACTCCAGCCTGGGCGATAGAGCAAGACTCTGTCTCAAAAAAAAAATCTTGGTGTCATGATCCTAAAAAGTTTTCATTCTTTCTCCCTCTGATTGAGGTTGAATTTGACTTGACTGTCAACTATAGAACAGCCAGTAATGGTTTCCAAAAAGTCACAACTTTCAAGTTTAGAATTCTTAAACCCCTTATTGTGATACAATGTTCTCGGTACTTGGAAACAGCCTTCATCGAAAACGTTCCCTAAACTCACATTGAGGATATCTGCACCTTTTGTGGTTTTTCTCTGTCATCGTGAAGGTAGAAATAGAAGGTTTCTTCTAAATTTGTTAAAAGGAGGACAGCTGAGAGGAGGTGGTGATGAGGAGCAAACTCAGAACAAACTGGAAAGAGGTCAGTTAGATGGGGCGAGTGACTCCCTGAATTAGTGCCTGCAGGCAACATCCCTCGTTATGGTGGTAATTGGACTGAACTGTCTTCATGTCAACATAACAATGTATCCATATCTCAGCAGGAAGACCTCTGGGTGCCATTTGTCATAATATTTTCTCTCTTCTCAATCTAACCCTTTGGAGTGCCCACGTTCAAACCTTTTCCCACAAATCAACTTTCTTCCCACTTCCCAAGATACTTGGGTAGAAGCTTCCCAGGCAATTACTTTATCAAACAGTGCCTAAGTGTCCAGTTTCCATGACTTGTGCCCTCAATTGTCCTTTCCCCAAAATCGCCTCTTTGCAAACTGCTTGGTCTTTTGTCTGTCTCTAATCAAGTGGTGCTTGGAATTGGTTCATTTTTACTCATTCATTTACTTAGTCTTTAGTGTTGATATACAATTTATGCATTTGATGACAAACCCTTAAGTTTACCAGTTTGCAGAAGAAAAAATACTCATTTTAATCTCTAAAGTGATTAAGACCATGAAAGAATTAGGTTAGTGTTAGTTTCTCTCTCTCTTTCTTTTTCTTTTTTTTTTTTTTTTTGAGACAGAGCCTTGCTCTGTTGCCCAGGCTGGAGCACAGTGGCACCGTCTTGGCTCACTGCAACCTCCGCCTCCTGGGTTCAAGCAATTCTTCTGCCTCAGCCTCCGGAGTAGCTGGGACTACAGGTGCATGCTGCCATGCCCAGCTATTTTTGTATTTTTAGTAGAGATGAGGTTTCACCATGTTGGCCAGGATGTTCTCTCTCTTGACCTTGTGATTCTCCCGCTTTGGCCTCCCAAAGTGCTGGGATTACAGGCACGAGACACCGCGCCTGGCCTAGTGTTAGTTTTTCTGTTAGTACTAGCTACTTAATAGGAAGTGGATTTTGGCACTGTGTTTATGTGCTAATAAATAATGTGTAGAGATGGACATAGTGTGGAAAAATAGACTTTGAAGACTTGGATAGGTGGGACATAGGTAGGGATGAGAAAATATTTAATGGATACAATTTCCACTATTCAGGGAATGGGTATAATAAAATCCCAGACTTCACCACCACACAATATAGCCTTGTGTCGAAACTACATTTGTACCCCCCTAAATTTATACAAATAAAAATTGAAAAATGAATTTTGAAAGATAAAAGGCAATTTCTTCTTACATAATGGATGATTCCCTCAAAATATCATCACCATTTACCAAATATTAGGTTGGTACAAAAATTATTGTGGGTTTTTGTGATTAAAAAGGCAAAAGCCACAATTACTTTTGCACCAACCCAATAACTACTCACTCAGTACCAGGCACTGTATGATTTTTCTTCAATCTTGAAAACAATTTTTTGAAGCTAAAGCTGATGAGGACCCTGAGTATACACACAGATAGGTTTTTAACCTGGGTCATAGCATAATTGAGGAGATGAAACCCAAAATATGGTCATTCCATGGCCAGTGTCCTGATGCTTCTTTGCACATTTCACCTTCTATGAATGCATACATGTGAATGTGCTTGTGTGCAAATATACATGAAATAAAAACTTCATAAAACATTAATGTTTACATTATTTGATGCGTTCTGATATTGTATATTGTTTTATTTAGAAATGGTGGTTAACATTTGCCAAGTTGATTTGATGATCCACTGACGTGAGTTAAAATCATGCATCACATCAAGTGTGTGTTCATGTCATTTTGCTCCTTCTTCCCTTAATGTTAAAATTTTTAGCATTATGAGCACATTAATTTCAAGTCATATGCATTTCCAGTACCCTTGAAATAATAACAGCAGCATGATCCACCATCTGCATACTTATATATAAGTTTAACAGTTAATTCAACATAATTCAATGGTTAGTTGTTGATTCAAGACAATAAACTTATAGTGGGAAGGCAGGGATCTGGGCCTGGCTATTGTCTCTCTTCCTGGGCTTAGCTTCCTTCAGTTCCCCATCTGTATCTCATAGGTTAGTCTTAAAAGCAGGTTGGTTGTTCATTTTTCATTTGTTTGGTTTTTGGTGATACAGGGTCTTACTCTGTTGCCCAGGCTAGAGTACAGTGGTGCAATCATAGCTCACTGCAACCTCGACCACCTAGGCTCAAGTGATCCTCCCACCTCAGCCTCCTGAGTAGCTAGGGCTACAGGTAAGAGCCACCACACCTGGTTTTTTTGTTTGTTTGTTTGTTTATTTTTTTTATCATTAGTAGAGACGAGGTCTCATTATGTTGCCCAGGCTGCTGTCAGACTCCTGGGCTCAAGCAATCTTTCGACCTCCCAAAGTGCTGAGATTACAGGTGGGAGCCACCATGCCTGGCTCAGAGGTCTTTTTGTCTTGTTTTGTTTTTTAAACGCCCACCAGTCTCTTACAACTATGGCTTTGCAACACTTGCCACCATTATCAGCTGGGTCAAATCCTGGTTATCTTTCAAGGCTCAACTCATGAGATGAGCAGTCATGATTATTTGAATTAATACATGGATGCATTGGTAAATAAATCCTAACATCAAAACTTTATATCTTTGTCCAGTCCTGGTAGTGTGAGGAAGGCTGTTGGGACATTTTACTTACTTTATTTCTTCATTTTGGAAATCGCATTTCCTCATCTGTAAAATTGGAACTATAACTTCCCAAGGTTGCCATGAGAATTAAATGAAACACTAAGTTTGAAGAACTTGGCACATAATTGTTCTTAAATTTTGCAAAAACATGGCAATACCATATATTGGAGACAGGTGCTAGAGATGGTTAATTTGAGAGAAACAGTAGTTGAATTTTTAGGAATTTCGTAAGCTGATTAATAAACCATCAGTAGCTTGATATGAGGCACAGTGGGTGCATTTATGCCACAGAACTGTGGCAAATACTATAGATCAGGGCTCTCCCGGGTAGACCTGCTTCTTGCCATTTTCTAGCACACCACTGGCTAGAGACTGCAATGGGATGAATACAGGGGTGGCCCTGCTGTCTTTGGAAAGCAGATGCTAAGAGTTTAGTAAGCAGGAGCCTTAATAAGGAGTGACCTTAGGACAACACATGTTGAAGGGAGGGAAACATTTGGAGTTTGGGAAGTTGAGCTACAGTTCAGACCCCACATGCCTTGCCTGAATGCATGGAGAGGTCTGGGGCTAGAATAGTCATTCAGAACTACCCTGAGTCATCCTGGAAGATCAGGACTTCAAATTCCTGCATCTACCATCCATTTGACATAGGCCACCCCAGGCAGGGGTATGACCTGGCATGAGGCAGCACTGCACCTGAGGCAACCCCTAAAACTGACAGCACTCCCATCTGCTGGGAGAATGAATCTTCCCTTGCAGCATGATCTGGACAACACATCACAGGGTCCATCAAAACGGTAAAGGAAATCCATTCTTGCATTTAGAAAGCTCATGGACTGGTGAACTAGACAAAAGAAAAAAAAAGCAACCCTTGAATATATTCTATGGGTCAGTGCTAGGACTGAGGAAGACAGGCTCCTGAAGATGTGGGATGTATGAGAACGTGTACATGCAGAGCAAAGAAGAGGGAGGGAAGCAGAGTGTTAAACTGAGCTCTGCTCTTCAGCAGGCAAAGTTGCCGTAACAAAGTCACGAAGTCATTTACTGACTCTGATGGACCGGGAAATGTTATAATGGGGAAGAGAGCAGCAGCTTAGGATGGTGTCTAATACCTATTTGGTGTTCATCAAAGAATATAGTGATGGGTCAACTTGAAACTGTTAGAACAAGGTGCAAGCCAAATAATTCCTTTAAGTGCATGTGCATCTTGCTAGATGGATGGTGCAAATTGGGCATGATTTTTCTTTTCTTCCACATTCCCTAACAAACAGTAACATCTTCTGCAGTACAGCAAAGTACAGAATATAATAAATACCCAAACCCAACAAACTCCTCCTTCCTTACCTTCAGCACCATTGATTTGAGCACAGCTGCCATGGGGAATTTGCAGCTCAGTGGCAATGCTTGTCAATATAAAAGCCCTAGTCATTTTCCTGCTGACACATGCCCCACTTTCTACCTTCTTTTAGCTAGAAGGAGGGGTAGATGAGAAAACTGACCATGGAGCAGCTGCTGATTTATATTTCTTTTCTGGACCAGGGAATTCATATTGATTAGTTGGATGAATGAGTCTGTCCCTTTGTTTTAAAAGACTAGAGTGAGTGTCTGCCCTTGGAATACATCACAGTTCCATCGTGACATAACGAATAAGATCCACTATGTTTTTTTTGTAAATCTCAATGCCTTTACTATACTTATGAAATACACCTGTCGATGATGCTTAACCTGGTTATGGAAAAATAGGTCTTTAGGGAGTTCTGCAGAATCTGCCAGCAAAGACATCAAAATGTGTTGTCAGATTCTGTCTTTGAGCTCTTTCATGTTGCTTAATATAGTTATACCGAATTTGTCATCAAAGTAGTGGATGGCATATTTGTTACTCATCTGAATTCCATTTTCCTCTTATTATTCTGTTGTGGGAGCTCATAATTGATCAAGCTCATGCAAATAACTTTGGCTGAGTTCTTCTTTTATAAGTCTCACTTACTTATTGGGGCGCAGACAAGGGAAGGAGGGATTTGTGGAGGGGACTACCACAGAGCATACATCTACATTTTAATGGCATATTTGTCTTTAACATTTATAATTAACATGTTTACCAAAATACATGCAATGTTTATGTTTTCCAGGTATTCTCTGGATGAAGGTGACTATTTGGAGGAAATACTTTTTATATTGGTCCCTTGGTTCTAGGTGGATTTTTGAAGGACAAGATTGACTTTTTAACAAAACTGTATTCAGTTTTAAAGGGTTAGAAATAAATTTATTCCCTGGTGCTCAGTTTTGTTTCCTTGAATTTTTCCCTTGGTGCAACCTGGGTTTTTCCTCTGGAGGAGCTCAAAACAAATGTTCATCCTCTTCAACTTGGTAATCCTTCAGATGCGGAAGACAACTCTAATGTTTTCCATTGATTTTTCTCTTCCCCAGATAGACTATATCTAGTTTCTTCAACCACTCATAAATTAGTGATTCGTATTTCTAGGTGTTTAAGCCCACCCATTGATATCCCCCACAGTGGTCAAGGCTCCACGAAAGTGCCCAGAGCTCTCCCCACTGCACCAGCTGGAATTCACCTCTTCCTCTCTCGTTCTCCTGAAGAAGTGTGTGTGCTTTGGTTTCAGCATTGCTCCCGTGCCTTCTGGGTGATTTGAGATGATTTTAGCTCCCCTTCTAGCAGTACTCTGAGCCCCTCTTTGTTTTCCAAGTGACCTGGAGACACATCTAATCCCTTTTATACTTCCATCTCAGTAAATTCATACATGGACGGGAGAGAGAACAGGGGCGGGGGTGAAGGATGAGTAAAATGTAGTAGAATACATTTTGAAAAGGGGCCATCATTTTTGTTGCAGTGCTCTTTGAGAGTCAGTGTGTCTCATACAGAGATTTTTCTGAGTGAAAAAAATATATACTCCAGATATGATAACTTCTAGGAGCAATTCAACTTCAAGTAATGTGTTTTTTCCCACAGTACTCAAGACTTGAGATTTCAGTTCTATTCCTGGTGACTTCTTGGGTGTGTATAGAACATTCATAAATTTCCGCAAATGTTCCCAACTCAGACATAAATAATCAAGTTAGGGCTTCATCATTGTAACTCTCTGTCTAGTGTATTTTTATGAAATTTATAAACTCAATTCAGAGAGCACCCTGTGCCATAACCTGCCTTTTGCCCACTCAGTGGGTAGACATTGGGGTAATTTCACCACCACATCCAGAACACCATTTACAAAGATTCCACTGTTCTTACTTTTAATTATTGGCATGCAACTCTATTCTAGCTTTGCTTTCAGATGTTCACAGGGCTCTTATCTTTTGATTCAGTGAAAGGTTCCTGCTATAAAGCACATATTTTGATTTTTTAAATATTGGATTTTAAGATAGGGCATTCTCTTAAAGATTCAGAATGCTGTAAGTTTCTAGGTCTCTTCAGTTGCCATCAGATTCAGTTTCTCAGAAGGTGTGATTATCAGGCTCCGTGTCCTCTGCTGTTCTTGGCATCTTCACCCTCTAATGTTCCTGCTAGATCATTCTTTCTCACCTTCTCCACAGCATCATATTCAGTTAATAGATGGCAACTGCGATTAGTGTGAAGCAAAAACTAGTGCCAAGTATCCAATGAATAAAATAAAACAAACAGGAGTGAAAGCAGATGAGGCGATGAAAAAGCACAGATGAGTGAGACTTGCTAAACACTAAAAATTAAAGACGTGAGGACACATAAAGCTGGCAAATATGGAGCTGTCTCTGTTTCCCTTACCATGCCCCTGGAGAAATTTGAAACAAGGAGTTTTGCCCAAAGTCAGTCTCATTGACAGCGTCCAAGGATTCCCAATGAGCTTCCCAGATATCCCGATTCTCAAAGGCTTTTCCTGTCCCAATTGCAACAATTGACTCAAACTCTCTTTGCATACTCGCCTCTCTCCCCCTAACCTCGGATTCTTGAAACTTAGAAAACCCCAAAGCCTGCCCTAGAAGATCACAGTACTTCCTACTCACCCCTTACTTCAGATACCTCCTAGAAAATGCCAGCTAATTGCTTGAGTTTTCAAACTTACTATTACTTTCTGCTATGGTTTGTTTATGTATTTATTTATTTATTTATTGAGATGGAGTCTTGCTCTGTCACCCAAGGCTGGAGTACAGTGGTGAGATCTCAGCTCACTGCAACCTCTGCTCCTGGGTTCAAGTGATTCTTCTGCCTCAGCCTCCTAAGTAACTAGGACTATACGCATGTGCCACAATGCCCAGCTAATTTTTTGTAGTTTTAATAGAGACAGGGTTTCACCATGTTGGCCAGGCTGGTCTCCAACTCCTGACCTGAAGCAATCCACCCGCCTGGGCCTCCCAAAGTGCTGGGATTACAGGCGTCAGCTACCACTCCCAGCCGGTTTATTTGGTTTTAATCCTGCCCTGGATCATAAAGTGACTCTGATCTCATCTCTGCAATGTGGGTCCAAAGTGGCTCTTGCTATCCTGGCTTATGTCAAGAACAGGTCTGCAGTTTGAGCACCCCAGATTTTCTTGCTTTTATTAAGACTGCAGGGCACATCAGCCCACTCAAAAGTGAGCAACCTTAGGCCTACATGTGTGCCTGGGCACTCTGAGAAAAAAAACCACAAGGAACTCTGGTTTTATATCACAACCATACTATGATATGAGTGGGTGAAATGAATCCAAACAGAAATTAAACTCTGAGTGTAGGGAGAGGCTATGAAGTGTCAGACACTGTCTAAAAGCTTGTGGAGGAGTGTAAGTCAAGGTCCTTGGCCATCCCTGTGCTTATAACCCAGACAAGCAGATAAGCCATGAGTGGGAAAAGCAATAGCCATATATTACAGCAGCAGTAATGAGGAGGTACTAAGGAGGGAAAGACGTGGAAGAATTATGAGCCATCTTTATCAGTCTTATTTAATCCTGATTTATGAAAAACTTGTTATCTGTAGCAGTGAACTTTTGCAATCTGGCTGATGAGTGACTAGGCTTTGTGATGCTACAAATGTGAGCTTCCTTGGTAGGAAGGATCATTAATAGATTAATGCGAAACACATTTTCCAGTGAAAACATGCTAAAAATGGTGGTTAGTTCTCCAGAAACCAATGTAACTCAGAATATAACTGAAATATTATGATGTTGTATTACAGGTTTTCATTCCACACTGAAGGACTAAGCCTCACATATTTCAAATCACTTGGTAGCAGTCTTTTTTTTTTTTTTCTTTGAGATGGAGTGCGGTGGTACCATCTCAGCGCACTGCAACCTCCGCCTCCTGGGTTCCAGTGATTCTCCTGCTTCAGCTTCCTGAGTAGCTGGGACTACAGGCGCACACAACCATGCCTGGCTAATTTTGGTATTTTTGGTAGAGGTGAGGTTTTACCATGTTGGCCAGGCTGATCTTAAACTCGTGACCTCTGTTAGGAGTTAGAGTATTAGGAGCACTCTATATGTCTCGAATCTCAGGATTTACTCTTCTTGCTCCCCAGTCATGAAACAGTATTATTTTTTTCTCTCTTTCCTCTTAGAACAACACATACTGTTTCTGGAGGTAGTGGAAACACTGGAAGAAGGTCTTTGGTGATTCAAAAACTGAAAGGTTACCGCAGAGGAAAGGTTGGGGGTAGTAGAATGAGTTAACTTCAGTAGCAACACAGGATCTATTGAGTTGAGAGTGATCTAAAAAGTAAGGTTACGTATTTCAGTAACAAAGAGTTATAAGCTATAGCTCTCTGTTTTACCATGTCTCCAAAAAGTCAGAAAATGTCTGTTAATCTACATTTTTCCACTTTTAAAAATGACTTAATGCGTATTTTGTTATCTCATTTAGTTTAATGGGTTAATTGGGCTCAACAGGGTGGTTCTTCTGCAGCTCTGGCCTGGGATGTCCCATGTAGTTGTTGTCACCTGGCAACTAAGGCTCTACTCATCCGGAGGGTTGATGGAGGTGCTGCAACAACTGGGCCTTTCACCATCTATATATAGTATCTCAGTGTTTCCTCTCTAGGTAGCATTTCTCCGTGGTTTCTCCAAGTGAACTCTCCAGCAGAATATGTTGACTTCTAAATGATGTTTCTGGGCTCCCGAAAGGTAAAGCTGCTAGAACTCTTTAAGACTTTGGGTAGCTTCTGTTGCATGGCTTCAAGTTCACTGATCTCATCAGCGTCTTACGGCAAGAACAGATCTGAAGGTTGGGCAACCCAGATTTCCTTGACATCAGATTAATTTCTCGTAAGGTGTGATTATCGGGCTCTGTTTATCTGTCATTAAACTCATCAAGTGCACTATTCATTTTAGATCTTGAATTTTTCATCTCTGAAAGTCCTACTTGGTTCCAGCTTACCCATTTCTCTTTTTTATTATCTTCTTCTTTAAATTCTCAGCCTGTTAGTTATAAAGAGTGTTTCAATTGTCTTAGACAATTCTATCATCTTCATCATTTATGGTATTTTGTTGACTGATTTTCTGCCCAATATGGATCCCATTTTTCTGTTTATTTCTAGTATTTTTTATTAGCCAATGGACATTGTGAGATTTTAATTTTTCAGTGCTTTTTTTTTTTTTTTCCTTAAGGAGTGTTAGCCTTTGTTAAGGTGGACAGTTAGACTACTTGAGAATAAATTGAATCCTTTTAAGGCTTATTTTTAATCTTCTTTTTTGTTGTTGTTGAGACGGAGTCTCGCTCTGTTGTCCAGGTTGGAGTGCAGTGGCCAGATCTCAGCTCACTGCAAGCTCCGCCTCCCAGGTTTACGCCATTCTCCTGCCTCAGCCTCCCGAGTAGCTGGGACTACAGGTACCCGCCACCTCGCCCGGCTAGTTTTTTGTATTTTTTTAGTAGAGACGGGGTTTCACCGTGTTAGCCAGGATGGTCTCGATCTCCTGACCTCGTGATCCGCCCGTCTCGGCCTCCCAAAGTGCTGGGATTACAGGCTTGAGGCACCATGCCCGGCCTTTTAATCTTCTTAATGGTAATTCTGGAGTAGGGTGACCCATTGTCCTAACTTGTCTGGGACTGTTTTTCAGAGATGCAAGATTTTCAGTGCTAAAACTTCAAAAGTGATGGGCAAACCCAGGCAAGTTGTCTATCTTCAAACTCTAGAATAGACTTTACTAAACTTCTGAAAAAGGTACTTAGAAAGTATAATTTTTGAGATTCTGTAGACTAAAAGGGACTTCATTCTACCTTTTACATTAACTGGTAGTAACGTGGGCAGAACACTCAGTTAGGAATTTATTTTACCTAATAATTTTGAAGGCATTGTTTTGTTGCTTTTAGCTTCTAGTATTGTTGTTAACTACACTAGAACCTTTGGATGTGACCAGTTTTTGTTATTTGCTTTGCTCTTCTTGGAGTCTGTAGGTTATTTCTTCCTCCCCTCCATCACCTGCCAACCCCTCCTACCCCCACCCGCCCCACCAATAATATGTCGTGGTCTGAGCCTG
Organism: Piliocolobus tephrosceles; assembly: GCF_002776525.5. Taxonomy (NCBI): domain Eukaryota; kingdom Metazoa; phylum Chordata; class Mammalia; order Primates; family Cercopithecidae; genus Piliocolobus; species Piliocolobus tephrosceles. Next base: position 61,727,860 of record NC_045450.1, on the reverse strand, counting down.
CATTTTCATTATCCACTTCTTCTAATTTTCTGATTTTTTTCAATATTTCCTGATTGAATTGTTCTAATTTCGGAAAGATGTCCTCAGCTAAATTTCTAAATTTTCTATTGAGTTTTTCTTAAGTATTTTCAGGGACCTTCTGTATGTATTTCCTTTTTCATGCCATCCTTGTTTCCTGGCTCTACTGTTTTCTCTTGACTCTCTCAGGATAACCATGAGGGTTTTGATTTTAGATTGTACTCTCCATGTATCATTTCCCACTCTTCTCAGGGAGTATCAAGTGCTAGTCTTTTTGCAAGTATGTGGCAAGAATCTGGGCATCTGTCTATCTCCTTCAGAGTTTCAACTCATATTCCTACACTTACCCCCATCCTTTCACTTTCATTTTCTGGCAACGTGGGCATTCTGGGTATAAATTCCATTTTTCTCCATTTTCCCCAATGCAGTTTTATTCAGCTTCTCAAGCATGCCAAGTTCATGAATACTCTTCTTGTTTCCCAGCCTCTGAAATATGGTTGTTGTTCTTCCTTTTTCCATCCTCTAAGTTCTTGTGTTTCAATGTCGAAAAATATCTTAACTTTCATTTTAATGTAATGAGAAAAGATGCAAATCTTTCTGTGTGTTCATTATCCCATTTGTGTTTAACATTATAACCTGTAATTTTTTCCTGTTAGCCAAAATACTTACAATGTTTAATAGATACATCTTAGATATTTTATTTAAACATTGTTTGGGCTTACCCTTGATGGGAAATTAAAAAACAGATTCCTAAAGATCTTAAATACACTTTTAAATTTCTATAGAAATCTGAAATTAATAATTTTTAATTTCTATAAATTCACACCTATAATACAAATTAAAAGTTATGAATCAATATTTATTTAGAAATGGGGAGTATTATAACAGAAATATTATTATAGTCATATAATAAAAATCAAGTTAAATGTCAAATACAAATTTTAGTCCCAACTGTAATTCCCAGGTTACAAGTATTGGTGTAGTGTATTTTTGCAAATCATGTTTTTATTTTATTTTTTTTTTGAGATGGACTCTTGCTCTGTCGCCAGGCTGGAGTGTAGTGGCGCAATCTCAGCTCACTGCAACCTCCACCTCCTGGGTTCAAGAGATTCTCCTGCCTCAGCCTCCCAAGTAGCTGGAACTACAGGCACGTGCCACCATGCCAAGCTAATTTTTTGTATTTTTAGTAGAGACAGGGTTTCACCGTGTTGGCCAGGTTGGTCTTGAACCCGTGACCTCAGCTGATCAGCCTGCATTGGCTTCCCAGAGTGCTGGGATTAATAGGCATGAGCCACAGTGCCTGACCACAAATCATGTTTCTTAATACAAGTCTAAACTCACTGCATAGTTTCAAGTGTTAAATTCTTAAATAAAGTTAAACTGTTTTAGTTGTGCAAATTAAACTAATCTACCATCAGGAAGGATACAAAGAAGCTGACATGTATTTTCTGATTTGTTCTTTTCTCACTATGGACACTGCTAGTAACATATTCATTTGGAGAGAAACATTACAATGTTATTTCTCAGTGATGGAAATCAAAGATGCAGGAGACAGAGTTGAAAGCTGGAGCAGGATGCATTTTGAGATGGCCAGACTGCTGAGTAAAATGGCTTATTGCTTTTTAAATTGCCTTATATTTTCTCCAAATTCTTAAACAGGCCCTAGAGAACAATTCATCCTATGTCTTTCAAAACTAGCTACTTTAAGAAATGCTGATTTAGTTTTTTAGTCAAAGTTGCAACAGTTGGAGAAGACGATCTAAGATTTTGGCCTTACTGTTAGTGTGAGCTACCAGGCAGCAGGCCTCTCTGGTTCGTTCCAACAGGAACAAACCTGTTGATACCAAGAAACTCTGAATAGGTAAAGGAAAAACAATTCAGAGTCCATCATTCTTTTCTCGTAACTTTCTGGGTTTAATTCATTTCATTCTTTTTCTGGGTGCCTCTCCATTTTTCTTTTTAGTGTTCTCATTTATACCTTTTATTTTATTTGGGTCAATTTTCCCCATTCAAACCAATTCAGTCCAATTCATTCTAACCTCATCCAATTGAGTTAAATAAACATTCATGGTGTCAACCTGACCTTCACTTCCAGTTAGAGAAAATCAGATGGGAGCTCACATACGTCTGGGTTCCAAGTGTTCACATTTACTTTAATTTGTATTTGTTCTGTCTTCCTTTGCTCTTGGGAGGATAAAGGAACCACCTGTTTGCTTGTCTAGCACTAATGCCTCTACGTGTATCTCTACCTTTCATCTTCTGCCTTGGATGAGAAACTATCTTCTTTACCTTGCCTTGGCTTAAACATTCATCCTCTCCCACTCAACTGGTCCTTACCATCAACTTCTATATGTGCTCAGAACTTTTTCATGTGAAACAAAAACAGAAATATTCTTTCCCAGTTCCACTGTCTTGAGTCCTGTTTGAGTCCACTCATCTAGAATGCATAGTCTGAAGCTGAGGTTTCCACTTTCTCTCCACCCACTCAGTACTAAATCCAGCCCAATATGTCCTCTATGCTTGTCACTCCACTGAAGCCACCATCATCGTCAGTATCACAGAATCCAGTGGGCATTTTAGGTTCTGTTCTTCTTGACTTCTCTGTAGTATTTCACACTGACGCCCATTCTCTCCCTGAAATACCATCTTGCCTTGGCTGCCTCCCGCCGTTTTGTGCTTCTCTCCCTGTATTCTTTATGCATGAATTTGGAGGAATATATGTTTCCAAATATTCCTCATGGCATTTCCCGGACCCCCTTTCTTCTCACTTTGCAAACTCTGCCTCTCATTCAGGCACATGACTTTAATTACAAACTACATAGAGTATACTCAGGTTTATACCTAACACCTAGGCTTTCTGCGCCCTTCAGATCCATGTGTCTAATTGCCTATTCATCTCACTGGGAATGTAAATCAACCTGCCCACAATGGAATGCTTCATCTTCAGTGATTAAGTAAAATTCACTTTTTACATTGACCCATCTTCATAAGAAGCCTCTCCTTCTACCCAATTACATAAATTTAGGATCTTCTGAGTCATCCTCAACACCCTTCTCCTGCACTGTCATATACAATCACTGGGTGCTATGAGTTTTAATTTAAAATATTTCTTGAATACACATACTTCTTTCCATCTCTGCTGTCACCTGTTCTGCCCCTCCAATACTGCTTTGTTCAAGCAAACATCATCTCTTTTGTCTGGATAGCAGCAATAGCCTTCTACCTCTTTGCTCACATCCTCTTCAATGTCTCTTTCAGTCCCAATCTTTGAGTCAGAATAATCTTTTGAAGGATAAATCTTATCATTGTCATTCCTGTACTTATAATGGTTTAAGAGTTTCCTGTTGTTCCTTGAATAAAGGTGACATCCTTACCTTTTCACAAAAGCTCTGCACAATCTGCTCCCACCTCCACACCAAGCACTCATTTCGCTTTCTGCTTCAGCCACCCTGGCTTTTAAAATTCCTCAAACATAACCTGTTAATCATTTCACAAATTATTTGCATGTGCTTCTTCCTCTCCTTAGAAAGCCTCATTGCTCTTCTTGAATGGTTAAATCCTCCTTTAGATAGCAGATTTATCATTATTTCTTGAGGAGCACCTTTTCTTAATCCCTTTGATTTGGCACAATTTCCCTATTTATGGTCCCGTGTGCAGGTGATGCAGTGGTGCACCACCAAGATCACCCCTTAACTAAAGGATGAGTTACTTCCACCTGCTGGGAATATTGGCTGCTGATGGCTCCCTGGCTGCCCCTCTTCAAGCCTTGCCCTCAGCCAAAGGGTGCTATTCCATTCAAGATTATACCTTACTCATGGAGACAAGCCCATGTCCAGTGATAGGTCATTAGAGGAGCGGGGGTTATAAACTCTTCCTCCCTTCTCTGAATTTGGAACATCTTCCTAAGATCATCTGCCCATCACATTGGCTAGTGTCTCTGCTGTGATTGCTTAACTGTTTGCTATCTCCCTCCTCTCATTCCTGCTTCTCAGTCTCTTATGCACGTTGTACCAAGCACATTCTCCAATAAACCTCCCATATACATATCACTTATCTCCCATGAGACCCAACCAAAGGCCCTGTGTGCTGCTCCTTCCAATGTCTATGATAGACATGATGTCTGTAAATATATAGCATTAGACTGCTGGCCTTTGAATCTTGGAGGTGCCGCTTAATAGTTCTGTGATCTTGTGCAAATAACATGTCGCTTCTGTTTCTGGTTCCTTATCTATTTCATTGTGAGAATTAAACTGCTTAGAATAGCGTCTAAGTCAGTTAGGGCTGCTTAACCAGTTACCACAGATTGGATGACTTAAACAACAAACTTTTTTTTATGGTTCTGGAGACTACATGAGCAGCATGGCCAGCATGGTTGGGTTCCCAGTGAGAGCCCTATTTCTTGTCATGTCTTCACATGGCCTTTCCATGGTGCATGCATGAAGTGAGAAATACTTGCTTTTCCTCTGTTTTTTGCAAGGGCAGTAATCCCATCATTGGCATCCCATCTTTATGACTCATCTGACCCTAATTATCCCCAAAGACCCCGCCTGTAAATACCATCACATTGGAGGTTAGTGTTTCTACATAAATTTGGGAATGGAGGACTCATTCAGTCCATAGCAAACAGTATGTTCAGCATATAGTAGATTCTCAGTGATAGCTACTAATATTACTATTAGTCCAAAGGAATTTATTACTTTTATCTAGAGAAAATCTAAAATATAAACAACTTTAGGAGGTTCCACCTTAAACCAAAGTTTAACAGGTGTGTTATTGCAAAAACACTGATCCCATGAGATGAGACACAGATGAAGTATTCTTTGTTTATGCAAGTGTGAGAAGAGCTCACAAATCTCACACCTGGAGTCTCAGGGCACTGAAACTCCAGAAAAGTTGAGAAAAATAATGTGCTTCATCTTTTATAATCCAATGGTCCCAACACTCAGACTATGGAGACACTTCCTCAAGTAACATCTACCAATCCTTTGTAAATCAACTAACGCTCTTAAGCAGAAATTGAATAAGGCAGGTTTAATGTGACTGTAGGGCAGGGAGGGACAAGGGAGCTGAGAGGGGCTAATTTTGCTTCGTTGACATGCCCTTCCCTGGTCTTGCCAGTGTCCCTGTGACCCACTCGAATGTGACTGCACAGGCCATCACCAGAGATACCTGCATCCAACATAAGGCAGCAGCCCAAGGCAAGGTAATTACTGGATGAGTACTTGGTCTTCTAAAGTCACAAACTACCTAGGATCTCCCTTTCTCAATGTAAGCAAAGGCATCCAGCAGAGGGGCTTGTTATGTCCTGCTGCTGTGGACAGTGTGTGGTGCCCGTTCTGGGCTTGTTATCAACATTTCCTGATCACAGTGACTGATGAGGCACTCAGTACGAGTCTGGTTTGTGCTGCAGGGAATCCCACACCCAACTGACAAAGCTTTCTCATTAAACAATTACTTTTAATAAACTCTACTGACTTAAAAACACACACACAGAACTTTCTTTTCGATAAGTACATCTCCCTTTTACTGAATAAGAGAACATATATGAGTAGTAATTTGTGTGTGTGTGTTTATACTAGAGATGGAAGAAAATGGAGGAAACAGAGAGAAATACAAAAAAGCACTAAAATATGAGTGAGTGGGTGGGTGGCTTACTTCTAAAAATGTTGAAAGCCTCTTTTCCCAAAAGTTTAAGAAAAGGTTGTATGTACATACAAATCTCAACTGAATGTGTCACCCCAAAATTCATATGTTGAAACCCTAATTTCAACGGAATGACATTTGGAAATGAGGCCTCTTGGAGGTAATTAGATCATGAAGATGAAGTTTCATGAATGGGATTAGTGCCCTTCTAAGAAGAGGTCAGAGAGCTAGTAGCTCTCTTTCCACCATGTGAGGTTGCAATAGGAAAAAAGCCATCTGCAAACTAGGAAGCACCAGAAACTAGATCCACCAGCACCTTCATCTTGGACTTCCCAGTCTCCAGAACTTTGAGGAATAAATGTTTGTTGTTTGAGCTACTCAGTCTATAGTAGTTTGCTATAGCAGCCTGATAAGACAGAAATATATACAGGTGTACCTCATTTTATTGCTCTTTCTTTATTGAACTTTGCAGATATTGCTTTAAAAAAAAAAAAAAAAAAGAAAATTAAAGAATTGTGGCAACTGTATGTCAAGCAAGTCCATTAGTGCCCTTTTTCCAACAGCACATGTGCACCTTGTGTCTCCATGTGACATTGTGGTAATTCTCACAATATTCAAACTGTATTATTATGTCTGTTATTGTGATCTGTGATAAGTGGTTTTTCATGTTTCTACTGTAATTGCTTTGGGACTCCATGAAAAGCACCCATACAAGATGGCAAATTTAAACAATAAATGTTGTGTGTGTTCTGACTGCTCCACTGACCATCTGGTACCCAGTCTTTCACCCTCTCCTCAGGCCTCCTGATTCCCTAAGATACAAAAATATTGAAATTAGGCCAATTATTAATGTTACAATTGCCTCCGAGTCTTCAAATGAAGGAAAGGGCTGCACGTCTCTCACTGTAAATAAAAAGTTGGCAATAATTAAACTTAGTGAGGAAGGCACGTTGAAAGCCAAGAGAGGCTGAAGGCTATGTCCCTTGCGTCAGACAGTTAGCCAAGTTGTGAATGCAAAGGAAAAGTTCTTAAATTAAAAGCGCTACTCCACTGAACACACAAATGACAAGAAAGTGAAACCGCGTGATTCAGCAATCATGGAGATGCACGGCATGGAGAAAGTTTCAGTGGTTTGGAGAGACAAGATCACATCAATCAAAGCCTAATTCAGAGGAAGGCCTAATTCATTAAGCCAAAGCCTAATTCAGAAGAAGGCCTTCATTCTCTTCAAATCTATGAGAGCTGAGGGAGGTGAGGAAGCTGCAGAAGAAAATTTGGAAGCGAGCAGCGGTTGGTTCATGAAGTATAAGAAAAGATGCCATCTCCACAACACACAAGTGCAAGGTGAAGCAGCAAGTGCTGATACAGGAGACGCAGCAAGTGATCTAGAATATCTAGCTAAGATCATCAATGAAGGTAGCAACACAAAACAACAGATTTGCAATGTAGATGAAACAATTTTTTGTTGAAAGAAGATACCATCTAAGACTTTTATAGATTTAGAAAAGTCAACGCCTTGGCTTCAAAACTTCGAAGGAAAAGCTGACTCTCTTGTTAGGGGCTCATGCAGTTGGTGACTTTAAATGGAAGCCAATATTCATTTACCATTCTAAAAATTCTGGGACCTTGAGAATTATGCTAAATCTGGGTGGGACACAGTGGCTCATACCTGTAATCCCAGTGCTTTGGGAGGCCAAGGCAGGAGAATTGCTTGAGGCCAGCAGTTCAAAGTTATAGTGAGCTATAACCGGGCCACTGCACTCCAACCTGGGCCACAGAGCAAGACGCCATCTCAAAAAAGAACATTTGTGATTCATGGGAGGAAGTCAAAATATCAACATTAACAGGAGTTTGGAGGAAGTTGATTTTAGCCCTCATGAATGACTTTGAGAGTTTCAAGACTTCAGTAGAGGAAGAACTGCAGGTGTGGTAGAACAGCAAGAGAACTAGAATTGGAGCCTGAAGATGTGACTGAATTGCTGAAGTCTCATAATAAAACTTGAATAGATGAGGACTTGCTTCTTACAGAAGAGCAAAGAAAGTGATTTCTTGAGATGGAACCTACTTATGGTGAAAATGTTGTGAACACTGTTGAAATGACAACAAAAGATTTAAACTATGACAGAAACTTAGTTGATAAGGTATTGGCAGGGTTTGAGAGGATTAGCTCCAATTTTTAAAGGAGTTCTACTGTGGGAAAAAATGCTCGCAAATAGCATGACATGCTGCAGAGAAATCTGCTATGAAAGGAAGAGTCCATCAGTGTGGCAAACTTCACTGTTGTCTTATTTTAAGAAACTGCCATGGCCACGCCAACCTTCAGAAATCCCCACCCTAATCAGTCAGCAGCCATCAACACCAAGTCATGACCCTCTACCAGCAAAAAGATTAAAACTCACCGAAAGCTCCAATGATCATTAGCATTTTTAAGAAATAAAGTATTTTTATAATAAAATTAGCACATACTTTTAAAAGACTGTAGAGTATAAACATAGACTTAATAGACTGTAGTAGAGTAAAATCATAATTATTTTATGCACTGGGAAACCAAAAAATTGTGTAATTCATTTATTGTGATAGGTACTTTACTGCGGTGGTCTGAAACCAAGCCAGTATACCCTGAGGTCTGCCTGTATCTGGGTTTTGGTTGATGCCAGGCATTATATTATACTGTTGATACCATAGAGCTCCAGCTCAATTCAGTCTTGCTTTCCATGGAAAAGTCCTTCTGGGAAGGCATTGATTCTTATCTTTACCTTTCTAGAGCCCAGTTAATCCAAATCTATACAAAAGTTATTACATCTTTTGAAGGGCATTCTCCCCCTGCCATCTGGGCTTTCACTGAAGTTTTTCTGCAGGACACTGACTATCTTGGTCTTGATGGCACTTTGTGACTAAATAGACCATCAGGGGTTCCTTGTGGACCTACATCTCAAGTTTTTCAGCTATATTAACTTCCTTTTCAAATACTTTTTAAAAACAATTTCATTTTCCTTACAATATGTCTTTTTCCCCTAATAGTTTCATAGCTGCTCTTTCTCCTTTATTCTTCTAAGTATAAAGAGTAGCAGTCTAATGGGCTTCTGGAAATCAAAGAAATTTAAGTCTGTAAGATTTTTTTCCTTGATCCCAGGGGAAATTTTCTTTTTCTTTTCTTCTTCTCTCTCTTTTTTTTTTTTTTAAGACAGAGCCTGGCTCTGTCGCCCAAGCTAGAGGGCAATGGCACCATCTTGGCTCACCGCAATCTCCGCCTCCTGGGTTCAAACTATTCTCATGCCTCAGCCTCCGGAGTAGCTGAGATTACAGGCACGCATCACTACACCTGGCTAATTTTTGTATTTTTAGTAGAGACAGGGTTTTGCCATGTTAGCCAGGCTGGTCTCGAACTCCTGACCTCAGGTTATCCACCTGCCTCAGCATCCCAAAATTCTGGGATTACAGGCATTAGTCACTGGACTCAGCCCCCAGGAAAATTTAAGCAAATCAGTATTGGTCTTAAGGAAAGGGAAAGTTTAATATAGACCAGTGCAATCCATCAGTGTGAAAGATGATTTCAGCTATTCCTCGAAAGGAATATGGAACAGAAAAGTGTGAGGTGAGGGATCGAATTCTCATGCACCAGGATGCTTTCCAGTTCAGTGTAAAAGCCGGGCTCTTCCAAGAAGTACAGTCAGACCTATCACATTCATCCATCCACCCTTCCGTTCAACTGTTTGTCCATCTATCCATCCATCTACTAATTCATTCATTCCTTCGAATCCACACGGATGAGGTCAAAAGCAAATAAAACTACATTATACATATTCACCATTTTCAGCTATGAAAGATGGATTTTTCCACTTTTTCACTGTTAAATGTTGGGTAATCAAGAATTGATAGCTGATGAAGCATCCTAACTATGGTTAATTCGTCGAAAAAGAATATTCTTTAGAAAATATTTATTATCCACCTACTGACTTCAGGAGGTGGCTTAAGTCTTTTGCATGATAGAATGGAAGTGAAAATAATGTTTCAGGAAATGTCAAGCACTGCTAAATAGTAATATAAGCATAGAATTATTATACAACCTGATGTTTCAGAGTCAGGCAGGAATTTTAAATTAAAAAAAACATAATAGAGTAAGAGACATGTCATCCTGGAAAATTCTCTTACTTTCCCTGACCATCACCAACATTTTTCCAATAATAGCTAAAATAATTGACCTTTCCAAGACTTATTGGCACTTCCAGGTGCTAATATAATTGCACTGAGAAACTTACAGGTTTCTTTTCATATTAAAGTTAGCTTGCAGGTTCATGAGAACTCAGCTCATGAAGTATCCACCCCCATCGCTAGTAAGTATTGATTTATCTCTTTCAAAAAACAGTTATTACAGTGTAGACTCTCTTACTATAAACTTCAGACAGCTTCCTTTTTGTTGGATTAAAGGATAGCTGAATTAAGGCTTTTACAAAAACTTTCCATTTTGAGAACATATTCTTGTCTTCTAGTTCTTGTTAATTATGAACAAAACACAGTAGAATAAACACAGCAAGGCAAAGGAAAATAAACCATAAAGGATTAAAAAGGAAAAGAAAAAGAGGCAAACTAAAGAACAGTTTTGAAAGCAATGTTATCTTTTATTATTTGGTGCAGAAAACTGTGAAGCACATAAAACAATCTACAGGAAGTGGGAAAGATTTCTTCTCATTACTGGCCTTGAGGCAATTTTTTAAGCTGCCATAAACTGACAAACAGACATGATGGATATCATTATAAAATACACTGAGTTGGAAAATGGAGCACAGAATGAAATGGTCCACATCAAAGGGGGGAAAAAAAATAAGTCCCACAGAGTTCTCCACAGGGTGAATAGCTCCAAGACTGTTAAAGACTGACATCACAAAATTAGCCCTAACCTTGCATGATTTTTTTTTTTTCTGGAAGATCATATGACATTTTCTTTATTACTTATATCTTGTGGTTCCGAAATTCATGTCAAGACTTACTAAATAAAATTAAGGCAATTAGCCCCAGTCGTGTACTTTCATAGACAATGACTATAATGAATTTCCTTCCTATATAAATAAAGCGCATCCAGGGCAAAAAACACTAATGCTGATTTCCTCAGTGTTCAAACTCATTGCGGGTGGTGATGGGGAATGTGTACATTAACTCTTTTAGGTTTACCAGAACCATTATGTTCTTGTGAATACCAAATTATCCCAAAAGGGAGAACTGCAATTCCTCTAACACCTCTATGCACTCCTTTTGTACTGAGGCCTCATAGTTGGTCAGTCAAGGGCCAATTCTGCAGAACTCACTCCCCAGTTCCCCCAGCAGAGCAGATGGGCCACAGCAGACACAGACAGCTGTGCAGTTACAGCAAAACTGTGATTTGATTGGAAAACAAGTCTGCTTCAAACCCCAGCCCTGCCCTGTGGGGAGGGCTGAACTCTGTAAACTCTGGCCAGATCACCTAAGTTACTGGCACTTGCATTTTCTCATTAAAATGGGTATAACAAAGTCTACGTCACATGATTATTGCATGAAATAAGATAAGTTATGTATCAGGGACATAATTATTACATATGTGCAACTAAGGATGTCTTTAACAGGATGTTCATGGTTCAGGGTTGCATATAGTAAATAGCCCACAATCTATAGATTTATGAAATATAACTTCCCAAAAAAGATTAAATAGGGCTGTAAAATGGAGTTGCTTCATAACTAAACATTTTCTCCTGTGTGCAATAATATGTCACTGACCTCAGAGACTTCATCTTTTCTAGCCTGAGAAAAGATGTCCTAAAAAGGAAGGAAGGACCTGGTGGCAGGGTGGGGTGGTTGCCCTCTTCCTGAGTCCCATACCTGTTCCTATTTTGTTGGAACAACTGCTTGTTCACTTTTTTTTTTTTTTTTTGAGATGGAGTTTGCTCTTGTTGCCCAGGCTGGAACGCAAATGGCGCAATCTTGGCTCACCGCAGCCTCCGCCTCCCAGACTCAAACAATTGTCCTGCCTCAACCTCCTGAGTAGCTGGGATTACAGGCATGTGCCACCATGCCCAGCTAATTTTGTATTTTTAGTAGAGACTGTGTTTCTCCATGTTGGTCAGACTGGTCTCGAACTCCCGAGCTCAGGTGATCCGCCCGCCTCGGCCTCCCAAAGTGCTGGGATTACAGGTGTGAGCCACCATTCCCAGCTGCTTTTTCATCTTTTTAAAAGTACTAGTAAAGCTTGATAATGGGTAAGAGCGTCAGGTCTCAGCTTCTGTTAATCTAAATGGGACTAATAATGCCTGCCTTATTTATCTTAGTTCTTTTCTGGTGGAAAGTGTATTAGAGATAAAAGTAGTTTAAAAAGTCATACGTTTTACCAACACATACATATTAAAATCAACATTCATAAAACATATACAAATCGTGGGTTCCAGGAACACTTGTCATGGTGGACTTCCCTAATCTCAACACTTTCTTCCTCCCTCTGTTAACTATTCCCAGCAGATTTTAAACTTTTCTTTTTTAGCTTTTTCCTTCTGGTCTTGTATTAAAGTGAGACCAGGAAACATGCCTTTTTCATGTCTCATTTTTCCGGTACCTACAAAAATGACTCATTCACAGTGGGGCTCCAAAAAAGCTTTGAAAATGGAACTTTTTTACTGGAGTATTTCATGTTAAACACCTCGTACTTCACAGAAATCCTCCTCTCTGGGATATTGTTTAAAGGAGATCTTAATAGGTGCCAAGACAGTGATGGTGCACGGAATTTTCTGAGCTAGAGGAGAACTTGAATACCATGAATTCTGCACTATTATTTTTTTAGGTGGTTAATTCCCAGTGAGAAGGAGTGGGTGACTCAGAGTTATCTAACTAGAAAACGACAGAGCCAAGACTGAAACTGCCATTGCTGTCCCTTCAGTATTATTATCTCATGTAAGCATTTAGAAGTTTGATAGGTAAAGCATGAGATGCCTGTCAGGTATTTCTAAGAGTGTATGGTAAAAATGAAGAAAAATTGTGGAATCTAATACGTAAAATATTTTACTTTCGGACAATATTAAATTGTAATTTTTTTTTCTTTGTTTTTAAGACAGAGTCTCGCTCTGTCGCCTGAACTAGAGTGTACTGGTGTGATCTCTGCTCACTGCAACCTTTGCCTCCTGGGTTAAAGTGATTCTTCTGCCTAAGCCTCCAGAGTAGTTGGGATTACAGTCACCTGCCATCATGCATGGCTAATTGTAGAGATGGGGTTTCACCATGTTGGCCAGGCTGGTCTTGAACTCCTGACCTCAGGTGATTCGCTTGCCTTGGACTCCCAAAGTGTTGAGATAACAGGCATGAGCCACTGCACCCAGCCTAAATCATGACGATTTAGATAAAAGCTGTACAATGTGGCCGTGGGTATACTTTATTACCTGCATTCATTGGATAGTTGATTGCATTAGTCAAAAATCACAAAAAATTTCCCTTGCACTAAAGTACCATTTGAAAATTGAGCAAATAAAATTCCTGGTGCCTTTGTCTAAAAAATAATATACACACACATACACACATTTATACATTGTTTTTTACAATGCAAACATATATATTTTTTAGCTTTTATTTTAAGATATACATACTTTTGAAATGTGCTATTTTATTTGGCAGGGCATAAACTGTCATTAAAGTCAAACCTATAATGAATTAGTTTTGATTGTTATAATATAATCCTATTTTAGGAGTTTCTAGATCTCCAGTGTCTAATGCCGTTTGTTGAAGAGTCATTATCATTTTTCCATTGAATTGCCTAGTGTACTCTTGTCTAAAATGGCGGTATGTATTTGCATGGATCCACCTCTGAACTGTCTACCCTGATCTTTTGATCTGTGTCTATCTTTTCACCAAGACCACCCTCTCAAGATTATTGAAGCATTATAGTAGGTCTGAAAATGGAAGAATGTGTGTTCTATGGCCTCATTATTCTTTTGTACATTTTTGAACTATTATTCTCGTTTCTTTGCCTTTTCATACCAGTTTTATAATTCATTTGCCAGTGTCTGTAAAAGCTCCTGTTTTGATTTTGAATGAAATTGCATTGAATCTACGGGAGTAATTAGCATTTTCTTGGTTAAATATTATTTTCCATAAACACAGTATGTCTTTCTTTTAAAGGTCTTTGTTGATTTATTTCATCATTGTTTTATAGTTTTCAACATACAGATCCTGTACATGTTTTGATAGGTTTACAGCTAAGTATTTTATTCTGTTTGGAACTGTAGCAAATGGTATTTCTTAGTTTTTGTTTTGTTTTGTTTTTTTGAGACAGAGTCTCGCTCTGTGGCCCAGGCTGGAGTGCAGTGGCACGATCTCAACTCACTGCAAGCTCTGCCTCCCGGGTTCACGCCATTCTCCTGCCTCAGCCTCCCAAGTAGCTGGGACTACAGGTGCCACCACCACGCCCGGCTAATTTTTTTGTGTGTTTTTAGTAGACACGGGGTTTGCACCGTGTTAGCCAGAATGGTCTTGATCTCCTGACCTCGTGATCTGCCTACCTTGGCCTCCCAAAGTGCTGGGATTACAGGTGTGAGCCCCCGCGCCCGGTCGGTAGCAAATGGTATTTCAGAAACTTCAATTTCCACTCATTCATTTCTAGAATTTAGACATGCAATTGTGTATATACTGTGTATATACTGCACTTGTACCTTTGCTAAAGTTAAACTCTGCTAAATTCATTTATTATAGGTAGAAGTTTTTTGGTAGACTGTTTGAAATTTTCTGTAGAGACAAATTACGTTGTCTACAAATGAGGCCACTTTAATCTCCTCCTGTCCAATATGAAAGCCTTCTATTTATTTTTTATGTCTTACTACACTGGTTAAAAATTCCAGAACAATGTTGAATAGGAAGGATGGAAGTAGATAGTAGACATTTTAGAATTTTTTTTTTCTGGTTAATGGGAACACATTCAATCTTTTGTCATTAAGTATGGTGCTAGCTGTAGGTTTTTTGTAGATGCACTTCAATAGATTTGAGGAAGTTCCTTTTGATTCCAAGTTAGTTAACAGTTTTTAATGATTAATTGATCTTGACATTCTGTCAGCTGATTTTTTCTGCCCTAATTGGAAAATATTTTTTCCTTATTAAACTGTTAGTAATGTGTATTTCACTGATTTTCTAATATGGAAACAACCTTGCATTCTTGGAAGAAACTAGACTTAGTAATTTGTGTTGTTTTAGTCAATGTTCTCCAGAGAAACAAAACTATAAACAAAACAAAATCATAAACATTTAGGATTATTAGGTTAGTGAACTGAGGGTTTTCTCTGTCTTTAACCTGGCAATTTTCTTTGCTCTGAAGTTTACTTTGTGTGATATTAATTTAGCCACTCTAGATTTCTTTTGATTAGTGTCCATATAGTATTACCTTTTTCCATTCTTTTATGTTTTAATATTACTTTTCATATTTACATTGTACTTCATTTAATCCTTCTTTGATACTCTTCTTTTTGATCCAACTTTCTGACCTATATTATTTTCCTTTTCCTTGAAAAATAAACTGTATTCATCTATCAGTGATAACTTTAGGGGTTGCAGTAAAAGTGCTCAACTTTTTACAGCCTACCTAGAATGACTATTTTGCAACTTCAGATATGATGGAGACATTCTTTCACCCTCCAGGTCCCTCTCTTCTCCTGCTTTTACTATATAAGTATTTATTATATGTAGACAGATAAAAAATTCCATGCGACAATACTGTAATTTTTGTTTCAACTCTCAAAAACATTTTTTAGTAAATTTTAGGTATTTAGGTAAATATTTACTTTAGGTATTTAGGTAAATATTATATTTACCTACATAATTGATATTTCCGTTCTTCCATCATTTCTGATATTCTGTTTCCCCTTGGAATAATTCCTGTTTTGTCAGAAGAGCTCTCTTTCCATCTTTTTTGCACAAATTGTTTTATTTTTCCTTCACCTACTGAATTTTATTGTACCTTTTTGTTTTTTGTTTTTTTTTTTTTTTGAGATGGAGTCTCACTCTGTTGCCCAGGCTGGAGTGCAGTGCCATGATCTTGGCTCACTGCAACCTCCACCTCTGGGTCCAAGTGATTCTCCTGCCTCAGCCTCCCAAGTAGCTGATATTACAGGTGCGTACCACCATGCCTGGCTAATTTTTTCTTTTTTTTGGATACGGAGTCTTGCTCTGTCACTTGGCCAGGCTGGAGTGCAGTGGCAAGATCTTAACTCACTACAACCTCTGCCTCCCAGGTTCAAGTGATTGTCCTGCCTCAGCCTCCCGAGTAGCTGGGACTACAGGCATGTGCTACCACACCCCGCTAATTTTTGTATTTTCAGTAGAGATGGGGTTTCGCCATTTTGACCTGGCTGGTCTGAAACTCCTGACTTCAGGTGATCCCGCCCACCTTGGCCTCCCAAAGTGCGAGGATTACAGATGTGAGCCACTGCGCCCTGCCTAAGTTTTGTATTTCTTAGTAGAGATGGGGTTTTATCATGTTGTCCAGGCTGGTCTCAAACTCCTGACCTCAAACTATCCATCTGCCTGGGCCTCTCAAAGTGGTGAGATTACACGCATGAGCACCCAGCCTATTGTACTTTTATGCCTGGATGATCCCTAGATGTAAAACTCCTATTGTATTTTACAAAACAAAACAAAAATCTTCCAATATTTTAAATACCTTAAGCACCTCCTTCTGGCATCCTTCTATTTTTTATGAGTAATCAACAGACACTTGAATCACTGATTCCCCCCACTGGAAGTAACATGCCATTTTTGTGTGGCTATCTCCAAATTTTTTTTTTTTTTTGTCTTTAGCTTTCAGCAGTTTGATAATGATGTGTGTGGCTATGAATTTCTTTGGGTTTTTCTTTGTTTAGTAAAAATTTATCTTAGATTCAGGATTTACATGGCATGTTTATTAAATGAGTATATTGCATACTGGTGGGGGTTAAGCTTCTAGTATACTCATTATCCAAATAGTGAACACTGCACACAGTAGATCATTTTTCAACCTTCACCGCCCTCCCAACTTTCAACTTTTTGAGGTTTCCAGTATCTATTATTTCCATCTCTATGTCTATGTGTGTTAGTTCCATTCTCATGCTGCTAATAAAGACATACCCAAGACTGGGTAATTAATAAAGGAAAGAGGTTTAAGGGACTCACAGTTCCACATGGCTGCAGAGGTCTCACAATCATAGAGGAAGACAAAGGAAGAGCAAAGGGACTTCTTACATGGTTGTGGGCAAGACAACTTATGTAGAGGAACTCCTATTTATAAACCCATCAGATCTCATGAGACTTACACACTACCACTAGAACACTATGAGGGGAACAGCCCCATCATTCCTTATCTCCTACTGGGTCACTTTCACCATATGTGGGAATTATGGCAGCTACAATTCAAGATGAGATTTGGGCGGGGACACAGTCAAACCATATCACTATGTATACCCCCTGTTTAGCTCCCACTTATAAGTGAGAACCTGTGATAGTTGATTGTCTGTTTCTGAGTTAGTTCACTCAGGATAATGGCCTCTAGCTCTATCTATGTTGCTGAAAAGGACATAATTTCATTCCATTTATGGCTGCATAGTATTACATGGTGTATATATACAACAACCTTTTTTTTTTTTTTTAACCCATAATACAAAAGAACTCATGTTTATTGGTTTCAAATTCTAAAGGTCAGGATTCTGAGGCTGTCACATTCTTTGCTTTCACAATTTTTGTCAATTTTATCTATTCAGAATGATTTTGCTGCATTCCATACTTGGCTGGCTGCCCCATCCCCTATCTCCAGCAATAGGTAGCAGGAGAAAAGTGAAAATACAGTGATGGGATTACTGGGCAGGGAAATTAAAACCAATAATAAGCTGATAAAGGAAACAAAGTAAGGCTGGATTTCATGAATAAACCTAGATTTATATATTTTAAACCTAGATTCTTAATAACTGTCTTGATTATAAGGAGTCTCGGCTTTATGATAGGATTTCATTTTTGTTTACAGTTACATAGAACATTTTGTTTATCCAGTTAACTGTTGATGGATCCTTAGGCTGATTCCATGATTTTGCTGTTATGAACAGTGGAGGGTTTTGTTTAGCTATCATAAGCTTCTTCAACCTGTAGGTTCATATCTTTTGCCAAATTTGTAAAGTTTCCAGCTAATTTATTTGTCTGTGTGTTTGTGTGTGTCTGTATGCATGTGCACGCACATATGCATATATGTGTGCTGCCTTCTGCATTCTCTCTCCTCTCCTTCTGGGATCATTAAAGCTGTTGATACTGTCCAGTAGTTTTCTGTGACTATTCACTGTTTTTTGGTCAATCTTTGTTTCCTTCTGTTATTTAAATTGGACAATTTTTAACTGAACTATGATCAAGCTCACTGACTCTTCTTTGTCATTTTTGTTTGCCTATTGAGCCTATCCAGTGAGTTTTTAAATTTCAGCTATTGTGTTTCAGTTTAAAAATTTCAGTTTGATTCTCTTTTGTATTTTCTAATTCTGTTCATTAGAAGAGTGTTTCTTCTTCTGAAGCATTTTTATAAGAGCTGCTTTAAAGTCTTTTTTAGAAAATTTCAATACCTGTGTCATCTTGGCATTGTCTTTTTTTAAATTACCTTTCTCCACACAAATTCAAAGTCTCCTGGTGAGTGATTTCAAATTGTATCTTCAACATTTTTAATGTTAGGGTATTAGATACTGGCTCTTGTTTAAATCCTATAGATAATACTGATATTTTTGTTTTAGCCGGCAATCTATCCAATTTTGCTCAGGCCACAAGTTTGACCAACTTTCTGTGGATTTGGGCTTCAATGGCAACAACTTTGCAGTGCTATTTGAATATTCCCTATGTGGTCCCCATCACTAGCCAATCTGGGACATGGATTGTGGTCTAGCCTATAGTTTAGTTCGCAGAATCTGTGTATGTCAGGTTCATCCAAGTGCAGCTCAAAGTTGAGCCTAGGAATTGATAAACAACGTTGTTAGGCAGATTTCACGCACTCCTTCCTCTCCACAGTCATGCCATTACTTTATCATTTTCTCAGGATCATCTTTTTAGTCTTCTGGACAGAAAGATGGAGGTTTTTTTCCTTCACTCTGCTGCTCACTTTCTGCAGCTGTGCTCAAATCCAGCATCAGCCAGTAAGAGGACAAAGTTTAATGGATGATTACCCCTACCTGTTGGTGCCATTGCTTTCTGATCAGAGAGAAAATCTCTCAGGCCACTGCAGGCTGGGCACAGGAAAACAGAAACAAAAGGCAGGGTATTTCTCTCCCCACATTCAAGCATTGAGAGACCCTTTTCTCACTCTTCAAGCTAGACTAGAGGATTTCTCCTGGAACTCTCTGTCCCAATGCTCACTTCTGTCACTGTTGAGAAATCCTGGAGATAAAAAACAGTACATGTACCAATGGTTTGGTAATTTGAATGCTATTCTCTTGCAAATTATTACTAGTTACTTTTTAGAGTCCTTAAATAGTTTATTTCTGTCTGGATTTTATAGCTACATATACTGGGAGAACAGGGATATGCATACTTATTCCATCTTACCTAGAACAACAACCTATGGGTCTATTGATATTAAGGTGCTCAAGACTACATACAGTTAAACACGAAATTCCTCAGTTACAGAAGACCCAGTTCAAGTGCTCAGTGGCCACATGTCTAGCGGTGATTGTGTTGGACAGCACAGATACAGGACATGTCCATCATCACAGAGAATGCTATTTGTCAGAAATATTCCAAATTAACAAACAAACCCAAGTGGAAAAATTACCCTTAAATACTTCCAAATAGTTGCAAACAGGTTTTGTTTTCCAGGCAGAAGAGTTTGGAAAATGCTAAAAATCATTTCTCACACCCGTCTGCTAAAATTGCAATGCTATTAAGGATGCTCTGACCTCCTCTCCGTGACAAGCAGACAGAGTCTCAGGAAGCACTCATGTAGCCAGCTGCTTCTGGAAAGGAGTGGGGCAGGGCTCCTCTCACATGTACAGGGCTGTTCATTCACATCATCTCTTATGGATCATGGTGCCTCAACTCCACTGCCAACATTGGTAGAAAATGACAGATGCCCTTTGCTCCAGTAGTCTCTAGTCTTATGGCCAAGTGATGCTATTTTTAGAAACATTATCTACCTGTAACAGGGAAAGGTGTATGGAGTTTTTGTTATGGTTTATGTTGTTTTTCTTTGTTAAGAAAAACTGACCCATCCATCAATCCCTTGCTACATTCACAGATGAATTTAGTTTGGGATATATGGCCAAATTTAAGTCCTCAAACTTTGAAAAATAATTTTCAGCTCTTATCCATTGCTACCCTTTTAAAAAATTAATAATAGGAGAGAGATTACGAAGAAGAAAGGGAGGAAGGGTTAAAAATCACCACCTAAGCTCATTAATTTTCCCTTTCATAGACCGTGTGTGGGTTGGGGTTGTTCTCTAGTACACACAAGGGACGTATTTAAACTCTCTTCTCACACTTTATGCCTAAAATATCATGCACAGGAAAAGGTATCATTAAGCAGTATTGTCGTAATAAGACCTGGTGTTTCCTGAGCCAGGTTTTTGTTTTAAAACATAGAATAGAATACAGCTGCAATAAGATATTCAATTTTAAGCCAATACAAGTTGAAAATATTTCAAATAAGTATAATTTGATTCACACAAAACCTGTGGGAAAACCTGCCTCAGTGTGTCATGATGCCATAGCTCAATTTCCCGAGCTTTTAAAGATGACCCACGGGCGAGAAGGTCAGTGTTTAGCCGAAGAGGACACAGTTACTCCATAATTTAAAAATGTTTTTTACAAGTTTCCTAAATCTTTGATGCACTTGGAATTTATTCTGTTGTATTATTTGAGGTATGGATGCAATTTATTTTTTTTCTGAAATGGCTCTCCAGGTTTCTGAAAGCCATTTATTTACTATCCCATGTTTTCCCCACAGATTTCACATGCTGGCTTTATTGTATGTTATAACCATTGGCTTTTAAGCAAGGGATGGGCATACCATAATCTTTCATTCATTTGTGTCTGAGGTAGAGCTTTCTATTTTTCTTATTCCACCCACAGAAAATTGCTATTCTAAACTCAAGTCTGCAAAACGTCCATCCACATTATTTGTAGGTTGTAAAAAGTCAGACTCACTTGCCTTCTGAACAGTCTATACAGGTGGTAAAACATTTACAATGGAAACCAAATGCTTCCATTAGAAGAGAGGAATAGATGGTTTAAGGTTAAGAGAGCTGTAGAGTTAAACTGCAAATATTCCATTCCTTGTTTGAAGTGTTTCTAATGTTCATCATTGTATTTTCTTGATTCAGGAATTAGAAAATATGGAAGATAATTTAGTGGTTGAGTTGCAACATAGTATAGCACTTAGGGGCATAGACTGTACCATATACCCTGGGTTTCAACCCTTGTGATATTGAGAATATTGCTAAATCTCTCTGTGCCTCAGTTTCTATTAACATTGAAGCAGAGGGAGGATATGGTTTGGATTTGTGTCTCCACCCACATCTCGTGTTGAATTGTAATCCCCAGTGTTGGAGGCGGAGTCTGCTGGGAAGTGATTGGCTCACGGGGGCGGATTTCTACCTCGCTCTTCCCAAAATGAGTGCATTCTCATGATATCTGGTTGTTTAAAAGTTTAAAAGAAGCACCTCTTGCTTCTCTCTCTTCCTCTCGCACCTGCCAAGAGGTGGAGTCTCTTTCTCCACCAAGGAGCTCCTGCTCCTTGCTGGCTTCCCCTTCACCTTCTCCCATGATTGTAAGTTTCCTGAGTCCTCTAGCCATGCTTCCTGTATGGTGGGAACTGTGAGCCAAGTAAACCTTTTTTTTTTTTTTTTTTAATAAATGACCCAGTCTCACGTAGTTCTTTGTAGCAATGCGAGAACAGACTAATACAACGTGATAATGGTAACCTCTTGCAGGGTCTCTGTAAAGAATAAATGGTTATACACATGAAGCCCTGTGTCTGATCCATGAGCTCTTCTAATTTCCTGCGTGATTTGTGGTCTGGTGGTGTCCCAAGATCATGCACTTTTATTCCACCAAACTGTTAGGGTCATCAGGACTTTATCCTATACACTTTGGCATCACAAAGGGTTGAGTTTAAATTTCAGTTCCTTGTCTAAGAGGTGTAACTCACCTGTTTCCTTATTTGTAAAATGGGAATAGTAACAGCGATTACCTTGAGGTGATGTTGTAGGGATCAAATCAGATGATGTAACTATAGACTCCAGCTCTGTACCTGGCACATACTAGGCTCCTACAGCTGTTAATTCTCCTCCTCCTTCCCTTCACCAGTCCCTGGCTGTGAGAACCTGCTGACTTCTCTAGTCACACAGCAACTTCCTGATAAGCCACTTTTTAAAAACTGCCTTTTATTCTATCAACAGGGCAGCAAAGAAAGGCCAGCTGTTTATTAGCTGTTCTTCCTGATGCTCTTCCTCCTCCTGCCCCCACCCCTACCCTCTGACAGGGCCCATGGCGTGTTGTTCCCCTGCATGTGTCCATTGTCCACGTGTTCTCATCATTCAGCTCCCACTCATAAGTGAGAAAACATGGTATTTGGTTTTTGGTTTCTGCGTTAGTTTGCTGAGGATAATGGCTTGCAGCTCCAGGTGATGGAATGATCTGTGCAGCTAACCACCATGGCACACGTTTACTTATGTAACAACCTGCACGTCCTGCACCTGTACCCTGGAACTTAAAAGTTGGAAATTAAAAGAAAAAGACAAAAATTAAAAAAGACAGGTAAGCTGTCTAGTCTTCACTAAAATTCTGGGAAGCTCTTGGCCACAGTCTCCTAGTGGTGGTTATCTAGAAGAAAATGGGCTGAGTGAGTTCCTGCCTCTGAACAGCCTAGACCCAGGGTATGACTCAATTTACATTGGTTTTTCTTTCTTTTTTTCTGCAAGGAAAATGCATGCATTATTTTTGCCATGCTCTTCCTGCCCCAGGATCTCTCCCTCCCATAGGGGATGATAATAAAACAAAATCGCATAATATTGTAAAAACACAGTAAAGTGGACTTTATTCAAGACCATTGTGATAGGTATAGGACCCACTGCAATGGGCAAGTGGGAAGTTGTAGCCAAGCAACAGGGAAGGGTCAGTGGATAGAAAATTACTAAGAAGAAACATCAAAGATAAGAAGGATTTCGGCTAAATCTTCCTAACGGAACTTTTGCTGAAGACAGGCCAGGGTGAGCAGACATACCCTGGAGGACAGTGGAGGATGGGGAACCTGGTCCGATGTTGAAGGTGATCTGGTAACACAGGTAGGGAGTTCTTGCTAAACTGAATTAGCAGGATTGTCTGCTAAAACTGAATTTCATAAAGAATTGCACAGATGGGCCTAGCAGGAGCTTCAAGAGCCTGACAAAAGTTTGGACAAGCAAAGAGTCTTCATATAAGGACAACACTTGTTTTCCTCTTCTGCTCTCTGAAGTGGACGCCTTTGGCTTTGCCAGCTCTCTGGCTGGTTGACCCACCAAACTCAGCAGTGCCTCTCCTTGCTCAGGATTTTCCTGAGGCGGCTCCCCACCCTCCCAGGCTCTCATCAACCAAGTTGCTTTGTGCCAACTCTGCTGCGTCCTCTTGGCCTGGGATGGCATTTTTTTCTTGGAGGCCTGATTACTTTTTGCAGTAGCCTAAGCGTCTCTTTCAGAGACTGCATGGCTCTTGCCAAATTAAGTTACTGTCACAGTACAAATTAGAGGTCTCTGGAGACAAATTGTATACTGTTTGGTACCAATATGGTAAATATTAGGCCCAATATCTAACCCAGTGCTGCAGAACGGACCATTGTTTCATAATAAAAATTAACTTTTCTCGGCCGGGCGCGGTGGCTCAAGCCTGTAATCCCAGCACTTTGGGAGGCCGAGATGGGTGGATCACGAGGTCAGGAGATCGAGACCATCCTGGCTAACACGGTGAAACCCTGTCTCTATTAATAATACAAAAAACTAGCTGGGCGAGGTGGCGGGCACCTGTAGTCCCAGCTGCTTGGGAGGTTGAGGCATGAGAATGGCGTAAACCTGGGAGGTGGAGCTTGCAGTGAGCTGAGATCCGGCCACTGCATTCCAGCCTGGGCGACAGAGCGAGACTCCGCCTCAAAAAAAAAAAAAAAAAATTAACTTTTCTCTAGCACAGTGCCAGGCTGTATGCTCAGCACTTAGCATGATTTTTAAAAAATGCAACACTAAACCCCATGAGGTAGATACTATTATCGTACCCATTGTGTAGATAAGGCAGTGCTTGAGGCCTAGAGAGGTGAAGTAGCTGCAAAGATGATAAAGTCAGAAAGTTACTAAGTTAGGACTGAAAATCCATCTGCCCTCCACAAATGTTGGGGCCATGAAAGTATCTATTAATATTTCCTTTAACTTTGAAGTTCAGGGGTATGTGTGCAGGTTTATTACATAGGTAAACTTGTGTCATAGGGGTTTGTTATACAGGTTATTTTATCACCTGAGTATTAAACCTAGTACTCACTAGTTATTCCTCCTGATCCTTTTCCTCCTCCCACCCTCTACCCTCTGATAGGCCCTAGATAGTGTTCATTTTCTAACTCTTGATCTATTAGTTAAGGAGGATGGATGTTTCTTGGTGGAAGAGTATTTTTTGCCTTTCTCAGGACAGGCAGGTTCTGGGCCTGGCTCGTCAGGGGCTAAACATGGGTGTCACAGACAGGAAGATGCTCAGGGCCCAGTGCCTGGAGGAACTGTGAAGGGGCCTGGAGTCAGCCTGAGGCACCGTGCAGTCTTCCTTCCTTAGGCTACCCAGGGAGGGCCCGAGAGCACAGAAAGACAGTAGGACTCTGGGGCCTCATGTAGTCAGTTTACTCTTCAGTGGAGATCACTGATCCTGTGCTCCACACGGCACAGTCAGAGCTGCAGGGTGCTTTCAACTCAGCTTTCTTTCGAATCCCAAATTAATAGGAAAAAACTTATCTCAATTCTCTTTGTCAGGATGTCCACAGACCTCTAACTGGTATTTCCCACTAAGTACTGTAGTCTCCCCTGAGTGTCCTCGAGAAGATGACTCTGCTTGGCCAACGCCAGAGCTGGAAAGGATTCTCTGAGGTCATTTCCATGTAAAGCGTACATCCACTGGTGTGGACGTGCTCACATAACAGTGCTTCTTTGCACAGCTCAGGTCCCATCGCAGGCATGCCCCGCAGTTCCCTGGCTGGTCAGGGTAGGATTTGTGAAAATCCCAAGATGACAGGAAAAGCATGGGGCTACCTGGGAACAGTGACCTCTCCCACACTTAGCAAACACACAATTTCTTGCTCCTTCCCCAGGATATTTCTATTCATGGATACAAGTCTTTTATTTACCTCTTCTTCCCCTCTGCATGTTTTCAGAGACTTCAGACATAGAGATAGCCTGAATGGTATTTTCCAAACCCTGGGACAGGCTTCCTTTAAGAAAGAACAATGCAGAGAGAACAATAGGGAGTTGGATTTTTTTCCTTCTAGCATAGGAATGCCTGACTGTGGCTCATGGATGCCTCACCTTCAACAGGGAGAACAGCAGATGCCTCTGGCCATCACGTGTTAGTTATGGAAGCCACTGTGATCATTGTGAAGCTGACCCACTGGTCATCAGCCAGGTCAAACATACCAAAATCAGAGTGGATTCAAGGTTATTTCTACAGCAGTGTGCTTTTGAAGTGTGCACAGTGTGCTACCCTGGGTCTGCCTCTGGGGGTTTCTTACGTGGGATATTGTCCTGTAGGTGTGTGTATGGCAGGTAGGGAGGAAAACAGATTGAGAATAGCTGATAGACTCTGCTGACAACACAAGGCAGAGTGCAGTACAAACAACCTGCCATGAGACTGCAGGGCGAGGAATGATTAAGTCTGACATGAACCTTATACATAAATGGGAAACAACAGAAATAAAACATGATAGGAATCGACAACTAACCTTGAACAATAAATAATGCATATCGATGAACAATCTTTGTGCTGGTCTTTGCAGTATCTCTTGGATATCTGTGTGACGTCACCATTCATTCAATGTTTTCTGTAAACACACTTCTGTGGGTGCCTAGTGAACTAATTTTCTTATCTCTTAGTGTTTAGCCAGATTTCTACTCTCTGAAGCTTAAGAGTTAAAGTATTTATCTTTTTATGGTCAGGCATGAGTGTATGTAGCAACAATAGCTCACTTCCTCCTGTTTATAAAACTGCGACAAGAAAGCAATGCCTGCACAGCCTGCTGGAGAGATTGATGAGGACGCTGGGAGCTGGCAGTGACACAGGGAGTGGAGAGTCCTTAATCTTCTAGCAGAGCCACAGGCTCCTTGGGTTTTCTGCATCCAGTGCACTGAATGTTCTAGCAGCAGCAGCCCTGTTAACCTCTCAGGAGAGGCATTTGAATAAACGCTTTTGAACTCATGTAGTATACTTTATCTGTAAGGACGGAAGTACATAGTTCACCCTGACATCCTGCGTATTTCAAATTACTATCGATAAGCGCTAAGCTGACATTTTTTGGAGGATAATTTTCTGGTAGCTTAAAATAACATTTTAGATGCTTTTTGTAATAGTATGTGAAATCGGTCCAGGTATTATCCTGCTTTTTGTATTATATGAAGGCAGTGGCCTCAAAAGAAAATGCCTTTGAGGGGATGTCCTCATAGTTGCTTTCCACACTATTCATCCTGCGTTTTCCTATCAGAATGGCATGTTTGCATTTCTAAACCCACTTAATAACTGCTAATGTATTTTATTTAGAGAAAGGAGCAGGACAGTTATTATTATCCTTTTATAGAGACAGAAATTGAGGACATGGAAGGGATCCATATTGGGAGAGCCAACAGAGAACACATATGTTGTATTTCCCCTTTCAGCCAGGATACAGAAGGCAGTAGAATGAGTGATTGAGTGAAACACACCATCACTTTCTCTTGCACAAATGAGGCAGCTTCCACAAAGGCAAATCCTGCTGCAGAGCACTTTTAGGAAGACTTGAGGCCAGTGGAAATCTGTCCATGGCCCTCTAAGGGCTGTTGTAAAAAGGGACGTAATCAAGAGACTGTATTCAAATAGCAGCAGGATTCAACATGAAGGGAAGTTTGAATATTACTTGTTAAGCACTTAGAACAGAAAAAAAAAAAAAAGAATCATACCTGGTGTCATGAAAGCAGACTCAGGATGATTTAGTCTTATTTTGGACAGAATCATGTGCTGTGTGTGTGTGGTTTTTTTTTTTTTTTTTTTTTTTTTTGGTTTTCATTTCTGAACTCCCACTGCTAGAGAGAATAAACTTAATATGCTTTTGAAATAACTGAGATAACATCATCCTTAAAAAGAATTTTGTGCGTTTAAAAAGTAATTAAAACTAATTATAGAAAACCTGAAAAACATGATGGGTTGATGGGTGCAGCAAACCACCATGGCACGCATATACCTATGTAACAAACATGCACGTTCTGCACATGTATCCCAGAACTTAAAGTATAATAAAAATATTTTTTTAAAAACCATCATATTCACTCCTGTTTGCCCTTAGCATTTCATGTCTGGGCAATGAAGGCACTTAATAAATATTTAATGACTGAATGAAATGAACCCACAAACCCACTCAGAGATAACCTGTTCATATTTGGCATACAGTGTAAAATGAAAATAGTTTTGTGTGTTTTTATATCAATATATATAATATAGTATATATATACTATATATCCATATAGCATCTTCTCTCCATATATTATATACATCTGTATTATACACAGATATAGTATTTTATATATACATACATACACACATATATAGCATATGGGCACTCACAAAAAATAACTAGATTTATTCTACAATGAATGTTGACTACGAAGTACTTTCTACTCTTCCCACCAAACTGATTTCTCCATTGTTTTCTTACATCAATGGGGGAATAATTATAATGCAGTATTGTTGACAAAGCAAGCACTTCTTTCTCCCATTCTCATTCACGTCCAATATTTAATACCACCTTTGATATATCCTGAATATTACCAGTGTCTACCCCTTTACCACGTAACAGGAAATATTCTTTAAAGGATTTATTACAAGGAATTACTTCTTGTGATTGTGGGGACTGGACTGGCAAGTTGGAAATCTGTAGGGCGGACCATTAGGAAGAACTGAAACTGCTCTCCACAGTGATAATTTTTCTTCTTCAGGAAGCCTCAACTCTGGTCTTCAGGCTTCAACTGATTAGGTCAGGCCACCCAGATAATCTAGAAAAATCTATGTTACTCAAATTCAACAGATGATGAACTTTAACCACATCTACAAAACACCTTCACAGCAACACCTAGATTTGTGTTTGATTAACTGGAGACTGTAGCCAAGTTGACATGTCAAAAAGAACATCACAACCATCAATACCTTAATCTAAGCCAGCATCACCTGTCACATAGATGGTGTCGCGCTTTCTGCTGCCACACGTAGACAGCTGCCATCTATTCTCCTTTCGGTGGACCACAATGTCCTCATAATATGACTGTATCTTCCTCTTAATTTCCTACTTGACTAACTCAGTTTCAGCCACATCTCACAATTCTGGTTTTTCTTGGACATGTCAAACATACTTTTGATCAGGGTTTTTGCACCCTTTCTTCCCTCTGAAGCAATCTTCCTTCAGATAATCACATGGCTGACTCTCTTGCTTAATTCAGGTCTTAGCTCAAAGTCACTATCTCAAAGTCATGGAAAAGTATTAACGTGATGGTTAGGAACTTGGACTCAAGCCACACAGTCTAAATTTGAAATAATGGCACCACTTTCTAGTCATGCACCCTTGGATAAATGACTAAACTTGCACACCTATCACAGACTATTTTTGTGAGGATTAAATGTTTTAATATATAGAATATGAACTATGTAAGCACTAGCTTTATTCCCTGGCCGTCTCATCTAAAGTTGCACTCTGTTGCTGTAATCCCCATGTCAAGCTTTGTGTTTCTTCCTTGTGATTCTATACTATACTGTAATCTAAGATTCATATAAATTATCATTTGTTTTCTCTACTAGTCTTCCATGAGGACAGGATCTTTGTTTCATTTATTGTTCTCTCCTGACTGCATAGAGCAGTTCCTGGTACATTGTACACATCTGGTAGATGTTTGTTGAATGCATTAATGAATAAATGCCTGCCAAATATAATTTACGTAGTAAATTATATTTAAGTATAGCAAATTGTATTACATATTTTTTTCTGTTTAAACAGGTTGTAGTAGTTCCATTTTATCCAGCATTTCTAATGTAACCTTTAAAATCTAGCATTCTGTTTACGAATCTCAAACTCAACACTTAAAGCTCCTATCTTCTGGCCATTAGAAACTCTGCGGTTCTTACAGGTGTTGTGCTAATTCTGATTTATGCATCTACACAGTCACCCACCAAGCCAACGGGCTCCAGCCCGGATCTCTGGTATGGACCCCTCTGTCCTCCCTTTCCAAA
The DNA here is from genome assembly GCF_002776525.5 of Piliocolobus tephrosceles. NCBI lineage: Eukaryota > Metazoa > Chordata > Mammalia > Primates > Cercopithecidae > Piliocolobus > Piliocolobus tephrosceles. The sequence goes on along the minus strand of NC_045450.1, from coordinate 61,698,751 downwards.
ACATGGTTCAGAATTCTTCCAAACAGTAGCCTTTCTCTATGCCTTTTCTGGTCCACACTACGTTATTGTATATAACATTGCATCCTTAATTTAAAATTTGGTAGTTTGGACCTCTTAAAGACCTCTGTGTTATTTTTCCCCCCTTTCCTTTACTTTCTCTTCTAACTAGATGAAGCAAGTTGAGAACAATGCATATGTTTCTTGAACCTGGAATGCTGCTTAGTTTGTAGATTCTCACTCAATCCTCCTCCAAGGACTTGGCTCCAGTCCCAGACCTTTCACATTGTGGCTGTGTGACTTTAAGCATATCACACACATAAACAATACATGTTGTACAGTTACCTCATAGGGTTTTTCTTCTTCTTGTAATTTATCACCCAAACTTTTTGGATAAAACTCTTTGAAGTAAAAATTTAAAATCAACATCTCAAATTAGGCCGATATAATGACCTAATTTATCAGTCAATAATACTATCTATTCAGTCATTATATTGGATCTATAATAGAATTTTATGTTAAAACTATTTTCTTAAAACAGTATCTATAAAAGTAAGAATAACACATTGTTTAATTCACATACATTAAACAAATCTTTTATGTTGGTTATTTGAAAATTTAGAAAAAGGCTAAGTAGGATAATGTTTCTTGGTTTGTATTCATGTATTTCTGTCAGTTTCTCACCCATCTCCTTAATGATGTGTATTGTTATTTCCTGAATTCTAGTTTCTAAAAATTATTTTCATTTTTTAAAAACAAAAGTGCCTGCATTTTGCTTCAAAATTGTATTTAATTGTTCAAATGCCTCTTTTACATAAACCACAATATTTTGAAATCTTCTTCCTAATATTGAAATCTTAGGAAAAGACTGTGTTTACATGCCTGATCACCAGGTAAACTCAGAGGTAATCATGTTAAATGGGAAATATCCTCAAGTTTATTTGCTTCACAATTGAAGCATATAAATATTTCAGCCCAAATATTTTCATAGGCACTGACTTTTTGCCCTTATATAAAATACTGTTGTTTTGGGGTCAAATATGTTTACAAACAAAACTTGTCAACAAGTTTTTTCTACTTGTGATGATTTTGAGTATTTTACCAAACTCACATAGTTCACCAAATTATAGGCTTTCTCAATATAGTTACAGCACAGAATATCAAATTTATCCAGTTATAAATAGGAACTTGCAATATTCTCAAAAACAATTATGGAAGTACAGAAATAAATCTCATATACCATTTTAGCTCTCATCTGTCAATAATTTTGGGTCTTTTATTTTGTGAAGGTGATTATTCTCCTTGAAAAATTTACATAGATAATTGCAAGTTCTTGAAAATTTCCAAAACTGCTAAAGCTTCAGCTTGTTAGGTTGCCATGGATAAATGATATGTACCACAGGGCCAAATTTAAGTACATTTCTCATCTTAACTTTCCTTAATTTATTAAGAACATGGCTTTTACCAAAATGCTGTGCTCCACCAAAATTTCTGTATTATTGCTACAAAATCAAATGTTTTCTTAAAAATGAATTTTAATGAATTTATTAATTCATTAAATTAACTATTTGCAACAATGGCAGATAGCTTCCACCTGAATAAATTTCCCCAAGCTTAAATTTCATTTCGATAACTGGATGGAAAAATAGAATATTTACTGAAATATAGCAACAAGTAATTTTGCATTGAAAATATCTGATAGCCCTGATATAAAATGGCATCATTTGAATTTAAGGGGTTGTTTTTACCATTGCTACTATACTACTTCTATTATTATTATTTGGCAAATAGAGCTAACATTCACAGCAACTGCTTCACTTTTTATGTGTACACAAAAAATTTGTAATCAAAACTAAGCAAAATTAATTTAGTAAAACAGTTACTTGACCTAAATGCAACTTCAGCACTTTCCACAACCGAATGAGGGCTGTGACTTTGGGCCACTGTCTTTTCAAAATAACAACTGACTTTGTAATAGATGCTTCTTAGCAAGTTTGCATCTCTTGGTTTTCCCGTGGTTGACGAAATCTAGATACTGTACACATGCATCACAAAACTTCTTGATTTTAAAAATTAAATGTGCATTTTTAAGCTCATTGGTGTCAAAGGTTTATTTCACAACAAAACAAAAACCCATTAAAATACCCAAGTAACGAAAGACATTTGCACACTCAATAAATGATAAAACCTCGGAAGCAAGAGGATTCGAGCTTTTATGTCTTGTCACACTTATTTCACATACCTAACTTGGAATTTCCTAACATGTCATTCTCATGTTCCCGTCTGCTCCCTGCCTGGTAGCCCAGGTGCTTTGAGCTCCTCCCAGCACAGACAGCAATCAGGTACACCAAGTGACCAGCAGGGGGGGTCCTCCCACCGCTGTCCAAGAGCGATGGGGTTGCTGTCCCTACCTGCTCCTGTCACAGAGCCTTAATTTTATCAGTGAGTGCCCTGCAAGCAGTGCTTGAAAGGGAGGTGTTAATCACCTGGTGTCTGTAAAGCGCTTGGAAAAGATAGAGAGCTCGCAGCCAGTTAGTTGCCTTGTGGGTTTAACCATGTTTCAATAAGCACTCTGTTTCCCCACACCTGTGACTCAGACACTTCCTTTGTAGGTTCTGGAAGAAGGTGAAAAGACAATACGGACCTACTAAATCCAGTTTAGCTTATCTTAGTGCAAGTATTAAAGTAATACTTGATTAAAATATGGAAAATCCAGGACAAATGTTGGCCAAACCAGATAGAATCAAAGAGTATGTTGGAAGAGCAAGGATAAACCAAGACACCTGGCTACTCTATTTATGAGGATAAAACTACACGTAGGAAAATTTTATTTCGGGAGAAAAAGGAATGCTTATATATGGCTGGTGGGAGTGTAAATTAGTTCAACCATTGTGGAAAGCAGTGTGGCGATTCCTCAGACCTAAAAACAGAACTGTCATTCAACCCAGCAATCCCATTACTAGGTATATACCCAAAGGAATATAGATTGTTCTATCATAAAGACACATGCATACATATGTTCACTACAGCACTATTTACAAAAGCAAAAATATGGAATCAACCTAAATACCCGTCAACGGTAGACTGGATAAAGAAAATGTGGTACACATATGCTATGGAATACTATGCAGCCACAAAAAAGAACAAGATCATGTCCTTTGCAGGAACATGCATGGAGCTGGAGGCTACTTATGCAGGAACAGAAAATAAACTACATGTTCTCACTTATAAGTGGGAGCTAAATGATGAGAACACATGGACACATAGAAAGGAACAACAGACACTGGGGCCTACTGGAGGGTAGAAGGTGGGATGAGGGAGCTGATCAGGAAAAATAACCAAGGAGTACTAGGTTTAATACTTGGGAGACAAAATAATCTTTACAATAAATCCCATTACATGAGTTTACCCATATAGCAAACTTGCACACGTACCCCTGAACTTAAAAGTTAAAAACAAAAATTTCATGTTGAATTATAAATTAATTTCCTATAAATGATTGTAGCTATTATTATTTTGGCTTAAGTGAAGTCTCAGGCTAAAAGAATCATTTATTTCTCAAATTCACGTATCATTATTTTCATTAAAGGGCTAAGTAATTTTAATACTTCATACTCTTTATTTATTCATTTATTCTACATAAGCATCAAGTATTTTCTTTACAAAAACACTAGGTTGCCTACAGAGTTAAGTTGAGGTAAAGAACATCTGTCCTCAAGATTATTTTTTATTTTTAATAATTTCAATGTTTATTTTAGATTCAGGAGGTACATGTGCAGGTTTTTTACCTGGGTATATTATGTGATGCTGAGGTTTGGAGTACAACTGATCTCATCACCCAGTTATTGAGCATTGTACCCAACAGGTAGTTTTTCAACCCCTGTCCTCCTTCTTCCCTCCCCTACAGTGATCCCCAGTGTTTACTGTTACCATCTTTATGTCCATGAGTAACCAATGTTTAGCTCCTACTTATAAATGAGAACATGTGGTATTTGGTTTTCTGATCCTGCATTAATTTAAGATAATGACCTCCAACTGCATCCACGTTGCTGCAGAGGACATGATTTTCTTCTTTTTTATGGCTGCATAGTATTCCATGGTATATATGACCCATATTTCCTCTATCCAATCTACAGCTGATGGGCACCTAGGTTGATTCCATGTCTTTGCTATTATGAATAGTGATGCGATGAACATATGAGTGTATGTGTTCTTTTGGTAGAACAATTTATTTTCTTTTGGATATATACCTAGAATGGGATTGCTGGGTCAAATGGTAAGTCTGTTGTAAGTTTATTGAGAGATGTTCAAACTGCTTTCCAGAGTGGTTGAACTAATTTATATTCCTACAAACAGTGTATAAGTGTTCCCTTTTCTCCACAGCTGTGCCAGCATCTGTTGTTTGACTTTTTAATAATAGCTACTCTGACTAGTGTGAGATGGTATCTCATTGTGGTTTTGATTTGCATTTCTCTAATGTTAGTGATATGGAGTATTTTTTCATATGTATGTTGGCTGCTCATATATCTTCTTTTGAGAAGTATCTATTTATGTCTTTTGTTCAGTTTTTAATGGAGTTCTTTATTTACCGCTTGTTTAATTGTTAAAGTTCCTTATAGATTCTGGAAATAAGAACTTTGTCATATGAATAGTTTGGGAATATTTTCTCCCATTCTGTAGGTTGTCTGTTTACTCTGTTGATAGTTTCTTTTGCTGTGCAGAAGCTCTTTAGTTTAATTAGGTCCCACTTGCCAATTTTTGGTTTTGCCGCCATTGCTTTTGAGGACTTAGTCAAATTATTTCCAAAGGCTGATGTCCAGAATGGTGTTTCCTAGCCTTTCTTCTTTAATCTATCTTGAGTTAATGTTTGTATATGGTGAAATACATACAGTTATTTGTGTCAATTACGCCTCAGTAAAGCTATCAAAAACTGTAATAAAAGTTTGCATATGGTTGAGTTTATCCTTGTGGTGTAAAAATGCATCAAATGTGCATCAAAGTACCACATAGAACAGTTCCATCACCCTAAAAATTCCCTTATGCGGCCACCTTTTTTTTTTTTTGAGACTGTGTCTTGCTCTGTGGCCCAGGCTGGAGTGCAGTGGCGCTATCTGGACTCACTGCAAGCTCCGCCTCCCGCATTCACTCCATTCTCCTGCCTCAGCCTCCCATGTAGCTGGGACTACAGGCGCCCCCCACCATGCCCGGCTAATTTTCTTTTATACTTTTAATAGAGACAGGATTTCACCGTGTTAGCCAGGATGGGCTCCATCTCCTGACCTCGTGATCTGCCCGCCTCAGCCTCCCAAAGTGCTGGGATTACAGGCGTGAGCCACTGTGCCCGACTGTGTGGCCCTCTTTAGACAGCTCCTGCTTCCTTGAGAGGCAACCAGCCCTTGAGAACCACAGATCTTCGTATGGTTACCTTTCCTATAGTTTACCTTTTCCATAATGTCACATGAAGGGTATCATACAGTGTATAGCATTTTGAATTTGGTGTCTTTCATTTAGAAAAGTGCATTTAAGAATCATCCATGCTGTTGCCTAAATCAAGCATCCCCTCCTATTTCTGGGTAGTATCCATTATATGGTTGTAGCAAAGCCTGCATCTTTAACTACAATGTTAAGAAAACATTATACTGTTTGCTAAAATGACAGGATTCATTTGAAAACATTGTCTGTGGTGACAAAGGAACCTTTGTCTTTTTATGGGACATAGATGAAGCTGGAAACCATCATTCTGAGCAAACTATCGCAAGGACAGAAAACCAAACACTGCATGCTCTCACTCATAGGTGGGAATTGAACAATGAGAACACTTGGACACAGGGTGGGGAACATCACACACTGGGGCCTGTCGTGGGGCAGGGGGAGGGGGGAGGGATAGCATTAGGAGATATACCTAATGTAACTGACAAGTTAATGGGTGCAGCACACCAACATGGCACATGTATACATATGTAATAAACCTGCACGTTGTGCACATGTACCCTAGAACTTAACATGTACCCTAGAACTTAAAGTATAATAAAAGAAAGTAAACTTTCATAAATAGCCTTTTGTAAGTAATAGAAGATACACACCCACATATACTTGCATATGTCTGTATGTATTAGTGTATAACTGACTTCTATGTCAACTTGGTTTCTATATCAAATTGACTTCTGTAAAATATACATGAGTCATACTGACATCTCCACTTGGTCTTAAAGAGAATTTCTATAACCTGGAATATAAGAAAGTGATTTTTAAATTCTATCTGCATGAAGCTTTCTACAACCAACCTCATTCATTTCCTGAGGGTCAGTAGTGATTCACAACTTTTCTCTTTGTAGAGACTCATTCAAAATTCCAAATATTTCCTTAATGGCGATAAAATAGAGGAATAACATTTTGTAATCTTTGGGTGATGCCTCCAAAGAATATCACTTGAATTGAAAATTAATTATGAAGTCCTCTAAGACAAAAAACAATTTAAAAAACAAAAATCAAACTCTTCAATGATCATATTCTTCTGCAACTTTGTGATTGTAGTTCAAACCCTTTAATTGTAATAATATAAGAAACGTATTGTAAAAAGTGGAATATTTTCAACAAAACATGAAAAAGATGGAGAAAATTTTGATTTATTGGAAATGCATAATTTATGTAGAATTTAGACAAAATTAGTCTTTGTTCACAAAGCCATATCTTTGTCTTCCTGTAAGTGGTAAAAAAAAATGCAAGTATTCCGCTCAAATATATTGCTAAATCAAACATCATTTAAATATGATTCTTTAGGAGATACTGTATTTTAAAAATTTATGAACATAAGTATGAAAAAGAAAAAGTAATAAAGCAACATCTACAATGGAATGTTGTCTTCTTACAGAGTTGAACATTGTGCTTTTCACTGTGATGATTTCAAAACATTTGCATGACATTTGGGTTGAAAAAGTATTTAGAAAAATAACCTTATAAAACAGAATGTAAATATGAATTTTGAAGCAATATTCATGATTGAGGTCAGTGTAATTTTTGGAAAAAAGATTTCCTTCTCTAAGAAGGTTATTATTATAATCATACTACAGATGCTAGAAAATATGGCACAAAACACTTAGGTGAAGTCATTTTCGTGATGCATTAAGTTAATAGCAAGATTCGCATTAGTTTTCTTCTCTTTCTAGATAAGTTAAACTTTTCCTGGAATTCACTGTCTTTTTATGGGTAAGGAGTCTAGACTTTCTCCCAACACACATATACATACACAAACACACATACAAAAATTTACTCGTATGGAAGTTAGTGCTTCATGGGCAAATGAGTTACACGTTATACTACACAGTTACTAAAACCCACTACTCTCTGATGAATTATAGAAAGATTTATCTCTCTTTATAGATAGATGCAAAGATATTTTAGCAATTACTTTTTAAGGGAGAGAGTGTCACTCTATCACTCAGGCTGGAGTGCAGTGGTAAGAATATAGCTCACTGCAGCCTTGAACGTCCAGGCTCAAGCAATCCTTGCATGTCAGCTGGGACAACAGGCATGCGCCACCACGTCTGGCTAATTTTTATATTTTTTATAGAGACAAGGTTTCAATACGGTGTCCAGGCTTGTCTTGAACTCCTGGGCTCAAGTGATCCTCCTGCCACAGCCTCCCAAAGTGCTGGGATTATGTGTGTGAGTCACTGAGCCTGGCCCATTTGCTTTATTGAAGAATGCAGTGCTCTCCTTAAACCACTCTTCAAGAGAAGTAAAAAACCAGCAAAAGTAAAACCAACCCAAACTTCTGCCATTTTAAATGAAAACCACTGAATTCCCTTCTTTCTCTGCAGAGGACTTTTCTAGTTCTTCCCAGCAGGCTCACCTAAACAGCAATGTCAATAATAATCTGTTGTGGCATCAATCAAACAAATAGTCCCGCCCCCCACCCCAATAGGCTAAATTTCTCCCACGCTGCTTATACACAGGCAATTTATTTTGGGAAGTGATCTCAGGGAAGAAGGGTAACAGACAAAGGAGTATGAAACAGGGAAAGAGGGCAGGTGAGTAAAAAGTCTGTTTTTGAGTTGGCCATCACTTTATGGAAAGCCATTTAGAATGTGCCTCAGAATTTCATCCAAGGGCTGGTTGCAAAAACTTATCTACAGGTTTACATTCGCAATAGTCAAAAGCTGAACTGCGGGGCATTAACCACCCTTACACCCACGTACTGGGTTCTGGGAATAGGAGGGAGAAGCTGACCTTCAAAGGTGTCCCAGGAGGCTGGAACCCAGAAGAAAAACTGAAAATTGAATGAGGCAACTGAACCCAGGTATTGCCAGACAACATCTGAAGGAAGTGCTTATCCAGCAAACAGTTGCTGGTGTCAAGGAGGAGCAGAGAGGGTCTAACGCGGTGCCCAGGAGGGTTTTCTGATTCTGCTGTTGGTCAGATGACCTTGAGATCAACAGGTTTGGGAATTCCTCAGGTCCTCCTGTTCTTTTAGGCTATGTGTGTGTGTCTGTGTGTTTGTTTGTTTATTTATTTATTTATTATTTATTTTTGAGACAGAGTCTCGCTCAGTCGCCCAGGCTGGAGTGCAGTGGCCGGATCTCAGCTCACTGCAAGCTCCGCCTCCCGGGTTCCCGCCATTCTCCTGCCTCAGCCTCCGGAGTAGCTGGGACTACAGGCTCCCGCCACCATGCCCGGCTAATTTTTTGTATTTTTACTAGAGACGGGGTTTCACCGTGTTAGCCAGGATGGTCTCAATCTCCTGACCTCGTGATCTGCCCGCTTCAGTCTCCCAGAGTGCTGGGATTACAAGCGTGAGATACCGCGCCCGGTCATGATTTTTAAAACTAAAGGAGAAAGTTCCATGGACAGAAGAGGAATATGGAGAATAACAAGTACAGGCTAAAACATGGTTCATTGAAGCAATAAAAGAGAAAAAGTTAAACAAAAAATGACAGTGGATTTACCCAGTGGATCAGATAATTTCTGTTGTTCTCTAAATAAACATTCTAGCCACTCTGGGTTCTTCCTTGACTCCTCCCAACATTCCCCCTGAAACTTGCCTTGGTGTCTTATCTGGGATCTGAACTCACACCTAATTCAGTGGCTAAGCCTGTCCTGCATATCAGTAAAAGAGATGGTCTCCTGTGAACTCTTGAGGCGCTTCTCTATCCCATACTATTTTATTTCTTAAAAAAAAAAATTCTTATCTTCCAGAATAAGATTCTTTATAAATTTTTTATATTCTTTAAAATTTTTTTTCCATAAGTTATTGGGGTACAGGTGGTATTGGTTACATGACTAAGTTATTTAGTGGAGATTTGTGAGAACCTGGTGCATCCATCCCCCGAGCAGTATACACTGCACCATATTTATTGTCTTTTATCCTTCACCCTCCTCCCACTCTTTCCCGCTAGTCCCACAAGTCCACTGTATCATTCTTATGCCTTTGCGTCCTTTCAACTTTTAACAATTATTCCTATCAATGTTCAAAAATTATAAGGAGAGAGAAATGGGATGAGAGGTAGAATTGCAGCCTGAATTAAAGCTTTTCTTGGGAAGTTGTTGCTGTTGCTCTTAAATGTATTTTACTTTTAAAGATTTTCCTGAACATTTGCTATGTGAGAGTAACACGTGTTCATTATACTAAAATTAGAAAACTCTGAAACTCATTAAAAAGAATAAAAGCCAAGAAAGTAATATTTATGTAGGCTTGAGAAACAAACCAGGGTAATTTATGATGATTAAAGATAAAAACAACTTAAATCCTAGAGATTTAAGTTATTAATATATTAATATTACAAAAAATATTTTTTCCATTCACGTCTCTTCTGTTTTTGATTCTCAACTCACCTTATTGCCTCAGATAGAAAAGAAACAGGAAACGCTCATATTTCAGATGTTTTATATTTGGGGGTCAATGTAGGTTCTGTATGTTTATGTTTCAGTCTGTAGATAAGGTTTATAATTAAAACATAGAAATATCAAATTCAAAATAAAATTAATGGTACTCAACTGAAGTATTATTGGATGGCCTGAAAACCTCCCACTTAGTATCGAGCTGTATCTTCTGAATGAAAAATTTAGAAGCTTAAGTCATTTATGGTGGTATGATGTAAATTACAAGAGAAGAAATTATAGTCCACTGCCTTTGCTGGGTGTTGGACTTTAGCAGCATGCATAATTCATAGAAAAGTACTGGGTAAAGGAATATGGAGTAACCTTCAAAAATAAATCAAGAAAAACCAGTTACTAATCTACAGAGTAGTTTACCTGGAGGAAGGTAATGTGAAGGAAAACAGTCCATCATTTCACAGAGCTTAATGCCATCCCTGATGAAAGTTACCCAGGGCTACATATTACATATAGAATAGAAAATATTTATGCCCAAATATCTGCCTCTTGGAAAGAAATCAGCCAAACATTGATAAATGAATTGGGCAAAGCAGGTATTACATTAAGCAGATAAATTTCACTTTGAGTTTGAAGTTCAGCCAGAGGGGAAAAGAGTTGGAAGAAGGAAGTCATAGCTGGAAGCTACCAACCCTGTTGTTGAGGGACAAGCACCTCATCAAGCATTGGGATTGAAATTACCCCACTGTTCATTCTACCTGTGAGCAACTATGGGCAGTCTAGTTTTCTTGATAAATGGGAAATCTCCAGAGAGTGATGGCAAAAAATGCTATATATATGTATACCTGTCTGAAGAAGACTTTGGTTTGAAGAGATTTCCCATTTCATGTTAACTTCTGTTAATGTATATAGATTTTGAAAATGTTTGCCTCAGTACCTGTAAAGGGTATCAGCCTAGACTTTACAGAAATTTCACTGGATTTATAAAAACATAAAATGGCAACTGATGTAAATTTTCAAATTTTTTTTTTTTTTTTTGAGACACAGTCTCTGTTGCCCAGGCTAGAGTGCAGTTGCACGATCTCAGCTCACTGCAACCTCTGCTGCCTGGGCTCAAGCCATTCTCCCACCTCAGCCCCCTGAGTAGCTGGGACCACAGGCATGTGTCACCATGTCTGGCTATTTTTTGTATTTTTTTGTAGAGACAGAATTTTGCCATGTTGCCAAGGCTCGTCTGGAACTCCTGGGCTCCAGCGATCTGCCTATCTTGGCCTCCCAAAGTGTTGGGATTATAGGCATGAACCACTGTGCCAGGCCAAGTTCTCAAATTTCCCATCCTCTCATTTACAGATGAGTTTCTGTAAAAGTGAAATATGGCAGGTTCCAGGAAGATACGAATAATCTGAAGACCAAACCTGAAGTTTATACTGTGTTTCAAAGAAAATATTTTCTACTACCATGCACAACACTTGGCTTTGATGTGCATGACAACACTTATGGCCTGCTTTTGTTTACTTATAGCAACCCGCTATGTCTACCAGAATTGTCTTTGGAGATAAGGGAGAAAGTTCTTAGGAGAGCACAAGTACTAATGCCCTGTAACATGCTGGATTGCTTTTTGCCTGTTCAGGAGGTCATTATCAGAGAAGCGATTAGGGGTGGAGCAGGTTCTGTAGTCCCTGATCTATTTCTTCCCTACCTAAGCTTCCATGGACAAACATTGTAACAAACTATTTTAGTTTACCCTAAGCAGACCTTAAATCCAAGCAGTTTATTTGGAAGGTAATCCCAGGGAGCATTGACAGGGATAAGGGGAAGAGAGGCAGAGACATGTAGGAAGCCAATAAAGGCAGTGTTTATGCAGTGGCTTGCCACTGGGATATAGAAGCTGAGCCTGTGCAAAAACACTGAAATTCAATGACAGATCTCAGAATTATCCAATGCAGGGACAATGGGGATGAGACATTTACCCTGCAATTCCTTTTCATCCTTCTTTCCCAGAACTTTCATTTGTTCTTACATGTAGGGTCTGCAGAGTCAATAGGACAATGTTGCCATGTGCTGCGGTCTTTATGTTATATCCTTAGCTGGGAGACCCACTGCCATCGAAAAGAAGGTTAAATTTATTTTCTTATTCTAAAATCCACATTTATACCATTAGCATTTTATTTGACTTACCAACTTGTGTTCTTAGATTTAAAAAAAGAGGTCATGTGCTAGGTGCAGACAGCATTTGCCACGTGTGTGTGTGTGTGTGTGTGTGTGTGTGTGTATTTCTATGTTCACTAGGAGGTTTCCTTGATAATTATTGATACTTCCTTGAGGGTTGACTTGAACAACAGGGATGAAGGGAAGCACAAATCAGGTAATCCTGTCCAGTAATAATTTGAAATAGTTTACTCCCAAAGGTAAGAATTGGGGACAAATATTGGATTTTAAGAGTAGTTTCATGGATTGATCCTAGAGGTTGGATTTATCTCCAACTTATCTACACTTTCATGAATGTTTAGCAATTTGAATTCCATAGAGAAATGTCAAAGACCATAAAAGCATTCATGGATTTTTAAGAGGAGGCTCATTGTGGAAATTAGAGGTGGTGATTTGCAAAGCGATTTGTTCATTTTAATTGCATTGATTGTACTCTTGTCAATGGACTAGACTTCCTGAAAATAAACCTCTTGCAAAGAACTTAAAGAGTATAGATGAAGATGGTTTCCTGCACTTTATGAATCAGGCTCCCTCTGGATACCCATCAATTAGAGGTGAAGGCAATAAAAGGAAAAATTTGCCCCATCTGGTTCTACATAAAACTCCCCAAGAGCTTTGACAAAAAGTCTTCTCTACAAAGAGCAGGCTGATCTCTGGGGAGGCATTTGTTTTTCAGGCTTGTTGAAATGCTTTTTCTTTTCAGGGATGTTATTTCAGTAGAGCCAGATGAGATGCACTTGCTATTTTTATAAGTTTTTAAAGGCTTAAGCAGGGCAAATATGTCTCTTCAAGCTGCCTTCTGCAATAAGCCTGATGCTAAAGCAGCTTTATGTCCCATAAAGAGCAACATTAGCCTCATGGAGCTACAGGCGATTTCTGATCATCTATGAAGACGATTCCACAGTATCAGAGTAGTGTGGGAAAGGCTCTTATTATTTTCCAATTTTTAAAAGCTATGGGTATAAAATAAACTATATTTTGACCAAAACAGTCTTTCAAAAAAAAAAAAAGACCAAGTTAAGCTTTGATATTCTATATTTTTAATAGGTATAGGAATTCAAGCATTTGAAGATAATTGTTATATTCAAAATATGGCAATCTCTCTGTGTCAATCTCCCTGTCAATCTCTCAGGCAATCTCCCTGACCAATTAATGTTATAATTGGATATTTTGCTCTCTTTATGTTATATCCTTACCTGGGAGACCCACTGCCATGTAAATGAAAATTAAATTTAGAGTTTATTTTCTTATTCTAAAACCCAAATTTATACCACTAGTATTTTATTTGACTTACCAACTTGTGTTCTGAGATTTAAAAAATTCCTTCATCTTTGTATATTGAGTAAAAGCTTCAGAGTTGCTCATTTATTTTTTTCATGAAAATCCTTGTGGGACTCCTGTTTCCCAACCATACGTCCAGTTCACAGCGACAGCCCTATTTCTGGCTTTCTCATGGCTCCAGATTTTTCTATCTCTAATCTGTCCTACTTGCAGGAGCAAGATTTATCAACAAGGTAAGTTTTGATCATGCAAAGCACTTTTTCTTTGTATTTTTGAAATGGCTTCCAACTGTCTCTTGAAATTGAGGAACGTAGTTTTTCATATATTGCTCACCACTTCTCCCATTATCCAATTCTCTAGGTTTTCTCCTATCCTTTGTGCTGTTCTCTATTCATGTAACAAATCATGCCATGTTCACTTACTAGCCTCTGTCCCTGGGCGTGTTGGAGATAGTATCTGCATATGGATATCCTTGTATTTGCCACCTCTATCACAAACAGGCGCGTGTGCGCGCACACACACACACACACACACTCCTTCCATTTTCTTCTTCTGATGACTGTTTAAGATTTGACCCTGCCAACCCTGACACTCAAGAGTCCCTGGATTACAATGTCAGGTCTGTCACTAATTTATTGCGCCCTAACCTCTGTGTTTCTCACTCTTGTTGCCAACAGAATGAAGGATTTGAAAGAGATGCTTTTTAAGGTGGATTCCATATTAAGCCTTTTATGATTTTCATTAACCACATCTGCCTAGAATCATGCTAGTCACTCACACCATTTCTGTGATTTAGTGCCCAGCTGTTTATGTGCAGTTAATGTATGTCTTTGTCACTTATTCCTATGATTACATTGCAAGCTCATGGAATCTGCCTGGTTCAGTTATTCAATGGGCATTCAAATATACTGCAAATTATCAGCACATGTAAGAACTTTCTAATTTGGTCGTGTTTCTAACAGGTTTCTGTATACTGAGAAATACAGGTATGAATAATTATTTCCAATAATGACTGACTGGAAAAGCATGAGCTTGCATTTTAAAAATGTGTTATTTTCTTATCTCTTAAACAACAAATGCTAAATTCCAACAACATTCTCTGTGAATGGGAGCTCTTTGTGCCATAACTTCTCTTAAGTGTGTGCCCCCCGATGAGCTGAATGATAATACATTGAGAGCTAATTTCTCCTCCTCCACTTCTTTGCCGTATTTTATTAAAAAAAAAAAAAAATCCCACATCATACGGCAGTGCCCAATGTGATCATTAAATAAAACTGTAATTAAGGTGACATCGGCAGTTTCAGTAATTAGAGTCTTGCTGTAACTGTAAGAGTAAAAATAACATTCCCTGGCGCTGAGATGGGGCAGCTGTGGCTCATGCTGATAATGTACCTTGGCAATTTAACATGACTAATTGTATGAGCTGTTCTTCACGGGGAATTGTATTCATCTCCAAAAGTTATTCTATCTCTGCAGTTTGTCCAAGTGCTGCTCCTTCTCCCTTGCTTCCTAAAAGCCCTCAAATTCAGTTTCATAGTTCTCATCTGAGTTTTATGGAACTCATGACTGCCTCGATAGCTGCCAACTGGGAAACGACTTAGCAGCAGGCAGGCAGTGGCACACTGGGTGATCCTTTGGTGGGACCTGTGAGAGCCTCTTGTCAACTTTTTGGTTCTCAGTGAAGTATCCCGAGTGTCGGAATTTTTAAGTGTGTTGTACAAAGTAGACAAGTTATAAGGTTTTTCATGGTTCCCAAATCTGGCCATCTATTAAAATCACCAGAAAAGGGATTTGTTTCCTCATTATTTTGAACCTGTCTAGGAACTACTCTCTTCAATTCTATTGCCATCCACCTCATTTTCACACCCACAGTCTTTAGGTCTTCAAGACATAGCTGTAACCTCAGCAGCCCTGTGAAAGACCCATCTTGGTGGATGGGATTTTCATTATCCCAGGAGGCCAAGTAAAGACGGGGGGGTCCTCTTGATCTCCTTGCCTTGATTCCTTCCTCATCCTCTCAAGTCTTCATCATTGATATCTTGAATAATCTTCTCTTCTATTTTTACTGCTACCACCACGGATAACACAGTCTAAACTCTTTTCTGTCTTTGGTTTTTTTCTCGTTCCAGCTGATTGTCTAGGCTGATATGAAGTCAGTCATTCTAACATACCCATCTAAAATCACGTTCCTCTCCTGATCCACATTGCACTTTGGCTCCACGTTGCTTTGAGGATACAGCCTGATTGCATTCCAGGACATAGAAGGCTGTCCATGAGCAGGCCCTCACCTGCCTGTCCAGTCTGACCTCTCACTATTCCACATCCTTATCCGTAAGTTTTCAGTAATATTAAACTATTTGCAGCTCAACATCAGCACTTGAACAACCCTGTGATGCCGTGAAGTGCGCATCCTAAGCACCTCACTTTCCGGGCCTGAGTTCTGGCCCTGAGCGATGGCAGCCAAACCTCTGTTCCAAAGGACTGATCCTGCTCCAGCACACTGCAAACTCCGATACAGGGTATCGATTAGACTTCATGAAGGCACAGAGAGGCAAAAGGTCTCAAAAGAGGGAGATGAAGAAATAAATATACAATTACTATTATTACTTTATAAAAGAAAATAAATTAAGTGGTTAGTTGCAGAAAAGTGTGTAACAATTTCCATAGATGCTAGCTGGGAGATTAGGGAAAAGGGAGAACAATGGTTAAAATAGTCCTGCAACACACTCTTATAAAATAGTGGATTAGAATAAAGGTGAGAAAATGGCTTTCAGGTAAGGGAAGCAGCATGAACTAAGGCAGAGAGAAAGATGAGCACAATATATGGTAGGAACAGAGAAGCTATGAAGATAGATACATAGACAGATAGGTAGATAGATGATAGATTGATGGATAATTTGCATCACTTAAGACAGACTAAATTATGCTGCAGAGCAGGAAATATACCTAAATCTTGGAGGCATATTATCAAGATGCATTTTTAGCCATATCCTATCCCCCAATAACATTTCTTCTAAGTCAAGAAGAGAAAACTCAGCACAGAAAGGGCAGCATGGGTGGGGTGTACACCCAGGACTTCTGGCCAAGTCAGTGTGCTTGGAAGAAGGTGCTATTGGAGAAGCAGCAGGGTGGTCTAGGACATCTGCAGCATCTTTGGAAAGAAGATACTGCACCATTAGAGTCTTATATGATAACTCAGATTTTAAAATTATAATGTGTTGTGCATTATGTTTCTGTTGCACAGTGCTGCTCTAGCATTTTTCAGAATAAGTGATAATGTTTAGTGAAATGTCTCCCTCACCTACTAGACTTTAAGCTCCTTGAGGGCAGAAACTGTCATCTCTTCATCTTAAAATAGAACTTGACATATAGTAAACACTCAATACTGGAAAAAAGAAAAGATCCAAATTTTAAATTTTGTAATTTAAAATGATAAATTATGCATTTATCATTTAAAATTATAAATCACACATTTATAAGTTTAAAGTTTCTGATAGCAACATTAATACAGTAAAAAAGAAATGAATTTATTAATACTTGTACTTACTTTGCATATAAAAATTATGATTTAAATATTTAATCAATATACAAATAATTAATGAGCTATTTCACAAAATTTATCTTATACCAAACCTTCAAAGTCTGGTGTCTATTTCATAATTATGGCACATCTTAATTTGAACACTAAATTTTCCTTAGAAATACTTGAGCTGTATTAAGATTTCATAAAATTTTCAGTTGAAAAGTAGATTCGCATACTCATGCTGCTCCAATTATACTTAAACTATTTCCAATAACTTAAATGAGCATTGATTTTTGAATTTAAATTAGTAAAAATAAAAAATGTGTTTTCTCAGTCACAGTAACTCCACCGCATGGCTTAAAAGCCACATGTGGCTAGTAGATAACATTAGGGACAGCACAGGTCTAGAGAAGATTGATGAAGTTCTGTGGTGGAGGATGCAATGGAAGATTAACTCGGTTGATAGAAAAAGTTTCACTCTCAGACTCTTTTCACTCCCATTTATAATAGATTTTAAGTTCCTTGGGGCCAGGAACTGTGTCTTCTTTTCTGCAACATCTATAACGTCTGAAATCTATGACTTACCATTTTGACCATAACTATACCCAGCTATCATTATATGCATATATATATATGTTTTAAATCAAAATTCAAATAAGATCAACCCATTGAATTTGGCTACATCTTTAAGGACGTATTAATCAATAGGTTTCAGTATTTATTGTTTTTCTATAATTTATTTGTTTAAGAGTCAAGATTGTTGGTCCTGTGGAATATTCCACATTCTGAGTTTTGAGGATTGCAATATCATGGTTTTAGTCAGCATGTCCCTCTCTCCTCTGTGTGTTATATAAAATGCAGTTAGATCTAAAGTCTTGATGAGATTTAGGGCCAGTGTTTTGGCGAGAGCATCTCGTAGGTGGCATCATGGCACCTTCTATTGTAACACATCAAATGTCTGGCTGCCTCTTTCATGATATTAAATGAGATGAGTACATTCAAGAGATGTCAGCTTGATCCATCCATTATAAACTTCTCCATTTTTTTATGTAACATATTCGTTATCCCTGAACAGTCCCCAGAACCAATAGTTTTATCAAGTGGAAAAACAGTAATTGTTAATTTAATTGTAACTTCTGTCTTAACTGGAATTACATATATATTTATTTATCTAATCAGCCGTTTGATTACACTGAGGAAATCAAGTCAAGGCATAATAATTGTTCTGTACTTCACCTTGGCTTAGTGCTTTTCAGAATAATAAGCTGATTCCTTAGCATTCTCCAAAAGTAACAATTGGGTTTTTAAATTATAAATCTTTAGATTTAACATTTTGTGTATGTTTTCATGCATTGCAGTTTATTCTTTCTGATGCCAAATTGTGCCGTCTTTGTTAACACGTGTGATTTCTCATGTTAAATGCTCCAGACTCACTTGAATCAGCTACTTATTCCAAATGTCTTGGTTCACTTTAGTGAGAAACGGTATTTACATTAAAAAATCTGCGTGCAAGGGGCTCACTGTTCCTGGCCTGGGTAATTATTTCTAGGCTTTTTCAATGGACGTAGTTAGGAGTATGGTTTTTTTTTTTTCCAGAGGAAAAAAAAATATGTTCATACTGATATTTTGAATTTAATTATAGAATTACAGACTTTTAATTTCTTTATATATATATTTACAATAAAATATTAATATTATCCCTCACTTCCTTTATTCAACTATGTGTATGTCTAGGTATGCTTGTGTGTATATATAATAGTTTCAATTAACAATATCAGTATTATTGCAACTGATGTTACTCAAAACAATCTAAGATTTCTTCGTTTTGCTTTTGTCCTGAGGTCTTATCCCACTAGTCAGATTGCTGTGTTTTAAATTCCCTTGAAGTAAATACTTTCTGGGTTGTCAAGCAATCACTCTGGTAGTTAGGTTTGTCTGTTTCACTTTGCTTTTGACTTTTAGGGATTAAGCTACTCGAAAGCAGTTTGATCCCTTCAGATTAGCTTTTATACTTTATTAAGTAGGAACATAGCAGCATTTAATTAAAAGGTAATTTTATCCCACTACTAAGGTCAAACACAAAATTAATGTTCATGCCGTTCTGTTATATTTTGCTAGATTTTCTTGTATAGGTGTTATGCTATTTTTCATCCTATCAATATTTTCATTTCATCAACATTTTGATTCCTACCAGCAATGTTTCTTCAAATTTTGTCAACCAAGTGAGTAGTCAAACCCTCTCCCCCACCAATAGGTGATAGAAAGGTGATGATAGGTGATAAAAAATATTACAAAGTATTTTTAATGTGCATTTATCTTATTTTTGAGTAAGAATGAGCATCTTTATTTTTAAGGGCCATTTGTATTAGTTTTCCAATGAACTCTTTGTGTTCTTATCTTACAATGTTCTCTATTTTTGGGTGCTCTTCATATATTACGTATGTTAACCCTTTGGTCTAATATAAGTCACAAATATTTTCCCAGTTTTTCATTTGTCATTTTATTTGCTGTGGTATTTTTACATGATTTTTAAATGTGAGCACATTTATTTTTCTTTCCTCAAATTGTTCCTAGATTTTGAGTCATATTTAAGAAAAGCTTTTTCTATTCCTAGCTTATAGATGAATCCATCCATGCATTCTTCTACTACTTGTATGCTTTCATTGTATCTTTTTCTACATTACTAACCAATGATCTCATACTATTTTTAGAAAAGAATTAATTTTTTCTTTTAAATTTCTCCACTGCTTTGACATGAAGCCTTTATCATATACTCAGTTTCTATATTTGTTAGCAACTCTTGCAATATCCTTTAGTTATTTTGCAATATCAAAATGAAATGAAAAACTTTTAAAAGTAAAATTAAAATAATAATCAATAAACATTAACCTAGTGATATTAGAACTGATTACACTGATAAAGTGTTTTTGTGCATGCCATATAAAAGAATTTCAAGAATATTAAAATGATAATCAGCTGAACAAACAATATTCAAATTCCCTGTCTGTGAAATGATATTTATCACTACCATAATGATGAAACAGTACAGCGCTATTGAGTATGGCTTTGTTAAAAATCTCATTCCTTAAGTAGCATGATTATACTAGAATACTATGAAAATATACTTCTTCAACCTGAAATAAACTTTTAAAAAGTTCTAGTATATAAAATGTGCTCTTTTTGAAATGTAGCTTGCAACTAAATCTTTCATTTTTTAACGAAAGTTCATTATTGGATCCACTTTGCTAATCTTCACTAGATAACTTTAAGCCACATGACTTGTGTAAGATGTTGGATTTAGAAAGAACATTCTTAGATCTCTTGCTCCTTGGTTGCCAGCCTCCACAGGGTTATCATCTGCTTGCCTTATGATTGCAGACTTAGCTTTTCTTCAGACTCTCCTAAGGTAATGTCATCACTAATGTTAAAAGTTCTGTATTTGCATATTAAAACTCCAAGTAAGATAACATTTTCATATATCAACTTGAATTTTTTAAAAAAGTACTCATTTATTATTGAGTCTGAAGAAATAGCATTCTTAACTTGATGCTGGGAACAAAAGTGTCTAGAATTTTCCTGGGGGAAAACCTGCTTATTTAGGGCATAACCTTCATTCACCAATGCCATTTGTCTACTCAGCCTTACAGCTTCGGCTCAGGAATCATCTTCTCCAGGAAGGGGTTTTCTGACCACCATTCACTTAACATACGAAGTATGCTGTTATTCCTTTCAGAACAACGATCTTCCTTTATTGAAATGCCATCTTATTAGGCTTTTGGCCCTAGTTTGGCAATGCATTCCTTAATGATTAGGATGACGTTTTAATGAAATGTATATTTTTGTACCTCATACTCCTCTCACACTGCCAGGTATATAGGAGGTAGGGAGCACAAAATAAATTGTTTTTTCACTTGCATTTTTCCACCCGTCAAAGAGAAATTTCTTCGATATGTAGTATTCTATTATTTTGTCATGTCCTTTGCCACCTGCTACATTATAAATAATTACTGAATTCTGTGTTACGGCTCACTTTGTTTTTCTGAAGCCAGGGACCTTTATGGCACCTTACACCTGTGCCACAGTGCAGAATGCTAGCTGGTGCTCAAGATAGAGTTGGTATATAATAAACTTGAGTGATACCCTAATCAGAATATGCTGCTGCTGAGATCTGTTATCCAGGTAAAACAATTAAAGTACTCTGAATATTTCAGAATAGTCACAGACAACACAATTGCACGATGAGTAATTATGCAGCCAAGATACAAATCTTTGATTGAAAGCCTCTCCCCACAGTGAAGGGCATAGCAAGGGATGCCCAGGATGAGAGGAATATGTCCAAAAAAAAGGAGTAAACCATTTTAAATACATTCCAAACGTGAAATTAGAAGTTAAGAGGCAAATAATAGTAATAATAGAGCACTGAAATTTATGAAAGTACTCATGTTGGCATCAGCAACTGCCTCTTCAAAATACACCAAGGCTGTAAAAAGTTATTTGGTCAGTATTAGACTGTAGAAATCATTGTCTGTGTTTATTCGCATTTCGTCTATGGGTCTTCTCCAGAAAGATTTTTGAAATATATGTTGACTTCCTTTTGTTTCCTGGTACATTTTTAGTGCTCATTGAGCCTTTTCTGAACAAAATGTTTCCAGTAAGGTTGGTTGCTTTGTTTTAGAGACAGGATTTAAAAAAAGCAACTGGAAATACCACAACTCAATGAGGCAGAGCAAGGTGGCAGAATAGAAGACTCCACCAATCATCCCGTTACACCAAGGTAACAACTGTCTACAGAGAAAAAAACACCTTCATAAGAACAAAAAATCAGGTGGACCCTCATAGTACGTGGTTTAAACTTCGTATCCCTGGAAGAGGCCCTGAAGAGATAAGAAAAACACTCCTGAATGACAGATGCCACCCCTCCTGCTCCCATACTCCCAGCAGCAGCAGTGGCGTGGTGTGGAGAGTATCTCTGGGTGCTAGGGGAGGGAGAGCACAGCAGTTGTGAGGCATTGAACTCAGTGCTACTCTGTTTAAGTAAAAGGGAAAACCAGACCAAACTCAGCCACCCATGGAGGGAGCATATAAACAAGAGCCAGAGGGGAACTGCGGAACCTCTAGCCAGAGGGGAAAACCTCTAGCAAGAAGGGAATTACAGAACCCAGCAGTCTGAACCTGAGTTTTCAGACCTCACCACCAAGGGGTAAAGTGCTCTGAGTCTCCAACTTGAAAGACAGTCTAGGCCACAAGGTCTGCAACTCTTACGAGAGTCCTAGTGTTAAAATTGGCCCAGAGACGATGGACTTGAGGGTGGGGGGCATGAGACATACGGAGACACCAGCTTAGGCAGCCAAGGGAGCGCTGGCATCACCCGTCCCCTAATCCCAGGCTGCACAGTTCACAGCTCAAAAAGAGACCCTTTTCTTCTGCTTGAGAAGAGGAGAGGTGAAAGAATAGTGGGGAGGACTTTCTCTTGCATCTTGGACACCAGCTCAGCCACAGCAGGATAGGGCACTGGTCAGAATCCTGAGGCTCTCATTCCAGGCCCTAGCTTACAGATGACACTTCTAGACACAACCTGGGCCAGAAGGGAAACAGCTGTCTTGAAGGAAAGGACCCAGTTCTATCAGCATATTCATCACCTGCTAACTTGCACCAGGAATAATGAGCAGTGATAACCGGTACTATGTCAAGGGCATTGAGTGAGCCTCTGGGACTTGCTGACTTCAGGTGAGACTCAACACATTCCCAGCTGTGATGGCTATGGGACAAAGCTCCGTCTGCTTAAAAAAAGCAGAGGAAAAGTAAAGGGGACGTTGTTTACACCTTAGATACCAGCACAACCACAAGGAAGTGGAGCATCAAGTGAGCTCTTGGGGTCCCCAGTTGCAGAATATGACTCTTGGATGTCATTGCTGGATCTACCCTGGGCCAGAGGGGAGCCCACTGCTCTGAAGGGTGAGTCCCAGGCCAGGGAGCATTCACCACAGGCTGGCTTAAGAGCCCTTAAGATTTAAGAAAATATCAGCAGTAATCTGGCGGTATTCCTCATGGCCTGTGGTGGTGATGGCTAAGGGGTGAGGCTCTTCTGCCTTTGGAAGCAGGAGGGAAGAAGGGGAAGGACTGCGTCTTGTGGTTAGAGTGTCACCTCAACCTCAGTATAATAGATTATACTGAGACTTTTAAGGTTTTCACTCTAGTCCCTGACTCCCAGGTGGCACTTCTTGACCCAGCTGGGGCCTGGGGGAACTCACCACCCTGAAGAGAGGAGCACAAGCCTGACTGGGTTTGCTACCTGCTGACTGTAGAGCCCCAGGGCCTTGAGCAAACATAGAAAGCAGCCAGGTAGTAGTTACAGCAGGCCTTAGGTGATACCCAGTGCTGTGCTGGCTTCAGATCTGACCTAATGCAGTCACAGCAGTGGTGTCCACAGGGGTGCCAGTGTGACTTCACAACCAGCTTTAGGTGGTTCAGAACAGAGAGAGAGAGAGACTGTTTAAGAGAAAGTAAGGAAAGAAAACAAGAGTCTCTGTCTGTAACCCAGAGAATTTTCCAGACCTTGCCCAAGATCATCAAGGTGGTACCTCTACGAGTCTGCAAGAACCACAGTGTTATTGTGCTTGGGGCACCCCCTAAAGCAGATACAGCTTAGACCACTACACCCAAGTTCTTTCAAATATATAGAAAGCCTTCCCAAGAAGGACAGGTACAAACAAGCCCAGACAGCAAAGACTACAATAAAAACCTAACTCTTCAGTGCCCAGACACCAAAGAACATCTAATAGTATCAACCCATCTAGGAAAACAGACCTCACCAAATAAACTAAATAAGCCACTAGGGACTAATCCTGGAGAAACAGAGATGTGACCTTTCAAACAGACAACTCGCAATAGCTGTGTTGAGGAAACTCAAAGAAATTCAAGATAACACATAGAAGGAATTCAGAATTCTATCAGATAAATTTAATAAAGAGATTGAAATAATGAAAAGAGTCAAGCAGAGATTTTGGAGCTGAAAAATGCAACTGGCATACTAAGAATGCATGAGAGTCTTTTAATAGCAGAATTGATCAAGCAGAAGAAAGAATTAGTGAACTTCCAGGCAGGCTACTTGAAAATACAGAGTCAGAGGAGACAAAAGAATAAAAAACAATGAAGCATGTCTATAGAATCTAGAAAATGGCCTCAAAAGGGCAAATTTAAGACTTATTGGCCTTAAACAGGAGGTAGAGAGATAGGGGCAGAAAGTTTATTCAAAGGGATAATAACAGAGAACTTCCTAAACCTAGAGAAAGATATCAATATCCAAGTACAGGATTGTAGAACACCAAGCAAATCTTACCCAAAGAAGACTACCTCAAGGGATTTAATAATCAAACCCCAAATATCAAGCATCAAGAAAGGATCCTAAAAGCAGCATGAGAAAAACCAGTAACATGTAATAAAGCTCCAATGTTTCTGGCAGCAGACTTTCCAGTGGAAACCTTGCAGGCCAGGAAAGAGTGTCATGGCATATTTAAAGTGCTGAAGAAATAAAACTTTTACCCTAGAATAGTATATCTGGTGAAATAATTCTTCAAACATGAAGGGTAAAGACTTTCTCAAACAAAAGCTGAGAGATTTCATCAACACCAGACCTGTCCTACAAGAAATGCTAAAGGAAGTACTTTGATCAGAAAGCAAAGGAGGTTACTGAGCAATAAGTAATCATCTGAAGATAGAAAACTCACTGGTAATGGTAAGTACACAGAAAAGCACAGAGTGTTATAACACTGTAACTTGTGCTATGAAAACTACTCTTATGTTGAAAGATTAAATGTTGACCCAGTCATAAATAATAACTACAGCAACTTTTCAAGACATAGACAGTATAGTAAGACATAAATAAAAGCAGCAAAAAGTTAAAAAGTGGGGTGATGTTAAGGTATAGAGATTTATTAGTTTTCTTTTTGCTTGTTTATTTATGCAGTGTTAAGTTATTAACAGGTTTAAATAATGGTTAAAGATAGTATTTGCAAGCCTCATGGCAAACTCAAACCAAAAGCACATAACAGATACACAAAAAATAAAAAAGAAACTAAAGCATATCACCAGAAAAAAAATCACCTACGCTAACGGAAGATAGGAAAGAAACCAAAAAGGAAAAGAAGACCACAAAACAACCAGAAAAAAAAAAATTAACAAAATGGCAGAAGTCCTTACTTATCAGTAATAACATTAAATATAAATGGACTGAATGCTCCAACCAAAAGACATAAACTGGCTTAATGGATGAAAACATAAGACCCATTGATCTGTTGCCTACAACAAACACACTTCTATAAACACACACATAGACTGAAAATAAAGGAATGGAAAAAGATGTTCCATACTAACGGAAACAAAGAAAGATTAGGAGTTGCTCTATTTACATCAGACAAAATAGATTCCAAGAAATAAACTGTAAGAAGTGATACAGAAGGTCACTATACAATGATAAAGGAATCAATTCAGCAGAAAATATGATAAGTTTAAACATACATGACCCAACACTGGAGCACCCAGGTATATTAAAAGCACCTTTTATTAGAGCTAATGTGAGAGATAGGCTCCAATACAGTAATAGCTGGAGACTTCAACACCCCACTTTCAGCACTGGACAGATCTTCCATACAGAAAATCAACAAACAAAATAAAGCAACATTAGACTTAATCTTCACTGCAGACCAAATGGATCTAATAGATATCTACAGAACATTTCATCCAATGGCTGCAAAATGCATTCTTTTCCTTGGCACATGGATCATTCTCAAGGATAGACTGTGACAGGTCACAAAACAAGTCTTAAAACATTGAAAAAAATTAAGATAATATCAAGCATCTTTTCTGACTACAATGGAATAAAACTAAAAGTTAATAACAAGAAGAATCTTGAAAACTACATAAATACATGGAAATTAAACAATACACTCCGTAATAACCAGTGAGTCAGTGAAGACACTAAGAAATTAAAACATTTCTTAAAAGAAATGATAATGGAAACATAACATACCAAAACCTATGGGATATAGCAGTAAACCAAACCTCTTTCCTTTATAAATTACCCAGTCTTGGGCAGTTCTTTATAGCAATGTGAGAATGAACTAGTATATGGGTATATATCCAAAAGAAAAGAAATCAGTATATCAAAGAGATATCTGCACTCCTATGTGTGTTGCGGCACTCTTCACGAGAGCTCAGGTTTGGAAGAAACCTAAGTGTTCATCTACAGATGAATGGATAAAGAAAAGTAGTACATATACATAATGGAGTACTATTCAGCCATAATAAAGAATGAGAGCCTGACATTTGCAACAACATGGATGAAACTGGAGATCATTATGTTACATGAAATAAGCCAGGAACAGAAAGACAAACTTTGCAGGTTCTCACTCTGCATCTCCATATGAAATGGTTCAACTCTGTTGATAAACTTTGTTTAAAGACCGTTGTACTAGTCTATAAAATAAAAACAAGAATATCTATTCTAACAGCTGTAGAGAGCTGTCACAAGGAACTTAAGCAATGATGCATGAGAAAGTACATGGTACTGGCCATGGAAACTTAGGCCTAGGTATGGTGAGAAGATTATTATTCACAAGCAGAATATTCATTATAAGGCTATCAGTAGCAAAGTCAGTTACTTTGTTGTTATTTTCCTTTTTTGGTTGTTTTAAATGTAAAACAGATTGAAAAAGCAAGTAGAGCAAAACTGCAACTTCTGCTTCTGCCCAATTCTAGTTCTAACCCCAGAAGAAACTACCACTGGCAGTTTACTATGTCTACTTCTTGACATTTTCTACAGGTTGTAGAATGTGTACACACATTCTATAATGTGTGTCTGTGTATATGTGTGCATCCATGCATGCACATGTATTTATAAGAGTGAAATAATGGCATACTGGTTTCATACTGGATCTCAATACCACACTTAGAACAAGCCATGAAATCCTAGGCACACATATTACAGAGTGGTTTTTCTTTGCAAGCTGGCCTGTCTGTGCTCTCTATGTTCTGTTTTGGAATTGTTGATTCCAAGAAAGAAGGTAGAAGGTATGGGTTAGCGTCTTGGTATCAGGGGCAAGGGGTTCAGTGTAAGTTCAAAGTAGAAAATTTTATGGCTCCACAATATATTGTTTTGCAAGTATATATTAAATATCACAGTTTTAATTCATTAGCCATATATACTTTTAGATCTAAGGATAAAAAATATAAAACAGCAGAAGTCAACTATAGCATTTATATTAGATTAATGTAAAAATAGTAAATCTGAAGATAGCATTCCTTTTAGTCAAATTTTTATAAAACTTTAGATTTCCTACATATATAAAATCTGTACCTTAAGATGCTGTTTTCATAAAAATAGAGTAGCAAAGTTGTTCATTTTTAGTCATTCATGCTCCCCCCACCCTTTTTTGGCAAATGGCACAACATATTTCCCCTGTGGAAGTCATTTATTTCCAGGTGTTTTCCTATCAAACATTTAAGTAACAAGAACAGCTGGTCATAACTGCAAAGAATGAATGGAGTTTATAAGCAGAAATAGCTGTAATGGTAATTTTAATTTTGTAGTAGGTTAAGAACATTTGTATTTGGTAGGCACATTTATTTTTATATTATTATATTTATTACATCACAAATTTAAATATGGATTCAAGGGAAATCGTAGTCTTATTTTGCAAAGGGTAGGAACATTCTTGTTCAGAATGTGAGGAAGGATAATGGCATCCAAAGCAAAATTGTTAATTTTTCCAAAATCTAAGTGCAGGTCATACTTGGTTAAAAGCTTCAATTCTGTGTTGTGAATATCACTGTGTTGCTCCATTTTACCTATAGATAACCAGAATTATGGCTCTTTACCTTAAGATAACAAAGATATTAAAAGGTTTCTGGACCAATGTGATATTTTTCTTTGCTCACTAAAATTTCACATAGAAGACAATTAAACATTAACATAGCATCACTATTCCAAATAAAACAGTTTGAATGGGTTTAAATAAGTTACACATAGGTACAGAAACAAGACTGGATGCCTAATGTGAAAATTACAACATTCTCTGTGTGAAAATTTTGTGAATTTAGGGTAGTACTGTCAGTCATTCTTTGCAAATTTTAATCCTGCAATTTACTTTGCTTCAGGTAGTAGGACCGAGAAAATTATGCCCTGAGATTTGAAAGCCTACAAGACTTCTAGGCCTACTAGTTGCAATAAAACAGCATAGTTTTCTTAGAATTGCAGTCTAGCTATTATGAGAACACCACCAATATTTCAACCTGCTAACTGGCCCAGAATGTGAGTACATTTTAATTTTTAATGAGTTAGGTACCATTTATTTTGTCTGTGACAGAGTCTACCTATTAAATAGCCTCATTCTTGAAAACTAGTATGCCCATTTTATTTTTAAGATGGTTCTTTTTTTTTTTGAAACATAGTCTCATTCTATCACCCAGGCTGGAGTACAGGTGTGCGATCTCGGCTCACTGCCACCTCAGCCTCCCGGGTTCATACGATTCTTCTGCCTCAGCCTCCCTAGTAGCTGGCACTACAGGTGCCCGCCACCACATCTAGCTAATTTTTTTTGTGTATTTTTAGTAGAGATGGAGTGTCACTGTGTTAGCCAGGATGGTCTTGATCTCCTGACCTTGTGATCTGCCTGCCTCGGCCTCCCAAAGTGCTGGGATTACAGGTGTGAGCCACCGCACCCAGCCAGATGGTTGTTTCTTTAAGAGAGCAAATAAAACTGAGTGTACTTACATTCCGATATGAATGGATTGACAGCTAAATAAAATGTTATGTAGAAGTGCGCCCTTGCTACAATGAAGCAGTGGTTTCATATACGTATCTGAAAAAAATTTGGCAACTATCAAATTGGTAATTACAGAATATCAGTTACTTCAGTTAAAATTTGAATTATTCTCTACTGGCATTTGAATGTTTATAGAGACAGAATAACACTTAATTAAAATATGACAGCACCTCCCAACCTGCAAACACACCATCCTCCATGAGCATAATATAAAGACTGCAGGTGAGTGTGGTGGCTCATGGCTATAATTCCAGCACTTTGGGAGGCCAAGGTGGGAGGATCCTTTGACCCCAGGAGTTCAAGCCCCAAGGAAACATTGTGAAACTTTCTCTCTACAAACACACACACACACACACACACAAAGTCGCTCTCTCAGCCCAGTGTGATGGCATGTGCCTGTGGTCCCAGCTACTTGGGAGGCTGAGGCAGAAGAATGGTTTGAGCCCAGGAGGTCAAGGCTGCAGTGAGCCATGATCATGCCACTGCACTCCGGCCTGGGTGACAGAGTGAGACCCCCATCTCAAAATAAAAAAGACTGAAGTGTATGCTTGGCTGATTTTTATAAAGATAGAGGATGTAGATGCCTCAATCCTATCAAGGACAAGATAATAATTGGTAAGAGAATGACAATTCTCTCTCATTTTCAAGAATTTTATTATACTCTATAACATTAGGCTACTATATATATGTGTATACATGTATATCTACATATACACACACACAGTGATGCTTACTAAATGGGCCGGACCAGAGGAGGACAACCAGGTGTGAGGTGCTCACAGGTAAGCCTTTGGAAAAATTCTGGTATACTTCACCTAGAAAAGATAGGAGCTGGGACCTGGAAGGGAACAGGATGTCTTCACATCTTAGAAGAACTGTCAATTAGAAAAAGGAATAATTTTAACCGAACCCAAAAGGAGTAATAATAACTGAATAAAAGTCAAAACAAAGAATGATGATTAGAAGTTACAGAGATGCAGATTCATATCCACGCACAGAAGTGTTTCCTAACAAACCATTATCATTGTCCAAAAATGGAATGCACCCTCTTGAGAGGAAGGCTGAGGCTTTGCCTCCCTAGCTCATGCTGCCCTGAAGAGATCTGATAACAGTTCAGCGAGTCCGTGGTTTTAGTCCGTTGGCCACTGGTAAGTTATTATAAGCAAAGAAGATGGTTTTCCATGGAAAGAAGAGTGGTGGAGCTCAAATAAAGTCTGTTTCTCTTATGTTTGAAACTGCTTTGTAGTATTACGATGTGCCTACCTGTCGGGAGATACAGGAATTCAAATGAGCTAAGGGGGGGAAAAAGGGAAAGAAAGAAAGAAAAGGCATGCCGAAGTCCCACAGTGCACGACAGATGGCATCAAACTGAAATTGATGTTGATAATCAATGTCAAAATATCTTAGGGTACTATTGACAGAAGGTATGGGGATGAAAGTTAATCCAAGAAGCTTAATGAAAAATGTAGGACTGAGAGAGAACTGACAGAGGAAATGCAGAAAACGGACCTAGAGGGTATTTTGAAACATAACTTGAGCAATGTTTGACTTATTTCTAGGCTCTCTCAAATGTATTTTCTAGTAAGGGCAAAGCAGAGAAATCAATAGCAAACAGATTCTGCTTATCCATGTTTGTTTTACTTTATTTAGAAGGACCACAGAACACCACTGATAGATGAGTTAGTTATTAACATTATTGCACCTACACTAATTTTTGAGGCTTTGCATTGTAAACTCAACAACCTAGTGTCTAAAATGTTGCTTTATGTTGTGCAAATGATCTCTTCATCACACCGATGTGGTTTTAGACATTTTCAAGGGAATGATCATGCATTTCTTAATACACTGATATTCAGCATTAGCACAATGCTGAATCCTTGGATTAATGGGCCTGTAATAGCCATGATAGGAGTCCTGAACCTCCTATAATTAGATTCAGGCAGAGATCTTTTTAAAAAGAGATATTAATACCAAAATTAAAAAGAGAAGCCTTCTTTTGACCTCATACTGTCTGGAGTAGACCAGAGAATTCGTTATCAGAGTCACTGAATACTTGTCTTCTCTCTGAGGATCACTCATGGCAGACACCCATGTCCTGCACACTTTAAAGGAGGGTTTATGAGTTTGCATTATATACTAGCAGTTACACAGATGCCAAAGGGTTATATTTTACCCTGTGCTTTAATTATGTGCAACTTTTTATTTTGCTGTAGTTTCAAATTTACAGAAAAGTTGCAAGAATAATAACACAAAAGTTTTTATAACCTTTTCCCAGATTCACCAGTTGTGGATTGTTTTTGCTTCATTTGCTCATTCTCTCTCTTCCCTCTCTCTCTCTATCTCAGTGTAGCAATTTTCTATTGCTATGTAACATATTCCTTTAAAATATAGCAGTTGAAAGCCACACAGATGTCTTATCTCACTGGTCCAGAAGACAGGCCTGGCTCAGCTGGGATCTCTGCTTCAGTCTCACAACGATGCAATCAAGGTGTCAGCAGGGCTGCTTTTCTCCCTGGATGCTTAGGGGAAGAATCTACTTCCCAGCCTCTATGGTTTGAATGTGTTCTCTCCAAAATCCAGCTGTTGCCAATGTGACAGTATTCAGAGGTGGGGACTTTAAGAGGTGGGTCGACTATGAGGGCTCCTCCTTTGTGAAGAGGATCAGGTGTCCTTGCAAAGGGGTTTGGGAAGGGAGTTG
The DNA here is from genome assembly GCF_002776525.5 of Piliocolobus tephrosceles. NCBI lineage: Eukaryota > Metazoa > Chordata > Mammalia > Primates > Cercopithecidae > Piliocolobus > Piliocolobus tephrosceles. The sequence goes on along the minus strand of NC_045450.1, from coordinate 61,667,391 downwards.
GCTTTCTCTTGCCCTTCTGCCTTCTTCCATGAGGGTATATAGCAGAAAGGCCCTCAGCAGGTGCTGGCATCTTGATATAGGGCTTCCCAGCCTTCAGAACTGTCTGTTCTTTATAAGTTACCCAGTCTGTTCTATTCTGTTACAGCCACACAAAGGGACTTAGACACATGCTGACTCTAGGTTTGGGCAGAATCCAGTTCCTTGCTGTGTAGAACTGAGGTTCCACTCCTCACTCCCTGGCTGCCAGTGGCTGGGGGATCTTTCAGCAACTTCAGACCACGACATTTATTCTTTTGTGGCTTGTCTTCTGAACAGCAACAGTATGTTGAAATCTCCCCAACTTTTCCTTCTCACTTTAAATCTCTCCAACTTTTCCTTTTCCAACAGCTGGGAAAACTGTTTGCTTAAAAGGACCCATGTGATACCCCCAAGGTAACCTATGTCATAGTCAACTGTACCATATGGCATAACACAAGCACTTGGCTGCGTTACATGGGAATAACGATGAGAGTGACATCTTTTCATATTTATGGGTTCCGGGGATTAGGGTATGAAATCTTGGGTGCCATTTTTAGAGTTTTGCCAATCTCAGGAAAAGATTAAGAAAGTAGGGCTTTGTACCTTTGGTCTTGTGTATACAGTTCTGTGCTTGCAGGGTGGGAGATATCTGAAGTGAGGATGTGTGTCTGGAGGAGGGGTTTAATATTGACCAGCACCACTGACTGAGAATTTAGAAGAACCAAGAGCTTTATGTTAACTCCTCAGCTTATCACAATAACACTTTGGGATCGGTATCGATCCTATCTTCAAACTGAGAACACCAAAGCATAGCAAGAACTGTTCAAAGATTTATTTAATGTTGCAGGGCTTCATGCAGGTAGCAAACCCAGGTGTCAAAAGGGATCTGCTTGACTTCAAGGCTGTAGCTCCTGTTCAGACACCAGCCTCCACTTGGAACCTGAGCTATCTTATTCTTTTGGTCATTACATGTTCCATGCCTTTCCTGACCCTTTCCCCAGGAAATCTCAGCAAAACTTGTCTGTCTTGTACCCAATTTATTTGAAGATTCACTTTTGTCCTACTGACATGTTTGCTAAACAGGATGTTTACCCACGAAACGAATGCCTTACGGCACGGCCTTCGAGCCTCTTTCAATTCAAAGGATGACACAACTCACTCTCAGGATGCTATTTCTGTCCTGGCACACTGGCCAGTGGTGGGAAATAGGACTTTGACACATCCAAATCCCTGTGGGCAGAAATGGCCTCATTTTGGTAGCATTTGCTCATATAGTATTTAGTGGGCTTAGTGAGTTTAAAATGTTCCTGCTTCTTTAAACAGAAGAAAGACCAACATAAAACCTACTGTCCTCACTTCTTATTTTTAGAACCAGGCTTATCAAGACCAAACTGGGAACTTCTCCCATTTTCGTAGAAGTTTCTTTCTGTAGAATGTTTCTTTTTGAAACATTCAGTATAGACCTTGTGTTTTCTATTTAGGGAAAATGGGCACACAATGAAGTCAAAATGCCCACAACAGGGCAAAAGAAAGAATAAATTCTGCCAAGAATAGGTGCTAACTGGTTTCTCAGACAGGGTTGTTTTCAAAAGGAAAATACTCATTTGTTAATAGGGAGTCACCAAGGAGCTGGCTTTCCCCAGTGCATTCATCAATTCCCAGCAGCAGGCAGAATGTGCGCCAGGTGATAGGGTGGGAGTCACCAAGGAGCTGGTTTTCTCCAGTGCATTCATCAATTCCTAGCAGCAGGCAGAATGTGTGCTGGGTGATAGGGTGCCAGAGTGACAATGAAGCGGACCACTGCCATGTTGTGTTCTGAATCCTCAGGGGCCCCTAAGGAATTTGTCAGGAAAGAGGGTTGGGGGCTTGGTGCGGTGGCTCACGCCTGTAATCTTAGCACTTTGGGAGGCTGAGGCAGGCGGATTGCCTGAGGTCAGGAGTTTGAGACCAGCTTGAGCACCGTGGTGAAACCCTGCCTCTACTAAAATACAAAAAATTAGTCAGGTGTGCTGGTGCGTGCCTGTCATCTCAGCTACTTGGGAGGCTAAGACACCAGAATCGCTTGAACCCGATTGCAGTGAGCCGAGATCACACCACTGCACTCCAGCCTGAGTGACAGAGACCTGTCTCAAAAAAAAAAAAAAAAAAAAAGGAAAGAGGGTTGTGGTATTTTGGGAATGTGAACAGATCTAGCCCATGTAGTTCAATCCTCTTGTACTTAGTTTTATAAAAGGTTGTGTGTGCCATGGACAACTGCAGGTGATTTTGTTGGAGGGAGAGTGTAAGACTTGAATGAATAGAGGTTATATTTATTTGATAGTGAGAAAGAATACTACAATTAAATAGAATTCATATATATCAAAGACATGGAATCAACCTAAATGCCCAGCAATGGTAGACTGGATAAAGAAAATGTAGTATACATACACCATGGAATACTATGCAGTCATAGAAAAGATCAAGATCATGTCCTTTGTAGGGACATGGATGGATCTGGAGGCCATTATCCTTAACAAACTAACACAGGAAGAGAAAACCAAATACCACATGTTCTCACATATAAGTGGGAGCTAAATGATGAGAACACATGGACATAGAAGGCAACAACATACACTGGAGCCTTTCAGAGGGTGGAGGGTGGGAGGAGGGAGAGGGTCAAGAAAAAAATAACTAATGGGTACTAGGCTTAATACCTGGTTGATGAAATTACCTGTACAACAAACCCTCACGACACAAGTTTACCCATGTGCTGTAGGTAACAAACATGCACTTGTACCCCTGAACTTAAAAGTTTTGAAAATGAAATTCACATATATCTAGCAGATCAAAACAAGATCAGTACAAAGTTTTATATATGTGTGTATATCAAGCCTTGTTACAAATATAATTCATATATATAATGTATCGTACATAATCACATAATTATTTTCTATAGAATACACATGAATTTTATGTAATATATACTTATGTATACATATATAGAATTATGTAAGTGTGTGTATATTCCTGTGTGTATATATACATATAAGTAATATGTATGGTATTTTTTGCTCAAAAACTTTTACGTAGGCGGAACTTTTAAGTATACATCCTAAAAGCTGTTTACAAAGCCATCATTATAAGCTAAGGGGATCACACTCTTGGAGAACTCTCAATTTTATAATCACATTATTCTTAGTTAAAATCAACCCCTTCCCCCAGTCGTAAAAACAAAATGGGCATCCCTGGTGAATACCACTTTTATTTACCTTTTAAAAAGAATACTGCTGTCTGGGTGCAGTGGGTCATGCCTGTAATCACATCACTTTGAGAGATTGAGGCTGGTGGATTGCTGCACCCAGGTCTCTCCTAAAAGTACAAAGACTTAGCTGGGGATAGTGACACTTGCCTGTAGTCCCAGTTACTTGGGAGCTTGAGGTAGGAGGATTACTAGAAGCCCAGGAGGCAGAGATTGCAGTGAGCAGTGATTTCTCCGCTGCACTCCAGCCTGGGTGACAGAGTGAGACTGTTTCCAAAAAAAAAAAAGATATTGCTTAAGAGCTGACATTTTAACCTGTGTGATCAAAATGTTTCCTGTATACCTAATGTCCCTGAATGAGCTGTTTTGGTAAAGGCTGCTACATTTGATTATATCTTTAGTTTAACTTGGTTTGATTGTGTACATTTGATCATTCTCTAGCCTGCTCCTCCGTTGTTTGGGGCTTTATAAAATAATTTGTTTTAAAAAATTTCTCTCAGAGTAGAGCGACCAATTACAGAAATGTTTTGGTGCAGCAAAGTAGGTACAGGAAATCTGTGATTCTACATTTAAAAGTATAAGCTCGGAAGTCTGATTGCCTGAATTCAAACTCTCTCCAAACTGTAGGAATTTGGGAAAGTTGCATTCCTCACTTTCCTTGAATATAAAAGTTTACAGTAAGCAGAGCAGCAATGTCCCTAGTATTTTGTGTGTAGTTACTAATATAAAAATAAATAAATAAAAACCACCAAAACCAGAACAAAAAAATACTGTAATTGCCTTAAATGATTTAGGAGATTTATTGACTTCTATAGCTGAAATATTTGGAAGTAATGGAATTCAGGCATGATTTGATCAAGGCTCTGTATTCATTTTTCTGTGATCTGGTTCTTTTTGACCCCTGAGTACCAAGAGGATGTTAGACTGTTGCCATGCTGAGTTCTGTCTTGATTACAGGATAGCTACAAGAAGGAGTTTAAGCATCATGATTGCTCATTCATTTATCTTTTAGAGAAAGACTTTAATTTTTACAATTATTGAATAAAATTTGAGTGGACCATTCCTGCACAAGTTCTAGCACCAAGGAAATGTCATATGCTGATTAGCTTATGCCTGGGTTGCTGACTATGTCTGAAATACTCTTGCAAGATTGACAGAATTTCCCTGAATGTTGACATATCATTACTCAACCTTTCAGATAGGGCTGGGGTCATTCCCACCAAAATCGTAAGGCTGCAAAGCAATGAAAGAGGGTGGAGGGGTTTTTGGAAGGTAGCCACAATGTTTTATACCATACTTCATTAATATCAGTTATAATTCTTAATATATATAATGATTATAGACAATAATATAATAATGACAATAATATTTGCTCACAGGGCAGGCTAACATTCCTGGCTTTGTGTCTGTATGCCAGAGGGCAAAAAGTTACAATCTTTTGCGATTTCTTTGACTTCTAGATCATCTTGTGTATTGTGGTGTAGGCGTTCATATGTCACAGTATGATCTTTTGTGGTGTGAAAGTGAATTTAATATGGTCTGAGAAGGACTCTGTACTTCTATATTTGAATCTTTGTGGACAAACTACAACTTAACAGGCAGATAAGACTGAAAGCCTAATTTAGGAGTATGTGCCTATAACAATAGCTGAGCCTGGGCCAATTCCAGCAGCCATACTTCAGCCACTTATATGCTGCTGAGTGTTCAAACTGTGTTCAAATAAGGCAAATGCCAACCTGCAACCAATCCAGTTGTTTCTGCACCTCACTTCTGATTTCTATATGTCGCTTACCTTTTTTGTCTATAAATTTGTTCTGACCACAAGGCATCCCAGGAGTCTCTGAATCTGTTATCGTTCTGGGGCTGTCTGATTTGCGAATCATTCATTCCTCACTTAAACTCCCTTAACTTTAATTTGGCTGAAGTTTTTCTTTTAATAAGGGACAGTAATGTGATTTTTAGCTGGAATACTATTCTGTGCTGGAAGCAGTTACCTCTGTCATGCTACATATTGTAACGGATTTTTTAAGATGTAAAAATCTAAACAATCACTGTGGCCTGTTTGTTCTTAGAACCTTTTCCAGCTCTTCTGTGATCTGCTCAGTTTACAGGGATTTGACTCCTGCAAATTACCTTGCCTAGGCTCCCTTGCCAACCAGCTGTCAACTAAGGGCAGTCAATGGAAAAAAAAAAAGTTATATCCCTGTATTAGTCCATTTTCATACTGCTATGAAGAAATAACTGAGACTGGGCAATTTATAAAGAAAAAGAGGTTTAACGAACTCACAGTTCCACATGGCTGGGGAGGCCTCACAATCATGGTCGAAGGCAAAGGAGGAGCAAAGGCACGTCTTACATGGAGGCAGGCAAGAAAGTGTGTGCAGGGGAATGGCCCTTTAGAAAACCATCAGCTCTTGTGAGATTTATTCACTATCACGAGAACAGCATGGGAAAAACCCACCCCCATGATTCAATTACCTCCCACCAGGTCCCTCCCATGACACGTGGGGATTATGAGAACTACAAGGCAAGATGAGATTTGGGTGGGGACACAGCCAAATCACATCCATTCCTGTTTCTCTTCACTTCACATGGCAACTTTAGCTGTAGTTAAATCTCCTTTATGATTCTAATTCCCACCTGGCAGCGCTGACCTCTTTCTTGGTCTCTCTAGGTCTGTGTGCTGTAGGCAGTGCAGTCCCAACTGCTGATGTGACTCTCTGGCTTGCCTCTGTTCCTCGTTTGCCTGTTCACATCTTCCAACATGATCGTTACTTGTGCTCCATGTTAATTTCCCTCTATTGAATTACCTGAGGTGACCTCCATATTCCTAGCTTGACACTAACTGATAAAAATCACCACACTTCAAAATCCTGAAATTCCAACCTTACTAATAAAATTTTCCAGGAATAAATCATATTATCTACAATGCTAATATGATTTATTTTTTTCTAAAAATATAGATTTTGGGGGCTTAAAATAAGAGATAGGGGCTTTCTTTGAAATCTGTAGTTCCTATGATGATTTAATTTCTCAACTTCAAAAAGGTGTGTATTGAGATATATTAAAACCAATTATAAACAGGTTATTTTAAAAACACTCTATTTCAACTCCTTTAGATCAAATTCCACTATTGGGTCATATTTGAAATAAAATTACAGACATCTGTTTTATGAAAAGTTAGTTATTGAGGTGGGAAACCATATTCTCTTAATCAAAACTTGGAGTGTTTCTTGAAATACCCATATTGAACAAAAAGCACTTTGGTAAACCACGCCAACTGCAAAACTTGATAGCCATCCAGAACCATTAGAGAATTGATCCTTTTTGATAGCTCGATTGTTTTTCAAATGACTGAGATTCTGCCCATTTGTCTTTGTGATGAATTGTTTGGTCATAAGGAAGAGAAATTCACTGCAACTGAGTTGGGCCAAAATAAATAAATAAAGGAAAGTGACTGGAAAGACACTAGGGGACTCCAAGACTGAAATTTCCTGGGGGTTCTCTGAGGGAGTGGGGTTGGACCTTCAAAACCATTTAGGACTCAGGCCTCAGTCTGAAATCTTGGCTTCTCTTGAAGAATTGCTTCATCTTCTCTCAGTGCCTACAAGCCTGCTCCAAGAGAAGCGATGATAACGTGGTTAGCCTACTCACACATCCCATGGTGCAAACACAAATGCCCAGACAGGGTGGGCTCATGGTCCATTTCCTTCTCAGCAGGAATGGAGGGAGTAGCCTAATTTGCCAACATGTCCACTACACTGCATATACATCCGCTTTTATTTTTCTTCAAGTTAGGCTTCTTTTCTTTCTTTCTTCCTTTCTTGCTTCCTTCCTTCCTTTCCTTTCTTCTTTCCTTTCCCTTCCCTTCCCTTCCCTTCCCTTCCCTTCCCTTCCCTCCCTTCCCTTTCCTCCCTTCCCTCCCTTCCTTCCTTTCCTCCCTCCTTTCCTTCCCTCCCTCCTTTCCTTCCTTCCTTTTTGAGACAGGGTCTCGCTTTGTCACCCAGACTAGAGTGCGATGGTGTGATCTCGGCTCACTGCAACCTCCGCCTCCTGGGTTCATGTGACTCTACTGCCTTAGCTTCCCGAGTAGCTGAGATTACAGGCGTCTGCCACCACAGTCAGCTAATTTTTGTATTGTTAGTAGAGATGGGATTTTGCCATGTTGGCCAGGCTGGTCTTGAACTTCTGACCTTACGTGATCCACCTGCCTTGGCCTCCCAAAGTGCTGGGATTACAGGAGTGAGCCGCCATGTCTGGCCCTAAGTTAGCCTTTTCTCAATGATGTAAAGTTTTTCCGTAATATGTTATAAACTCATAAAAAGAATATTTTGAATATAAGTTAGTCATTTCTCAACGACATATAGTGATAATCACTGGTATAACAGTGCCTGCCCACATATGACTTTTGACTACTAATTGTGTTTGTATGTGTGGTAGATATTGCATTTTTCTGTAATATATTTCTTGAAATTTCTCCTTTGTTGCCAGATGTCACTTGTCATTGTTGATTGGTATTTGCCACTTCTCATTTGTAACTGCTGTGTTACTTTGGTCTTAGAAACCAAGTAACCTTTACTGCAGTTGCATACACAATACAGTCAATTCAATTTTAGTGAGAAGGTCTTTCCACTGAGAAAACACTCATGAACCTCCGGGCAATGCACTTTGTAATCTTATGTTTCTGACCATGTGTGGGAAGCGAAATCACTTGTTTAAACAGATGTGCTTAATGAATGTGGAGTCACTTCATGGAGTCCCCACAACCATCTAGTTTTACTATCAATTTCTTTAATTCCATTGTCATGGGCTCTCTGTAATCAAACAAATTATGTCTTTGGTAGGAAGAATTTTGGTTCCCTGACATGCTCAACTCCTAGTCCACAGCATATGTTATCTGGCAAGGGAAAAAGAACTCTCCATATGTGATTCAGGTTAAGAGCTCGAGACAGGTAGATTACTCAGGATTTTCAAGATGGGCTGAATCTAATCACATGAGCCATGAAAAGCAGAGAATTTTCTCCATCAAGGATCCGTTGGGGAAATGCGATGGAAGAAACACAGGAGAGATGAGGTGTGAGAGTGAGTGTCACTCACTATTGATGGTTTTGAAGATGGAGGAAGAAGCCATGAGCCAAGGAATTCAGGGGACCTCTAGAATCTAAAAATGGACCTCAGCTAGCGATGAGCAACGAAGTGGGGTCCTACAGTTGCAAAGAACTGAGTTCTGACAAAAATCTGAATGAACAGAATCCCTGAGTCTCCTCTAGAGTTTTCAGAAAAGAGCACAGTCCTGATGATGCCTCGATTTTAGCCTGACGAGGCCATATTGGACTTGCAAACTGTAGAACTGCAAAAGAATACATTTTTGAGGTAATTCCTCATGGCAGCAAAAGAAAACTAATAAAATGCCAAAGTCTTTGTTTTCTCCCAATAAACTGGAAATGATTTCTTAAAATCATTGGGGGTCTCATCCCAACCACTAGCTGAGATTACAGGCATCTGTAATTCAGTAGCTGATTTTAAATCAGCTGCAGTATTATTATTATTATTATTATTATTATTATTATTATTATTATTATTATCATTATTATTATTATTATTTTGTCCTATTCACTCTTGAGAGCTTTGCTGCATCTTTATGAGGAGGGGAATCCCTGTTCTCTTGAACTTGGGTGGCCTTTTGTGATGACCACCACAGAAGGAATTTGACAGAAGTGATGCTGTATGACTTTTAAGACTGAGTTAGGAAAGGACATGCTGCCTGTAAGGGTTTATCTTGTGACACTCACTCTGGGAGCCTTTAGCCGCCATCTAAAATCTGGCTGCTGTGAGGCTGCTATATGGATTGGTGACTCAGAGTGGCCTCTTGAAGATAGAGAGGGATGCCCATAGCGGCCCAGTCATTCTAGTCCCCAACTGTCTAAGTCTTCCCAGCCCAGGTACCAGATGTGCGAGTGAAGAAGCCTTCACGAGAACCCACACCAACCACCATCTGCCTATGGCCAGGCAGAGAAACAGAGCAAGAAGTTTCTAGATAAATCTAGTCAATTCCAGATTCCTGAATAACATAAAATATTATTATTGTTTTAAGCCACTTTGAGGGGAGTAATTTTTTATGGAAGAATAAATAACTAGAAATATATTTTGGGCTATGAATGTAATTTTAATGAATTTTATGCAAAGCTGTGTGACTTTAATACTAGATGTAAGAAAATCCATATGCCCATTATTCAGTCAGTAATTACATTGTGTTTAACTTTAAGACAATAGTTTGCTTACCAACACTGACCAATTTTGCTCTTAGTTATCCCTTATTTTTTGCTTTTCACTTTCTTGAAACGATGAAGAACTTTTCTGATTTTTCTCCTGTACTCCTTGTGCCCAGGGACAGGTGGTCTCTGGAATCCACATACCCTTAGAGCTGGGGATGCTTTGTTTTTATAGTGAGTCACAGTTTTATTATATACCTCAGCTTCATTGAAAGAACAGCATTTATGCTTTATTTTTTGCTCGATGCCTGGAGACCTGCAATTGGCCTTCCAAATCCATTACTAGGTTCTTGAAGTGGATTAGATGAATCTGTTTTCAATTTATATTGATTAAGGAGAAACGATGGAACAGTATTTAAAACTTACCCAAACTAAAACTTGCTTTCCTATTCCTTGATGTAGCTCACAATAGAGAGTATCAATTTCTGCAGTTTTTGAACATTTCTTACAGGTGTGTAGTATGCAGTAATTAATAACAATTGAAAACTTATATTGTCTGAGGATATATTGTATGGTGTAGTGAGGACATTAATAATGACTTATTTTAATTGCAATTTATTTTGAGAATTCTGCTATAGCCTTTTCTTCCCAATGCACGCTGTTATAAATCATACATAAGATGACTTTGTGGAGATGTAGAATATTTTAATTTCATTGTAAAACAGAATAAAAATTAGAGAACTAAAAAAGGTAAGAGATGTAAGAGATGCCAGGGAACATCTAGTCTAATTCCAGCATTTTTAGGTGTGGCATCATTAATCCAGAGAAACCAAATTAGCTGGTGGCAGAACCAGAATTAGAAAATTAATTTATAGGAGTGTGTCCAAGACATTCTCCTGTGAGGCGTGTTAGGAGTCTGTGCTGATGGCACTGCAGCCTTATTAAGCTGCAGAACCCAACAGGCGAAATTCTCTTCAAGATAATTTGTTTATTGGGTTCTCAAGAGAAGCCATGACATAATTGGCTGTCTAAAAAAAAATAAATCTTTTAAATGAATGATTCTCCCTATTCATTTTGCTAGTGTGGCTGGATACTATTTTCAGCATGCTATTTTTTTTTTTTTTTTAACCTTTCGGCTCTCTATCAATTTTTGTCTTTTGTTTCTTCACTTGTGATCCTCTCATATTTCCCTTTTGGTCATTGGTTAGGATACTGCAGGCTCACTGGCTTACGGAAGGGATGAACCGCAGAAGGCAGGAAAACAGGAGCCTTTTCTTGTCTTTTAACTTTCAAAATTCCAGGCTTTCCTTTGTCGTATGTTAGGATTGGAATTTCAAATTTAGAATCTGTCATGACTTTCAGCATCCAAAGTCTTCTCTGGAGTAAACAATATATTCTGATGTAAGGAAGATGTTTGTTACCAGAAAAACCAATCTCAGACCCTATTTGCTCCTCCAGAATTAAAACTAGAGAATACACACATGCAAACATACATGCATATTCATCGCAGAAGCTGATTTATGCTGATGATTTTTATCTTTCTGTGCCACACTGCTGTTTCACAGGAGGTTCCTTTTTGAGAGTTACTTTTGAACTCTGACCCTACTTGAGTTTAATCTTATATATGACATATTTCATAATAACTATATTATCTTATTTTGGATTGGTTGTGCCTTAGTAGCCTTTAAAAAAAGCTCTCAGCACTTTGAGCTATTTCAATATACTCATTTTAAAGTTTTTGTCCGACAGTTCTAAAAATATGAATGTCACCAGGAGGGAATTCCTAGTTAGAGTACTGGATATGTTGGCTTTCTTCTTAGCATTAAATTTCTTCATGCGGTTTTAGAATTTGGGTTTGGACATATATTTTGTGTAGAAATTTATTTTCTTACGTTTGGGCAGTTTTCTCTTTCTCTTTTCTGTGCCTCTCACTCTGTGTCTATGGATTTTGCAGTTGACCTGTCTGGGCTTTTCCAGGCTGCCTTTCTAAGTCCGGGTATGCTAGTAGCCATGGGGAGTTACTGTTTCAGAAGCTGTGGGGGTCATGGCAAATTCATCCTCAGAACTTGGAAGCAGCTGTGCTCAGATGGTACCTATGTCCTGTGTCTCTGCCTCCTTGGCACTATGAACCCCAGGCCCAGATGGAGTTCAAGGGCAGTTGTGTTATGCCTCCTTTGCTTAAGTGCTGGATATATTCCTATTCTAATGCTTTTGTAACAAATACCACAAACATTGTGGTGCACACCACACAAATGTATTATCTTATTGTTCTGGAGGTCAGAAGCCACCACTGGAGACCAGTAAGCTGCGGTCTTAATACCTGTCGTCATTTTGGAGTTTTGTTCCATTTGTAATTCCGACAGCCAACTATTTCGTATTTTAGATTACCTATGTCTTTTTGTGACTTTCTATTTTTATGTTCATTCTTTCGGAGTCTAGAGCAGTGAGGGTTATGCATTATAAATATGCCTTGCCATCTTGATATGAAAGTCCTCAATTCTGAGTGGCTCAGCCTGGAGCATTCAAACACATCCTTAGACAAATTTAAAATACCTGGCAAATTGTTAAAGAAGAGCAAGGAAGGCTCTATGGGTTTTCTGGGGCGGCCACAGCCAAGTAACACAAACTAGGTGACTCAAAACAACAGAAATCTGTTCTCTCACGGTTTTGAAGGCCAGAAGTTTGAAATCAAGGTATCTGCAGGGCCATGCTCCCGCTGAAGGCTCCAGGGGAGAATCCCCCTTGCCACTTATGGCTTCTCGGCTGCTGGCATTCCCTGGCTTGTGGCAGTATCTCTCCAACTCTGCCTCTATCTTCCCATGGTCATCTTTCTCTCTGTGTGTCTCCTCTGTAACCCTGTGTCCAAATCTCACTCTTCTTTCTCTTACAAAGCCACTGGTCATTGGATTTTGGACCGCCCCTCCCCGCCCAACAACTTACCCAGTGTGACCTCATTTCAACCCGATTACATCTGCCAAGACCCTATTTTCAAATAAGATTACACTCACAGGTACCAGGGGTTATGATTTAAACATATCTTTTGGGAGGACACAATTCAATCCACAAAAGATGTATTAAAATATTTCATGCCTATTTGTTTTACTTCTCTATTTATAACTTTTGCATCCAAAGTATAGAGACTGAGTCAGTTATTCCTTCCCTGCCCTCTTTCTCCTGCCTCAGTGTTTTCTAGAGAGTAGCTGCTCCATAAGCACCTGCTGATTGACAGGGTGACTATTTGCTATAACATGATGAACCTTCTGAGACCTGCTAAAAGCAGAGGCAGACGTGGAGTTAGCAATATTCTCCAAAGCAGCCGTGTTTCTAGATTCATATTGAATTGAAAAACTGTCTCAAAGGGAGATTTTGTGGAATGCAGCATGAAATAAAGGAAAGAAAGCAGAACTAGTAGAGCTACAAGACATTCCAAAATTGAAGAGAGTTGACTCTGCATTTGAGGGGTGGGAAAGACCTTTCTACGAATGTTGCTAAAGCTGAAAACCATAAAGGAACGTCTCAATAGATTTGATTGCCTTTTTAGACTTCATTGTGTCAAAGATGATAATCACCAAGTTAAAAGTAAAATAAAGGGCAAGCCCGGGAAAGAAAAGCAGCTAGGAGAAATGATGTCTGACCAGTTCCGAGTGATAAAGTGGTAAATTGAGCTTGGAAATTTTCCTGACAGAGGACTGTTGATATTACTATAGTGTGAAGGATGCTCATTTTTGGTTTAATAAGACATGATGTTTCAATATGATTTGGTAAAAATAACCCATTTTTTGTGATTGCATATTTTATCTTACCTTTAAAACCATGACTATTTTAAATTCACCACTGTATTTAAAAAACAAAAAACAAAAAACTGTACTGCGTGTGTGGGCAGGGGTGTGTGTATAAAACCAGATTGCATAGAATTTACATAAGATAATAAGCAAATATTCTTATGGGAGAGAAAAGATTACATTTAAAAGTTATTTAAACTGATTTGGTATAAATCAATTTCACCAAATTTATAGAGCCTTTTTCCTTTAAAACTAAACTGCAAGGTTTGATTATTTCTTTTAACTCAATTAACAGTGTATTTCATTTTGGCTGTAAGTATGCCTTTCCATGCAAAGAAACTCACAGTTCCTCTCAAAAATGTCTTAGCCTCTTTGTCTTCCTTCTCAGCCTAATCCTTTTAATTTTTTCTTCTTGACCCAGCTCCTTCACAAGGGCTCTGCCACTGCATTTATGAAGCCGAGATGTTACTATGGCCTTAATGTCCTCCAGTTAATGGCTTCTTTATTTCTCCCCCTGAGGGTCATCTTTATCAAAGTCAAGAGTCCAAGATTTTGGATTTCAATCAGATATCAGAAAAAATTGTGGGTTACCCATTGGTCTAGGAAATATAGTTATTTGCCTTTAGAAGCAGGAGTGTGGAAACTTGCAGGGGTATTTCCACTTCTAGCTACTCTCTGCACCTTCTGAAAAGAATCACGTAACAGAGTTTTGCAGCGTATTTCAAACTTGCCTGGACATACGTTTTGACTAGTGGGTGTGGTGAACACGTAGGTCCCCTGCTTTCAACACCCAGTGATTTTTGGCCAAATCTGGAGTGCACTCACGAATCTGCATCTTTAAAATGAGTGGACTGTTTTGTCCAGAAAATTCTGGTGCTGGTGGCCTGGGCCAAAATTGGAGAAATTTTGATAAGAATGAAGTATCGAATGAGAACAATGAGAATTGGAGAAATTTTGATAAGAATGAGGTATCAATGAGAACAATGAGAACTGGAGGAACTCTGATAAGAATGACGTATCAGTGAGAACAACAATCTAAAGGGTTCCTTTCTTTCTCTATCTCTTTTTAAATCTCCCTCTGCTTCCTTCTCTGGTTAGTGTTTCTTCCTTGGTCTTTGTCCCTTTGCCCTTAGATTTCTCCATTTTTCCTTTTCCTCAGTTTCTTCTCCTCTTCCCTCCCACACTAACATATTTGTACATTTGGATAATAAGAGATGGTAATAATTACAGCATCAAAATAATAGGAATTATTTGTTGGTGCTCACTTCACTACTTGTGCTGAGTGTTTTTCATGTATAAAGTCATTTAATTCTAGGAACCATCTCACGAGCAAGTTGTAATCTCCACTTCTCAGAAAGAAGCTTAGTGCAATTCATTAATTTTCCTGAAGTTACATAAATGGCGAGAAATAGAACCAAGTAGTCAGGTACCAGGAGGAGAAAACAGAGCCACTCTCTCTTGGAAAACTGAGCAGAATCAACAGAAAAAGAGGGAGGTGATAAAATGTATGAACTCAGTTATAATACTTTGAGGCAATCTAATAGACTCAAGGGGTATCTTAGTTTGTTCAGGCTGCTGTAACAAAATACTTTAAACTGAGTCATCTATAAGCCACAGAATTTTATTGCTCACAGTTCTGAACACCGGGGATTTCAAAAATCAAGGTGCCAGCAGATTCCATGTCTTTTAGGAGCTTGCTCTCTGCTTCCTAGATGGCACATTCTTACTTTGTCTTTACACGGTAGAAGGGGTCGCGAGGGCCTCTTTATAAAGGCATTAATCTCATTCATGAGAGCAGAGCCCCCACATCCTAATTGCCTCCTGGAGACTCCACCCTTAATAGTATTGCATGGGGAATTCAGTTTCAACATATGAATTCTGGGGGAACACAAACGTTCAGATCATACCAATGACTCAGCACAGTTCTTCAAAACCAACAAAACAGAAACAGACTTGGGTTCAGTGACTGGTCCACGCATGCTGCACTGGAACCCGCCCATCCTGTACTGCCATGCCCTAGATTTATTCACTCTGATGTTTCTTTGTGAAACTTGCGGTTTTTGATTTGTGAGTCTCACCCTTACCTTGTCCATGGCCAAGGAGACAGTCCACACATGACCTGGTCTCCCTCATAGTACTTATATAAGACACCTCTGATGTTTTAAAGTAATTATTGTTGGAGCATGCTTTAAAAATATGGCTGTGTTAATTTGCTTGATGGGTCACTGAAAGTATAAGAAGTAGAATAGAGCCTGAAGGTTTGCGGCTTGAATATCCTGTGCGCCCGATTTCCTTTCAGTTGTGTGAATCATGGCCTGACTGAGAACAAAGGACTCATCTGATTGGTGGGAACAAGGATGTTTCTAGGTTCATAAAATTTTTAGCAAACCTATTTTAATGTTTGGGGCTTTAAAATATTGTGCTTATACAAGAAATTATTTTGGATGGGTATTAGATACTCTTCTGGCTGAGTAACTCAAATTTATGTAGAATATTATTTTGCACCTTCTTGGTAGAAGAGCAAGGAACCTTCCAGGGAATAGAAAAGTGGCTACAAATAGGTTATTTGTGCTAGGGAAAGGCACAAAACTGAAAAATTGGAGACTATTTTGAAGGTAGTGAGCAACAACATGAACGAAGAAGACTGTACTGAAATGGAGCTTTAGGGATGTATGGAAATAGACCTTGGGGGGTTCCACTCTTACATGGTCAGGAAGACAGATGGCCCAAATCATGAACTGACACAAGGGCCATTCAGGGATAAGAGCTGGAGTTATAAAGCACATTCCCAAAATTGATAAATGGCCCTTATCTCACCAATGAGGATGTCACGTTGTCCTGGTTTTACGAAACCCACAGAAACAGTCGTTCTAAATGGGCAACAACCACACAAATATAGTAATTAATTCTTCTCTAGTAACTCCACGTGTGGGCCTGTGGGGATGAACAAACAGGCCGGCTCCATCTGGCGCCGTAAAACCTATCCCAGAATAAGCAGAAGCTGAGCTCACCAGTCCAGGCTGCCTTCTGAGGTTATTCATTTTTTTCCCAAAGGCAGTGTCCTGCTCCCTTGTAATCTAATAGTCTGAGAACACAAAAGTGAATCTCAGTATTTTTTTAGAGTTTTAAATCTTTAACATATTTGGAATTGAAGTTAAAGAATAGGAAAACCAACTAGACTAAGAAAAATACCTACATATCAGTGACTGCACTCTGCAGTGTCTTCTCGTAGAACGGTATCAGAGGAAAAGAGCTTTACATACATTATGAAGTACTTATGGAGAAACATTGTTTTGGGTACTAGGAAAAAGTTGAGTTGGGTATGTATATGAATGGTTGTATTTAACATGTTCCTTCCATTGATTAAAGATTATCCATAGGCAAGATGAACAATTGTTGCATCTGACATAAGAGTAAGTGTGGTGTTTTTGAAAGTGATAACTGCTATATCACATATAAAAATGGGGAAGCAGGAAAGCACAAGGGAGTGAGCACCCTTTTGAAAGAGGAGGAAGGAAGAAACCAGTCAGGCAGACAGTTAGGGTGGGTCTTTGGTAACCCAGATAAGAGCGAGCCCATGTCTTTGAATGGAAACGCCTACTCTGTGAACCCACATGAACAAATGCCACTTCTTTTTTGGACACATTTCTCTCTCCTTGGTACATGCCTTTATCTCTTACTTTTCACCTATTTTACATATGCCTACCTTGCTATGATTAGCTTTGAGCTGAATCTTCATTACATACGGTGAATCATCACTGCAGCCCCTGATTTGTTCTGGGCCAAACCCTCATTTCAGCTCCCAACTGGTTCTTTTCACTATAATATCTAAGTGGTGCTTTCTCCAAGACCACCCGCAGACCAGTCAACACACTCCTCCCCCTTCCCAGTCCATAAAAACCCAAAACTTTGCCCTGGAGCTGGCAACCCTCTTTTGGGTTCCCTCTCCATGCTTAGAGACTTTCTGTCATTTAATAAATCCAACCCTGCTGTACTCACTCTCCAGTGTCTACATGCCTTATTCTTCTTGGTCATGGAACAAGGACCTGGAGCTTGCTGGCTGGTGGTGGGAGTGAAACAGCTATAACACTCCCACTCACTCACCAAACAACAGGGATGAAAAGGCTGCACCACTGTCATTTGGAAACAAAAGGCTGGTATGCATATCCAAGTTCTGCCATGGCTGCTAAATTTAGCTGTTCTGAGCTTTTCTAAAAAAAAATCTATCAAAGAGGAATGATAACCCCAGTCTTACTGTCATTGTATCCTAAGGATACAATGCTAAGGAAAAGCATATCCTACCCTTGCCATTGTAGAGTTTACAATGCAATGGGAAGAAAGAAAAATATAATGATTAAATAATTTAATGAATGACTGTAAAATTACAGATCTGGTGAGTGCTATGAAGAAAAGGTACATGGGGAACATAGCAGAAGGATCTGAGGATGTGCTATTGAAGACAGAATCTGTTAATAAGGTGGAGGGTGAGAAAAGGGAGTTGTTAGGTTTTATAATCAAAAAACTGACATGTGCTGGGTGGCCAAGGGTACACAGTGTGTCCAAGGAGTAACAGAATGTCACGGGGAGGGAGGATAACATAAGTCAAGTCAAGGTTTGAGAAGGTGGATAGGAGACAGACCATGCCAGTCTGTCTGTCCATAGAGGCCATGATGATCAATTTATTTATTTATTTATTTACTTTTTCGTGAGCCAGAGTCTTTCTGTCTCTCCCAGGCTGGAGTGCCATGGCATGATCTTGGCTCACTGCAGCCTCTGTTTCCCAGGTTCAAGCGATTCTCATGCCTCAGCCTCCCGAGTAGCTGGGATTACAGGCGCCTGTACCATGCCTGGCTAGTTTTGTATTTTTGTTAGTTTTAGAAACATGGGGTTTCACCATGTCTGACAGGCTATTCTTGACCTCCTGACTTCAAGTGATCTGCCTGCCTCAGTCTCCCAAAGCTGGGATTACAGGTGTGAGCCACCATGCCTGGCTAATTTTTGTGGTCTTAGTAGAGATGGGATTCCACCATGTTGGCCAGGCTGGTCTCAAACTTCTGACCTCAAGTGATCCACCCTCTTTGCCTCCCAAAGTGCTGGGATTACAGGCATGAGCCACCATGCCCGGCCCATTTTATCTTTGTTCTAAGATAAGTAGGAGCTTGACTTGCTCAGGCCACCATTCAGGAAAAGCTCACTCTAGCTGGGCATGGAGAACTGATTGGAGGAAGAAAGCGTAGATGAGGTAGGCCACTCCAGAAGATCACAATAGTTGACAATAGTTTGGATCAGGAAAGTTTTGATGACCATGAAGAAAAAACCAAATGGATTCAAGAAGTATTTAGGAGGCAAAATGGCAGACTCAGAGTGGGTCAGACACGGGGATAAATGGGCAGATGTATTAAAGAGAGCTTCCGCCATTTCAGGTTGGTGTGACTGGAGATGTAGCAATGTTGTTCCTGATATGGAAAGTCTTGGAGGAGGGAGGACAGGAGTTTTGTTTGGGATGTTTTCAGTTTGAGGTGTTATGAGGCATCAGAGGTATGCAGTGGGATACATATGTCTGGTTATTGGAAAAGGGGTCAAGCCTGAATTTGAAATGGTGAATTACTAGTTGTGTGTATTAGTCAGGGTTCTCCAGATTAATAGAACTTATAGGTATATTGGTATATCTATGTGATATATAGTAAAATATATAGTATATTAAATTATATTTCCTATAGGATACATACTATTGTAAAATATATAAAGCATATATTATATATTTTATTGTATATTGCATATATATTGCGAGACAGAGATTTTAAGGAATTGGTCCATGTGATTATAGGAGCTGGTAAGTTTCAAATCTGTAACCCTGCAGGCTGGAAACTCAGGTAGGGTTTCTATGTTGCAGCCCTAAGGAAGATTTATTCTTCAGGAAACCTCAATATTTGCACTTCAGACCTTCACCTGATTGGACAAAGCCCATCCATGTTATGGAGAGTAAAATACATTCAGCACCATATCTACACTAGTGATTGACCAAACAACTGCACCATAGCCTAGCCAAGTTGACACATAAAATTAACCCTTACACCAGTTAGAGCAAAATTTGGGTGAAATTTTTTTTTTTTTTTTTTTTTTTTTTTTGAGATGGAGTTTTTCTCTGTCCCCCAGACTGGAGTGCAGCGGTGTGATCATGGCTACCTGCAAGCTCCACCTCCAAGATTCACTCCATTTTCCTGCCTCAGACTCTCAAGTAGCTGGACTATAGGCACCTGCCACCACACCCGGATATTGGTAAATAAGGCATGTGATAGTAGGCACTGAAGATTAAAACAAAATCCAAGGGGCACCCTTTCAGGATTTGTGAAATTCAGTGGGGGAGACAAACCTCAAATGATAGTGGAGGAGGTTTGGGGCTAGAGCCCTTGGGGGTCCTGTGAGCTGAGAGAAGGCACCTCCTAAACCAGAGGTGGAGGTGGGGGAGAGTTTCCTAAGGGTGGTAGTCAAGGGAGGAGAGGGATCTCTCCTTCTGGATCATGGAGAAAGAAGAATAGAGATTTGTTCTGAATGATGGTAATTAACTAGGTTCATTAGGGAAGCAAGACAAATTTATAGAGAACTTGCCATTGTGAAGCAGCTCAACTGATTGTGAGAGGAAGAGACAGTGTCCCAAATGTGAGAATACATATACTAACAACATGAAATTCTTGTAACTGTTTTTAAATGTATTATTCTAACGGTTTATCATCATAATTTGTCGTCGGAATTCTGAAAATCAGAAAAACTAAAGGCCACTTTAACCTCGTCTTGGAAGTCAGAATTATTTCTTTAGAGTCATACCTTATGAAAGGGGGCCTCTACAGAATATGTTTAAATTGATGTAAAGCTGAAAACCATATAGACAGTCTTGCCTTGGCCTCTGGGTTCTTCTGCCTGCTTCAAGTTAGTACTACAAGCTAGTAGATGGGTGGAGGCTTTTATTCAAGACATTCAGAGTTTCAAATTCAGGCAGCCTGCCTTCATTCAGGTAACAATCCTTGGAGCATGTCCCACTATTTCCTATTGTGCGAATTTTAAAGTAAAGAGGCAAAGCAAACAGGTGGGGACTGTCCCGTGATGGTGGCACCTGAGGACTGCCCCTTTTTTGGCTGCTATCAGGCATGGTGCAGAGCTGGGCAAGCTCCAAGGCACTTGGTGTAGAGCATTCTTGAGAAAACGTCACGAGCAGGAATCAGGACCATGGCCGGTCTTGCTACTGCATTTTTTCCAGCTGAGTAAAATGTTTAACAGAGAAATTGAAAGCCTGCAGACTAAAAAACCATAAAATGAAGGTCTGTTTATGTTTTGATGATTTACTTAGCCTATTTTTCCCCTCCTGTTAGTGCTGCAGGTTTTAGAGCTCTTATGTCCAATGGTTTATCAGGCATAGTTTCACCTTCATTGTATAACTAATCACTTTTCACATATCTGGGAGACTCTTTCCCTTTCATCGTCATCACGTTGATACTAAAATATGTTTGATTTAGTGTCTTTATTAGGACTGTCTGACAACAGTTATTTTCCCTCACCACCTATGATTAGCTGGCATTGTGTAGTTGGGCACCTGCAGTGCATGTCAGGGTCCAGCTATGTGAATTTCTCTGTTTCCCTCTTCACCAGGCAAGACACTGTCATCAATCAAAAGTTGACTAAATTTACTTATGTTATTGCTGGCAAATAATTCCCCTTCCACACTTTATAATAGTCTCATTCCATTTCTTACAAACACAGATAGATGAGGAATTTAGCCACATTACCACTTTTCAGAGCATGGAAATAAACAGTTTTTGAAATGTGATTACAGGAAAGAGAATTCTAAGGAGCATTCTTATCTGAAAGGAACCAACTGCAAAATCATGGCAAACCACATTTGTAAGAAAAAAAACAAAACCTTCAGCATATTGCTGAATGAGGTTCTATAGGAATTCTTAGGAATTCTGACTTGCCAAGGACTCTTCCCACAGTTTTTCCTGCTCTCAGTTATAAAATTCTCCAAAGTTGACAAACCCCATCTCTACTAAAAATGCAAAAATAACTGGGCATGGTGGTGCATACCTGTAATTCCAGCTACTAGGTAGGCTGAGGCAGGAGAATCGCTTGAATCTGAGAAGCGGAGGTTGCGGTGAGCCAAGATTGCGCCACTGCACTCCAGCCTGGGCAACAAGAGTGAAACTCGGTCTCAAAAAAAAAAAAAAAAAATTCTCCATAGTTTACTTTAGTGTCTGCTTTTCAGTAACCCAAGTAACTCACAGGGTCCTGTATTATTCCTTGTTTAAAATATCAATGTTGCAAAAAACAAAAACAAAAAAGCAGGGGCACCAGGATGCTCTGATTATGTTGTAACTGGTTAACGTTTAAAAGTCTTTGTACTCTTTCTTTAAAGAAGTCTGAATGTCTCAGCAATTTCTAGAAAATCTTATAGCTCAATTAGGGTGTTTTTTTCCCAGCATAGACCTTGATATCATAATCATTCTTGGCCTTATCTTTTCTTCACCTTTGGCACTTCATTGATCAGAAGCTTCCCAGAAACATACATCAGCACCCCCGGAAGGAAGATGTCTGAGACCCCAGAGAATCAGTACATGGAGCTCTCCAGAGGGTTTCCATGGGGAAGAAACATTAACAAGGACTTCAGAAACACACCATTTGAATACCTTCAAGGTGAAGCTTTTAAAATTTTTTTTTTCCTGGGCTGCTTTTCTTCTTATTTTTTGCAAGGAAGGAAAGCAAGAGAAAGAATATTTGCCTTTGTCTCTGCTTCATGACTTTTCATATAATGATTGTTCCAGCATGTGCTTGTTATTATTAAAATGTCTTCCTCACAACTAAACCTACAGCTAACAAGTGACCTTTTTGAAAACTATCACAATAAAGCTTATGGAAGAAAGGATAGGAAAATATTTTCATGACCTTGGGGTAGGCGAAAATTTTCTATAATTGGACACAAAAAGCACTAGCTTTAAATGAAAAAGTTGATACATTGAACTATATTAAGAACTTCTGTCTATCAGTAAACATCATTGAGAAAATGAAAAGGCAAGCTACAACATGGAAGAAGACATTTGCAATGCACTTATCTGCCAAAGGACCTACACTCAAATTGTATAAAGAATTCTTACCAAACAGCAAAAAAACAGAAGAATCTTTAAAAGTGCACAGGAAACTTGAACAGGTACTTTACAAAAAGGATACTCAAATGATCAATAAATGTGAAAATATGTTCAAAATCTTTTACTCATTGATGAAACAATAAATACATATAAAAACAAGAAAACCGTAACATTATATAATCTATATGCCTACTAGAATGGCTAAAATAAAACTCACACTAATAAAAATCATACTAAAAACATCCAAATGTTGGTAAGGAAATGGAGCAACTGGAATTCTCATACACTGCTGAAAGGACTGTCAATCAGTACAATCTCTTTTGAAAACTGCCAATAGCCCTTAAAGCTAAATAATTGCATATCCTATAGGCCAGCCCTTTTTCTTCAGTCATGTATATGTATCTTCACCAAAAGACATGGATACAAATGTTCTTAGAAGCATTATTTCTGATAGCCCCAAACTGAAAACAACTCAAATGTGTATCAACACTACAAGGGATAAATTGTGATAAATTTATTCAATGGAACATTGTACAATAATGAAAAAGAACAAAGCATTTCTACAACACAATGCTGATCAACTTCACATACATTATGATGAGTGAGAGAAGTCAGACAAAAAAAGAGTACATAATTGTATGTTCTCCTTTATATCAAGTCCCAAAACAGGCAAACCTAATTCTATTTTTTTTTTTTTTTTTTTTTTTTGAGTCTCACTCTATTACCCAGGCTGGAATGTAGTGGCCCGATCTCTGCTCACTGCAACCTCTGCCTCCAGGGTGCAAGCAATTTCCTGCCTCAGCTTTCTAAGTAGCTGGCATTAGAGGTGCCTCCCACCATGCTTGGCTAATTTTTGTATTTTTAGTAGAGACAGGGTTTCACCATCTTGGCCAGGCTGGTCTTGAACTCCTGACCTTGTGATCCACCCACCTTGGCTTCCCAAAGTGCTGGGATTATAGGCATGAGCCACTGTGCCCGGCTGCAAACGTAATTCTTAACGTTAGAAATCAAGATAGTGGGTACACTTTGTGGAGTAGCAACTATAACGGTACCACGGGGGTTTGAAGTTACAGTAACCTTTCAGTTGTTGAATCTCATGGAGTTAGAGGAAGAGAAAAACAAACTCAAAGATAAAAAGTCATGACATTTTTTGAATCCTGCATAGATAACTAAGGAAGAAAATGCCAACTAATATTTACAGCTTTAAAAAAAGCTAATTAAGTCAGTATCTCTTTTTTTTTATGAGAACAGAAGGCATAGTTGGGCAGAAAAGAAGCATTTTATAATAAAATTGCCTAATGTTTCCCTGGAAATCACTGAATGACAAGCAAAGATCAACATCTAGACTTATAGCATGAAGTTCTGAGTCTCTTAGATTCTATGTGGAAGAGACTTCCTGTGCCTGAGCTCACTAGATTTGCTGCTCCCCAAAATTTAGACTCGTCAAAATTTCTTCTAATGCTTCAGGTCATTTTCCATGTGATGTAAGAAACAGTTATTCACAGAGCAAGGTTTTTCTGGCATATCACTGAATGCATCTCAAGATCTGTTACTAGGCCAAATTTTGAGGGCATCATGATTGATCATCTATGACAGGGCAGAGGGAATAGACCAATATGACTCCCAGATTTCTGGGTTGGCCAGTCAAGTGGATGGAGGCATCATACACCAAGGCAGAAAACAGGAAGAGCAGGAAAGACTTGCAGGCTACGTGAGCATGCTATTGTACCGAGTCTACATCCTGGGTGCCTAGAACCAATTTGGTTTGGAATCTCTAGAGAGTGATTTGAATTTGTGCTACAGAATTTGGAGTAGTCAGTAAATTAGTAAGTCTTAATACTGCTAATATGACAAAATACATTATTGTTACATCTACACATTTTGTTTTTAAAAATATTTTCTGTGGCAGTGAGCAAACCACAAGTTAGCAGATTCAGTGTCCTAACTTGGCCCCCAAGCTTCATAAACTTTCAATGAAGAACTTTGGATTTTCATTTACTTTCAGGGTAGGTGATTTGTCTTAGAAATATCTTAAAAGGAGCCAATAATTTGCTGTATTGATAGATTCATTAGAATGAAACAACTGGACACTTTAATATATACTTTTTTTAGTTAAAATTATTATCTTCTAATGATTAAGATTATGGGAGAATTGAAAAGATAGATTACATATGAGTTCTTTTCATTGTACAGGAAAGAGAGCACTATATGATGCCTTAGGGAGTTGAGTACATTTTAATGATATTTTAAATTTATTAGTAGTAAAGGTAAAAATTCAAATTAGAATTTGTAAACTCAGAGAAGCAGCCAATGTATGTGGAGTTTCTCAATGCAAGCCCAAGCATTTGCATTTAACAGTAATTCAGTGATTCCAACACATTCACCACAAATTGAGTTTCTGTTAATAGTTTAGGTGGGAAGCAATGCTAGTGGGCCTTGGTTTTTTTGTTTTGTTTTGTTTTTGTTTTTTCTGCTAATCTTGCTTGTTCTTACGAATCCTTTATTCTGGCTGATTCTCTGCTCTGGTTTATTAGGTAACAAGTCATTTTTCTACTCTAATGGTTTAGATAAATATTGATACATGTTTTAAAAAACTGAAATGACAATAAGACATAGAAGTACAAATGTAAATACCAAAACTTTCAAAAATTTAAAGGGTTTAAAAAGTACAATTTCACAGGTTTCTCTGCCAAGAAACATTGGTTACACACACACACATACCCACACACAGAGGAATTATGCTTAGATCTGCCTTTTACTTTATTGATGCATAATTGTACATATTTATGGGCTACAGATATTTCATTACATGTATAGAACATGTGATTATCAAGTCAGTGTATTTAAGGGATACTATTTTTATTGATGTAAATTGCTGTCAAATTTTAAACCTTATTTATCTTGCATGAAGATGCAGCGTATTTTGATCACAATATTGCAGAAGTATAATGTATTTCTAGTCACAACCGTATTTTATTGTAGAGTCCTATTCAACTTTTGCTTTTTTAGAAGAGCCATTTTCTCAGATGTTCCTTCTTTATGCTATATGTCAGCAATTCATATAAAAATCATTACCAAACTGTTGTTGCATAATTCTCTAGTCCTAGAATACTTTTGTGTTCAGGACAAAATAATGGGAATTAAGAGGAGAAAAAAATCTTGATTTGCAATCAGAAAGATTGTTAATTTCCTTCCTAAGTGACCAATTGATTTGAACCAGCCATTCAAAACTAGGATCTTGGAAGAAAATGTGCAAAATGGCTTTGGGTCTTTAAAAAGAAAACTATTTTAAAAAGAACAAAATATGATTGATTGTACATTGATATAAAGATGCACATGGGGCTAGTTCTGCAGTCCAGAGATGGAAAAATTCCTGTTGGAATCATAGAAAAATAGATGCATTTAAAGGGAGCCTAAGGCAGTGAAAGCAAGAGAATTGAGGGTTGGGAAAACAGCTTGAATTGCATTATTTGAATGTTATTAGAAGTGTATGTGTCTGGGATGCAGTTTTAGCAGTTTAAGGCAAGGTAGCCTGTGGAATGCAAGATAAAATCAGCAGAAGCCAGTAGGATGACCTAGGATTTAGACCACAATGTGGACTCAAGAAGCATGCATGCATTCCTGGGTTTTCCTGAAACAGAGTTAGACATTATTAATTAGGAAGAGCACAGGCCTGACTCAAGAGACAGAGATTCTAGCTTCAGTCTTGTCAAAGAGCTGGCTGGACTTCGGCCCATCACTTCACCTCTCTGGACTTTATTTCTGTCGGGGGTCATTGTCCACGTGTTCACCAAGGAACTTCCAATTCTAACACCCTGAGACTAGATGTAGGCTGACATTTTGCTGTGAGGAAAGGATTTGTCAAACAAAGTGTTTTAAAAAAAATCATGAGAAGACAGGACATGAAGTTAAAAACAAAAATCATTAAGTGCTGTTAAATCATGTCCTCAAGGTCATCTGCAAACACTGTGCATTCATTATTCACTAACAGATATTTATTGGGCGATGAGCATGGTCCAAGCCTATGTTGGGTGCTGGGGCTAGTGGAGTGAAGGGGGCATCTGTCTGCCCTTATAGAGCTTATGCATAGGTGAACAGTTATTATGGTACAGGCTTGTCGTGAAAAAGCTAAAGGTGCTCTCAGTGTTAGGCAGGAGCATCTAAACTGAGAGTACAAGAAGGTGTTATAAGAACGAGATTGTGTTCATTGTAGGAACATGGATGGAGCTGGAGGCCATTATCTTTAGCACACTAATGCAGGAATAGAAAACCCCAAATACCTCACTTATAAGTTGGAACTAAATGATGAGACCACAAGGACACATAAAGGGGAAAAACAGAGTGGGACTTCTGTGGAGGTGGAGGTTGGGAGGAGGGAGAGGATCAAGAAAAATAACCAATGGTTACTAGGCTTACCTGGGTGATGAGATAATCTACACAACAACCCTCCATGACAAAAGTTTACCAATATAACAAACCTGCACAGGTACTCCTGAACTTAAAATAAAAGTTAAATTAAAAAAAAAGAGGAAGTGTTGCTCAGTGGGGTGGCAGTGGTGATGATGGCTAGGGTGTAGGCAAAGGTAATGGCTGTGTGAAGGGAAGACTGTCTTCCCTTCCCAGGAAGGTGAGGTCCAGGGGCACAAAGACCTTCAGCTCAGTTTGGAGGAGGGGTACAGAAAAGTAAACCTAGGCAGACGGCCTAAAACCTGGGTGTTTGTCTGCCTCTTGGCAGGTGGATGGGGCTAGGCAGGGGCAGGTGTGTGGGGCAGGGAACTCAGCTCTATGCCCGCCTCTTGCTCTTGGCCCATCAGGCACTCTACACCTCTCTAGCCTCATTCCTGTCCCCTCCTATTAGGAAAGGGGATACTTCCTGCCCTTGAGGAGTTTGGGGTGAGGATGAGCAGCTGTTAACACAGGAAGGTGGAAGGGGTAGAAAAGGGTAGAATTCAGGAGTGGGTGTGTTATCTGTGTCCTTGAACTGTGTCTTTCAGGCCTGCAGCTCCTGGGGTGAAGCTCTCTAGCTCAGTTCTACCCAAAGTTAGGACCATACCTGGGTCTCAGGAAGAGGACAAGTGAATGAGCAGTGCCTTCGGAGACCTCATCTTTTTAAATTTTACAAATGAGCACCTGGAAAGATGCCTGAGATTTGCACATGAGGAGGTACTAAGGGGAAGCCAGAAAGATAACTGAAAGATAACTTGAAGCTTTGGGTTGAATTGTGTCTCCTCCCCCAAATTTATATGAAGTCTTGACCTCCAATACCTCAGAATGAGACCTGATTGAGAAATTAGGATCATTGCAGATCCAACGATTTAATATGGCATGATTATGGGAACAGAGTGGTTCCCAATTCAATATGACTGGTGTTCTACAAAGGGGAAATCTGGGGGCAGACATGCACACAGGGAGAACGCCGTAAGAAGTTTAAGGTAGGGTTAAGGTAGGGATGGGGCAATACTGTTACAAAGCCAAGGAATGCCAAAGATTGCCAGTAAACCATCAGAAAACCAGGGAAGAGGCATGGAACAGATTCTTCCTCAGAGACCCCAGAAGGAGCTGACCTTGCCAGTGCCTTAATCCTGGACTTTTGGCCTCTAGAACTGTGAAAAATAATTTATGCTATTTAAGCCACTCAGTTTGTGGTACTTTGTTACAGTGGCCTTTGCACACTAATACAGTACAGCAATTCAAAGAATTTATAGTGTATGTGTTTTGTGGGGTTAGTTCTTGTCAAACTGCTTAAATGTATAATAAAAATGTAGCTATATGCCTCTAATGAGGTCACTGAAGCCTCATGGTTGTTTAGCTATTAATAAGAATATGAGATGGGTTATTAATTTAAATTCTGGTTTGAGACTAGCACTTATATTGATAGGATCAACTTGCCCACAAACGTTAAATGTGAAATTAATGTCAGCATATTTTTTGAGCTTGAAAATAGTGATATCAAGGCTATTTCTTTTGTGCAATTTAGAATTATTACTAAATACATGTAGACATGCCTGTTTATCCCTAGAGGAAGACACACAGAAGCATTGAAGAAATGTTATTACCTGCAAGTGATTTTGTTGATGTTTTATTATTAAGTCTTTGGGAGTTAGATATAATGGCATTAAAAATCAGCAGAACGGAAATAAGTTTTTTATTTTATTTCTGACTCATCAATGACCTATGGGCACCCACTAAATTAATAGTTATATTCAGTTTCTCCACATGCAAGCTAAAGATGAAAAATTACCTGTTATTTTATTTTCTTGATTCTGTTGAAAAGATTAGGGATAAGCCATTGTTTTTCTTAAATACAAAGTATAATTGTGTATATAGCACAATTCAAAGACAATATTTTAATATGTTCTGGTAGATGCCCAAAGGAGTAAATCTTGCCTGTTTAATTATGTGATAAATATTATGATTGTTTATACCTAGGGAAGTGAACATAATTATGCACTGGATTTTGTTATATTATTTACAAAAAAAATAAACCTCAGTGCACGCGCTGTACGTTTAAGAAGATATGTGTGATAATGACATGTTTCAAACAAGTTAGAGTTGTCATCCTTGAAATCATCAATGTCAAGGTATATTTGTCAGAGTTATCCAGAGAAACAGAACCAGGTGGAAGTATAAAGATATGCAGAAAGAGATTCATTATGAGTGATTGGCTCAGGTGATTGTGGAGGCTGAGAAGTTCCATGATCTGCCATTTGCAAGCAGCAGGTCCTTGAAAGCTGATGGTATAGTTCCAGTCCAAGTGTGAGGGCCTGAGAACCAGGAGCACTGATTCCAAGGGCAGGAGAAAATGAATCTTCCAGCTCAAGCAGAGAGCAAATTCACCCATTCTGCACTTAGGCAGGATGCATTGGGATGACACCTACTGACATCGGTGAGGGTGATCTTCACTTTACTGATTCAAATGCTCATCTGTCCCAGAAGCACCCTCATAGATACACCCATAAATAATGTTTTACCAGGTGTCTGGGCATCCCTCACCCCAGTCAAGTTGACACTTAAAATTAACCATCACAAGAGATATATTTACTTACAAGATTTTATTTTAGCTTTTAAATCAAATCCATTAAAACCAAATTAAAAAAAAAAAGATAGCCCAAAAGTATACAATCCAATGAGTTGCTAAAATGATACACCTGTATAGCCAGCACCATAATCAAGATACAGAATATTTCCATCACCCAAAAAAGTTCCCTTTTATACAATGACAACCTCCAGTCCCAGGCAATCATTGGTCTATTTTCTGTTACTATAGTTAATTTTGCTTGTTCTAGAATTTCATATAAGTGGAACCATACAGTATGTGCCATTTGGTGTCCAGCTTCTTGCAGGCAGCATACAGTTTGAGATGCATCCATTGTGTATGTGAGTAGTTCCCATTAGTTCCTTTTTTATTGCTGATCGGTATTCTATTCTATGGGTATGCAACATTTGTTTATCATTTCACATGTTGACAGACATTTGTTTCTAGTTTTTTGGCTTGCATGTATAAAGATGATATAAACATTGATGTATAAGCATTTTATGTTTTTGGTATTTTTGGATAAAGACCTATGAGTGGAATTTCTTCAGTATGTTATTTTAAATATACTTCCCTAACTAGTTAGATTCAAATAAATCTCTGAACATCACTTGTGGTACGCTTCCTCACAGTGTCATAAAATGCATTTTTTTAAGGCAGCTTTATTTTAAAAACACTTTTTAAAATGCAGACTACAAACATTTTGTGAAAATTCCAAATTTAAGTGGTATAATTTGATCTAAGTAAAGGAGGCTAGATGAACATTTTGTGGATTTGTGTACTTTTTAGTGAAAAGAGTGTGTAGCTTTTACTGGATTCTCAGAAAAAAGGGGTGGTCAGGACCCAACACAGGTTAAGGATGCTGCTTTACTGTCTCCAATTTTTATTTCTGGATTAAGAAAGGCAATCTAAATTTTATTTTTATTTATTTAATTTTTGAGACGCAGTCTTTGTCACCAGGCTGCAGTGCCGTGGCATAATCTCAGCTCACTGCAACCTCTGCCTCCTGGGTTTAAGCAATTCTCCTGCCTCACCCTCCCAAGTAGCTGGGATTACAGGCACGTGCCACCACACCCAGCTAATTTTTCGTATTTTAGTAGAGACAGGGTTTCAGCATGTTGGCCAAGATGGTCTTGATCTCCTGACCTCATGATCCACCTGCCTCGGCCTCCCAAAGTGCTGGGATTATAGGCCTGAGCCACCATGCCTGGTCAATTTGGTTTCATTTTTTTTTGAGACACAGTTTCACTCTGTCACCCAGATTGGAGTGCAGTGGCGCTATCTTGGCTCACTGCAACTTCCACCTTCCTGGTTCAAGCAATTCTTGTGTCTCAGCATCCCAAGTAGCTGAGATTACAGGCACAGGCCACCATGCCCAACTAATTTTTGTATTATTAGTAGAGATGGGGTTTCACCATGTTAGCCAGGGTGGTGACGAACTCCTGACCTCGAGTGATCTGCCTGCCTGGGCCTCCCAAAGTGCTGGGATTACGATTACAGGCGTGAGCCACCGTATCTCGCCAAAAAGGCCATCTGAGTTGTTATATTGAGTGTGTATTTTCTGCATTACTTCCTCATGTGTTACGTTTTCTGATCTTTTCTTATGGGACTAATCACTGTTCTACTAACCACATTTCCCACCTCTCCCCCCACCATTCTTGCCAACACATGACAACTTTTAAACTTCAGCCATTCTTTTAAGTAGATAGTGGTATCTCACATGGTTTTAACTTCCCCGATTACTAGTGAAGTTGATTTTCTTTTTGTGTGCTTATTTGCCATCCCTACATCTCCTCTGGTAAAGTGCCTATTCAACTTTGTGACAATTTTAATTTATATTTTGTCTCATTCAGTTGTAAAATTCATCTGTATGATCTGGACACAGGTGCTTTGTCAGATAGATACATTGCAAACATTTTCTCCCATTCTATGTCTTGTCCCTTTATATTCTGAAAAGTGTCTTATAAAGAAGAAATCTTTAGGTTTTTAATTGTGTTAATATAATCCAATTTGTCCTTTTTTTTTTAGCTATATGTCCCAGGAAATCTTTGATAATTTCAAAATCACAAAGCTCTTTTATTTTTTCTTTAAATTGTATAGATGTTGCTTTTATATTTAGGTCTATGGTTCATTTTGAATTACTATCGTACTTTTTGTCCAGCTGATTTGGCACCATTATCTTAAAAAGACTTCTTTCATAAATCTAACTTGTGTAGTATTACTGTGATTGTTAGAAATAGCTAATAGACACCAGTTTTCATTAAAATGAGATTGTGTAGAAAAGTCTAACCTTATGTAGAAACTCTCTAATGACATCCAGACACAATACTCAGCCTCTTCTGGAACGTCACCAGTCATATGAAGTTCACCCTCCTGAAAGTGCTGATTTCATATTTGCAAAATTATCAGTCAGAGGAATACAGGCCTGATATGGTTTGACTGTGTCCTCACCCAAATCCTATATTGAATCATAGCTCCCATAATCCCTACATTTTGGGAGGGACCCAATGGGAGGTAATTGAATTATGCCAGGGAGGTTTTTCCCCATACTGTTCTTGTGACAGTGAATAAATCTCATGAAATCTGATGGTTTTATACAAGGGCACTTCCCCTGCACACGCTCTCTTGCTTGCCACCATGTAAGATGTGACTTTGTTCCTCATGTGCCTTCTGCCATGATTGTGGGGCCTCCCCTGCCATGTGGAACTGTGAGTCAATTAAACCTCCTTCCTTTATAAATTACCCAGTCTTGGGTGTGTCTTTATTAGCAGCGTGAGGACAGACCAATACAAGGCTGCAGTGGATTTCTTAGGGAGCCTGAGTGAAGCTTTTGGACTTGCCATGCAGAAAGGAGAGAAAGAAGCACATTTTTGTGAAAATAACTTGTATTTGTAGTTCTTCATTAGATGATGAAAATCACAGTTTTGACAGTCAGATCTTTTGGCCAGGACCTCAGCCAGGACCCTGAGGTCCACTGCAGAGGCCAAATACCACAGGGAGGGAGCTGTATACGCTACTCAAGTGGTGCTACAGACAGAGCAGTTTGCAGTGGGAGGTCAGCCCAGCACTTGAGTTGATACCAAAGCTTCTTTTCTTGTCTTTTATAAAACCACCCTCACTTTCATCTTCACCACACCAGCTGTTATTTACCTATTGTTCAAATATGACTGGTCTATACTAAATTGAGCACAGCTGCAAGATGCCAGGTCAGGAAAGGATGAAAATGCATGATCCGGCCCCTGCATAGTTTCCTCAGGTCCTAGCTCTGTCCCGAGTAGGATTTGCCATCAGTATCTTGAAATATGATTTTCCATAACTGACCAACTTTGTTAGAAACACGTAACACATGTTAAAGGCAACTTTAGATGCAATGAAAAAATTGACTTTAATAGAGTCAAATTTTATTTTGGGAGGCTGAGGCAGAAGAATCACTTGAACCTGTGGAGACTGCACTGAGCCAAGATTGTGCCATTGCACTCCAGCCTGGGCAACAACAGTGAAATTCCATCTCAACAACAACAACAACAACAACACACAGGTAAGATTCCACTTAGCTGAAAACAAATGTGTATATGTGTATGTGTGGAAGTCGGTAAGGGTGGTAGGTATATATGTTCGAAGTATGTGGGGTTTTTGGTTTCCCATAATTTAAATTTTTGAACAGTGAGGCTCCAGAATAAAAAATATGTATCAATGGGAGATAAATTCTTTCAGTGGTTTCAAAGGTCCAGAAATGCAGCAGTAGAGGTTATAACGGGAATGTGATGCCACAAAATAATTTTGTACATATGGTTCCTAGTTATTTCAAGAACCAGATGATCTGGCTTTTCTCTAACATACAGCTAGTTTTCAGAGTGTTAGTGCTTTTTTTCTTATGTAAGTCTCAGGAGGTTTAGTGGAACAGAGAGAATGATTGTTTATTTCAAACCACGATTTGCCATTCCACAGGACTGCTGTGATGTAATACGTTAATGCACAGATAGGCTCTATGAGGAAGCAGCTCATTCATTTGACTATGTGATGGGCATAATAATGGCTCCCCACAAAAGACCACATACTAATCCCTGGAATATCTGAATGTGTTACCTTGCAAGGCAAAAGGGATTTAGCAGATGTTAATAAATTGAGGATCTCAAGATTGGGGAGATTATCCAAGATTCCCCAATGTAATCAGGAGGGAACTTTAAACCTTTCCTGGCCATGATCAGAGGGAATGGGAGTTTGGAAGAAAGGGACAGAGACAGGTACATCATTTGCTTTTTTTTGAAAATGAAGGAGATTTCTAGGAGCTGGAAAAAGCAAGAAAACATTCTTTCCTAGAGCCTTTGAAAAGGAATTGCAGCCCTGTCAACATGTTGATTTTAGTCAAGGAGAACTATATTGGCCTTGTGACCTAGAGAACTTTATGATTGCACACTTATGTTGCTTTAAGCCACTGTATTTGTAATTTGCTATAGTAGCAATACAGACTGTGCACCTCAGCTGCCTGGAATGGAAACACAAAACTGCAAATTAATTATTGTTACAGCCCAGGGATAAGTTTTCCAAAGAAACTGATGATATATATAATACAGGTGATATATACACACACATTCACACATAAGTGTATATATTTACATATTATATGTAATTTCAAATTGTTAAAGGAGAATTCTACTGAGTTTATACCTCAGCACAGGGAATCTATATAGCAAACAAAATATAAAAGGAATAAAATTGGGGTAATTCCCTTATCTAGGAATAATAATTACTAAAAAATGGTCTTTTTGAATATTTACGAATATAGTATTAGTTATTCATGATATCCACCTGGTTATTATAAGTTCTTTTGAAGGATTAAAACTTTCTCAATGCTATTGATTCTGATTCAGAAAATATAAATTTTTCTTCTTTTGTTTTCAGAATGACAATAAAATGAACAATTATAATGTGTATTTCATTAAGATAAATGGGACTATCAATATTGTTTTAAAGGAGCAATTCTCAAACTTTTGGCCTCAGGACTACTTCATAGTCTTAAAAATTATTGACCACCCTTAAAGAGTCTATTACCATGGTTTATATATGGCGATGTTCATTGTACTAGAAATTTAAAATGGTAAATTTTTAAAAATATATTTAACAATTTAATAAGAATGAACCAATTGTTTGTTAACATAAATTACATAGTTTATAGAAATAATTGTTATTCAAAAATTTTAAAAATTAGTGAGAAGAATGGTATTGATTGAAAATTTCGCATGTTTTAAATAATTGGCTTAACAGAAAAATAGCTTGATTTGCATCTCTGCAATGTTTTGGCTAAAGTATGTGAAGAAAATTCAGCTTTGTACAGATATGTAGTTGAAAGGTCAGGAGTATTTTAATAACTTTGTTGGATAATTGTGGATATTCTTCTTTAATACTATATCAAATCTTGACAAATAGTTTCTTAAAGGTTGGTTGCAACATGGAATCTGAAAACACATAAATTAACTTTTTTTTTGTTTTTTTT
>NC_045450.1:61583308-61632380 GCF_002776525.5 Piliocolobus tephrosceles | reverse complement strand
CTAATCCACCCGCCTCAGCCTCCCAAAGTGCTGGGATTACAGGCGTGAGCCACCGCACCCAGCCAACTTTTTGTATTAATATGCTTGTTCCATTAATATGCTGTTCTACCTTGCAATATACCTTTAACTCATGCATGATTTTATAATCCGAGGCATTAGACTTTTGGGAAACACTGGCTCACTCTTCTAAATTTTGACCCATTTCATGTAATATCAAAAAATCTGTTTGTTAGTATTATGAGCATTCTTATCAGAAAACTCTGAATTTCGGAAAGCTGCCAAGCTCATGGTGACAGATAAAATTTTCCAAATTCAATTTTTTTTTGTTGTGTTAGAGCTCAAATTTATCATTAAGAAATATTGTCAATTGTTTTCCTTAAAGGGACAGCTCACTTCATTTATTTTCAAGAAAGTATCCGCTAAATTTTGGGCATTTAGTTTGTCTATCAGTTGTTCTTTCAAGAAAAATGATGCATCATAAAAAATGAAGCTATTTTAACTCAAAACTCAATTGCACAAGAGCTATTCTTTTAGGCAAACATCAAAGCTGGACAGCAACAGAAGTGCCTTATGTGCCACCCCATTTATCACGGGATTATTAAAGAGTGTATACTCAAGAATCAAGATTTAATCAAACAACTTTACTAAATAAAATCTATTGCTTCATCAATGATATTATTGAGCTGGATTGTTTTTATTTGATGAGTGTGTGGCATTGAAAAATACAACTGCTATTATTGTTTGGTGTCATAGCTTTGATTGGTGCTAAAGCTCTGGCAGTTTTACCATTATTTTTGCACTACTAGTGCAAATATTCGCATAAAATTAGTAAGTATCTTTATTATCAAAATAGTCCTGACCTGGGATGCCATGGCAGGGTCACGGGGACCTCACTGTCTACAGTTTGAGAACCATTGTGCCAAAGACAAGCGTGCTCACAAATACTCCTCCTCACTCAGGATCAAGGCACTTTGCACAGTATTGAGTCATAGTAGTCAGGGATCACAAAATCATGTTTATACGGTTATGCAGATTAAATGCGTGTCTTGTCAGTTTTCAGGATTGCAGCAAACTGAGAGCATGTGCTCCATCTGGAAGAAAAAAAGGTATTTCTCCATGGCAGTTGATGGTGCCATGCAGAAATGAAGCCTCCGTATAGTCATATCTAATTCTTAAAGAGATACCAGAATTTTGGCTTTCATATAATATTTTCTGATTGTAAACTGTGCCAGCTGATCAAGTACTTGAATGTGAAACACTAGCCAAGTTGAAACAAGATGCTTCACTCTGGATGTGGCCTGCAGGAAGACACAGCCAACTTCTATAGCACATGCACAGTGACTACCTGTCAAATAAATGAAGTAAATTAATGGGGGCCAAACTGAAGCCAAGGGCATTCATAGCCTCATGTGTAGGTTGTGATAATGTTTGCTAGGATTAGGGCCTATGAGTCTTCAGCTGTCATAGACATAGGAGAAAATCACTCCCAGACACCAGGACTAGGCAAATACATCTTCTTTTTGTCATCTGCTGAAATTTTAGCTGTCTCAGATATAGTAGCCAATTATGTCAGTGCAATATATAGAACTTTTCCTTGTGAGTCGAGGCAGACAAGTCCAACACAAAGAGTGAGAGATACTGAAGAACAGCCAAGGGAATATTGTGATTCAGTTTACATGCAGCCAAACATCTAGAATTTATAGTGCTGTGGATGACTATCATCATAGAGCTAGAAAAATTTAGAGTAAAGAAGCATTCATTTCTTAGATTCACTAGGTGTATTTACAAAAATGATCATATTGGAAATGGTCTGTGATCTTTTAATAAATAATTAAAATTATATTTAAAATTATATTTAATACATATAATAGGCCAATCGGTTATCAAACAATTTAACTGATAAGACACCTGTTAATCAACACTTATGTTCAAGTTACTGTGTGAGGCTCTGTGAGGATAAAAAGTTGACCAAGATAGAGATATTTTCTTAGTATTTATGGTGATAGAAATTCAAAGTGGATGGTAAAAAGTGCTACACTTCATTCATCTATAACATGTACCGTAAAACTGCTCTTGGTCATGCATTGTTCTAGGTATTGTGGAAAGAGGAATGAACAAAACAGCTGATGTTGCTGACTTTGAGGAGCTTACATTCTAGTCTTCTCTGAAGCACAAAGGCAAGTAGCATGAAGCAGAAGAGATGGTAAAGTTAGCTCCACTGGAAGGATCAGAGATTTGAAGCTGAATGTGACACTTGAACTCAAATCAATGGCATGGGAACCATGACAGGTGGAAATGAAGAGTTGTATGGAGATAAGGACCTTCTGAATGTCGACATACTCTCAAAGGAAAGTCTAGAGGGTCTTCAGAAAATTTCAAGGGCCTCATTGTGGCTAAATAGTTAAGCATGCTGGCTTCCAAAACCTTATCACAATGTTATCTTTTATGTAAAAACCTAAGGGCATATATTGAATGTTTCTGAGTTTGCTATCAGATTTTACAGATTCTAAATTGTACACATTTTGACAATAACATGACATCTGTGAATTCATTTAGCAGACGTGGGAATATATTGGCAACATGATCCCTTTCAATGGATAATAAAAATTTTGAAAATAGTATATTAGCCAGGTTTTGCTAAAGTTTTGGACTGACGATATTTATAATTTAGAAGAAAAATGTATGTTTTCCATTCATGTTGCATTTTCACTGCATTGGCTGCAGCTTAGGTATGCTTTTGCTCTATTGTTCCAGGATTGTGTTTAAAGGAGCTACTGTTATTTGGAATATGTTGTACTCATGGTATAGGAAAAATGGCAAAGGACCAAGGAACAATATTTCTTATGGCTTCCAATGTGATGTAGAGTACACAACTTCCACTATGTTTCATTGCTAATATGGGTCACATGACCATGCCTGTCATCTGTGGGACAAAGAAGTATATTACTCCAAATAAGAGATATTATATATCACATGACAATGATTAGGTGTGCAGGAGAGTAACTAACTGGGAACAATAATACTATCTATTGCAATTACTCTAAAATCCAAATGGCTTGGATTCTGGGGTATTTAGAATATATCCCAGAATTACTTTATTGAAGTAGAATTTACAAGCAAAGCCCCCACATTTTTCACAGTTAAATGATAAAACCAAAAGAAACTTGTTGTCACAGCACTGGGTCCGATTCCAGAGGTAGTTGTCTTAAAGATTTATACAGTCTGGCTGGTTATACGGGATGTAATTCATTCATGAATTCAGAAAGGTACAAAGCCTATGAAAACTCTGGTTTGGGGATGTTCCTGTCACTTGGTAATATGCTCCTAATAGAGATGTGAGTGTCTTTAATACATTTTTATAGACTCAACCGAGAAGAATATCTTATATTTGTCTGAGAGCTCAAAATATGCACCTTTTCTGAGTAAGAAGCCCACAATGCCATTCTCTATTCTAAGCCTGAATAAAAATTGCTTTTGGAGCACTTAAAAATTCAATACTGAGATTTATCTAGCAGTACTAAGCACCACCGTATTTGCTTTTCAGGAGCTCTGAGATTTCTGTAGTCCAGATACTGACAACGAATTTGCAGTTCCATTTTCTACTCCAAAGACGCAGTAGGGTCTGGAGAGAGTACCTGTTGTTATCCATAATTCCTCTCTCCAATTAAATGAAATATTTACTGATACATGGGCAATATTTCAAAGGCTAGTGGTTCACTTCTCATATCACCTCAGCTTTAAAAAAATATATTCCAAGTAGCATCAATTATCAGTTTAAAACAATGAGCACACATCTGGTCTTAACTTTGACATTATTCTCCCCAAGTGGCTATTCCTGAAAATGTTATTTACAGCACTTGACTAGAAGAATACTTGGGGGAAACCTAGTCACTCATGAAGCAGATCTCTGTATTTACTTTTAAAGCTTTTCTATGAAAATAAAGACCGTTCACATCTGCTTTGTAGCACTATAACATCCTTTTGCAATGCTCAGCTCCTATAACCTCTGTATGAACTGTTACGGCCCCTCTGGTCATGTTTTATTCTTCTGACAAAGTCTAACACATATAAAAATTAAATAGCGGTTTTTGATGCCTCTTCCAACTTCCATCAAGTAGGGATTTGCAAGTTGATGTAACATTTCTATATCATATAGTATATTTTAATTAAAATCAGAATGCTGTGTAAGATTGAACAAATTGCATTTCATTTGAAGAATTAAAGAATTACTTAGGCTTGCCAGCACGATCTGAAATTCTAATTCCAAACTCTGCAATGAATGCCAGCTGCACAGAATTCTTACTGTCCATCAAATACCACCTGGAAGAATTTATCACAACAGAAGGAAGAAGCTTCTAATATCTTTTTGGAGAGAGACTTCTATTAAAATTGGCTTCTTTTGATATTGTCCACATTTACAATGAATGACATCCATGAAAGATCCTTAACTGTAATCAGAAATGCAGAACTGATTACAGTGTTTTAGTGATTGTATAAAAGATAAAACCCTAAAAAGATTTTGCTTGAGTGGTAAATTGACTTTTTACACACCAAAGAGAAACACAGAAGCAGGTAGAAATCTGGCAAAACAGCCCCATTTGTCATCAACCATCCCAAAAGAAAATAGTTCAAAAATATTTTCTCTTTTTGGGAGAATACCAGTTAATTTGTACTATGAAGTTCTTTACAAGTTTAGGAAGGGAAAAGCACAAGAGTTCTTCAGCAAAAACACCTGCTTTTCATGGTTTTATCTTATGCATTTCAATAGCATTTAGACACTGGTATTAGTATTTCTATAGACTTTTTTTTTTTTTTAAAGGATGACGCATAAAATATCTTGAACCTGAAAGGAAGTTGGATTATATACTCTCCTGAGGATAGAACCTACCCGACTCATATTCTAAAATTGATCATCCAACCTGATAGAAAGGGTTTTTCCTCAACTTTCCTTAGAATCTATTATTTTACTTAACATAGACTTGAAGTTGGGGAGATTAAGCAAATGGTACAAACTTATTCCCAACCGATTTCCCTTCATGATGATATTAAAATGACTTGTCAGAACTGTTTCTGATTCCTAAAATGATTTATCTTCCCTTTCTTTCCTCCTCTCCCGCTTCCTTCACTCCAGGGATATTTACTGAGTATCTAATGT
The DNA here is from genome assembly GCF_002776525.5 of Piliocolobus tephrosceles. Taxonomy (NCBI): domain Eukaryota; kingdom Metazoa; phylum Chordata; class Mammalia; order Primates; family Cercopithecidae; genus Piliocolobus; species Piliocolobus tephrosceles. The sequence continues at coordinate 61,627,225 of NC_045450.1, read as the reverse complement.
ACTACTTATTTGGCATTCCTCTAGGCATTTGGAAAATGCAAGTAAATAGGACAGATGAAAAAGTATTGCTGTTGTAGTGGTTACGTTCTATTGGGTGGAGACAAGTAAAGAGTAAGTAGAACAATTGCACTTCACAAGTACTTCTATACATCAACGCAGGGTGAGATCTTCCCAAGAAGTAGGTGATTGTCTAAAATTGAGTTTAGGCCGGGCGCGGTAATTCACGCCTGTGATCCCAGGACTTTGGGAGGCCAAGGTGGGCGGATCACAAGGTCAGGAGATCGAGACCATCCAGGCTAACATGGTGAAACCCCGTCTCCACTAAAAAATACAAAGAAATTAGCCAGGCATGGTGGCGGGCGCCTGTAGTCTCAGCTACTTGGGAGGCTGAGGCAGGAGAATGGCGTGAACCTAGGAGGTGGAGCTTGCAGTAAGCTGAGATCAAGTCACTGCACTCCAGCCTGGGCGACAGAGTGAGACTCTGTCTCAAAAAAAAAAAAAAGTGAGTTTAGCAACTTTTTTTGCCAGATGAATATTACTATATCTAGCCTAACTTCTTTCCATATGCACCTTACTTATTTCCTCTTTTCTTGTGGAAATAGAGAACAATCTTCATTGTGTCTTTCTGTTAAATGGTCCAGTAAAGACCATGCAGAAGGTGACATAGTTGAACTCTTACTCAATTCACTGAATCATGCTTGCATGTATCATGACGGAAAACTATAGACCCAGGTCATAGAACGTTTAAGCTTAGTGTCTCAAGTGTTGAGTTTCGTGGACAGATCTCCTGGACCAGAATCTCAGTTCTTTTAAGCAGGGTGATCTTGGGCAGAGCAGCTAACCTCTGAGCCTTGGCTGCTGCTTTGCCAAATGTTCTTCCTAGCAGTATCTTCATCTGGAGCTGAAGTGATGAGGAAATAATGTATGTAAGCACTTAGTACCAATACCCTTCAAGAAATGTGGTGGTTACAGTGGTTGTATGAGCCCTATTTTTTTCTTTTTCTTTTTTCTTTCTTTAGTCTTGAGAATCTTGGATCCTTTCTCATCATAGTTGGCCATGTCCATTATCGTATAGAGTTCTTTCTTAACTTGTAGCATTATCGTATGTCATCAGCACAGTGAAAAGAAGTTCATCAGGTTTGTTTCCAGTTATTGCTCCAGTCTGCTCAAGCTAAATTTGTCAAATGCCAGGAAAATGCATCTTCTGGAAAAGGGGAGAAGATGCCACTCCAGAGTGGGGTAGGAACAAACAGTAAGCTATGTGCATAGATAGGAAGAACTTACTAAACTTTAGGCAACATTAAAATGTCTGCAAATATCTAATAGTACATTAAAAACACATTAAAAGTAAAACCACTAATCAAGTATCTTTAACTGTATTGACTGCACTGGGAGTTAAATTCATCAGCCCAGCCTCTGCTTCATTTCCTGCTGTGCTGGTCTAAGCAACCAATGATCGAAGTGATTTTCCTTCAGATGCTAGGTCTCTGTGTCCCAGTTTTATGTGTTAAGAATTGCCATGGTGTCTAGTGGACAATGACTTAAAAAATAACTCAGATTGTGTAAGATGGATAGGGAGGCTAGATCAGCATTGTTGCATCTATTGCTTCTTCCTTATCCTCCACATTTAGCCTCTTGGGTGCTTCCATGTGAAATACTGAGCCACTTGCTCCTCTTGCTTCATTGGGGACAATCCTGCCTTCCAATAGGGGTTTACTGGACTTGGGGTTTCACACTATCTGTGTTCAAAAAATAACTTCTACAAAGTCACCCTCAGCACCTATGACTGCATCTTTTATTTTAGTTTCTTGATTGTAACATGACTCAATGTCTTTGCTGTATTGGGACACAGGGTATAGAAGAGTAGAGTATAACCTTTACTTTAAAAATATACCTAAACAATGTTGCCCACCTCTACAGAAGCAACAACTATACAGTAGGACATTTATGGTTTCATTTCATTAATCATTTTAAAATGAGCAATGTGGTTTACAGAAATCTGCTTGTTATAAAAATAAAACTGTTTTTTTTTTTACATCATAAAATAGATGTTTCATACAACTGAGGTTTTATTAACCAAATTCCAAATAGGAAGAAAATTTTAAATGTGACAATTTTCGCTTTCAATATATTCCTATGGGAAAATATTAATAATGAGCATTAATGAACCCAAGGCAAAACAAGATGATTCTTAGATTTGCAATATGTGCTGGACAAAGTGGGAACGGGTGGGGAAGACAGGATAAAGATATATAATTCTCTAAAATCTTATAAGATTATTTTTTTGTTTGTTTCCTCATTGGTTTGTAACTCATGAAGATGAAAGCTACAGCTAATTATCAACAATATCAATGTTTTTTATAAGTTGCAGCAAAATGATATGAAATAATGCAAAAGGAAAGATGAATATCTAGCACTTCCCGTTATCTGCTCTTGAAGACATAGATATCAAAAAAAAAAAGGAATGAATAGTCCTTTGCGATGGTAAGCTCCCCATCTCAGGAGGTATTCAAGTACAATGTGACCACGACAAGTATAATTCAAGCATCCATTTTCTTCATTCTTCAAACCGGTCTTGAAAACTTCTTTTGCGTTTATCACTGTTCTAGGCCCTGTGCTTGCAATGAGAGAACAAGGCATGTAGAACCCAAAGTCAAGGATTTTTGAATCCTTATGGAGACTGAGAAAATAACATGAACTTAAATAAAAGAAATTCATATGATAATAAACGTTAAGACGGACGCAAATAAAGCATATGACCAAGAGTAATGAGAGCAACTGACTTAAGATAGTTTAGACAGGGCAAGCCTCCAAGAGGAGGCAGTGTGTAAATTTACTCCAAAATAAGGGTAACAAGCTATCACTGCAGACAGGGGGGACAGGTTTTCCTAGCAGAGAAGAGAGCAAGTGGAAATGATGGGAGGCAGACACACCAGTCTGTTTGAGGACCTAAAAGGAGGGTGACATGCTTGGTAGCAATGAAAAGAGTGGCCAAAATGAGGTTGGAGAGAGGGGTCTTGGGGATCAAAGAAGGACATTTGGATTAAAATAAAATGTAGTATAATATATGGATGTTAAAATATGAAAAACAGAGGAGTGTTAATGAATAGCAAGAATACCTTGCCCTACCTTTTTCTATTTATAGTCCTGCTTTGCAGAAGAATATAACTTCAAACTTTATTTCTAATTTTTATAGTTTTGTTTTAGTTCTGGTGATTGCCTACAAGTAATTAAATAATATGATTTCCAGGGTTTCTTGCTTTATCAAATTAATATCAAATCTATTACTCTTCTTCATGAGTACTGTGGTGAGCAAAATAGTGGCTCTTTGAAGATGTCCATATGCAAATCCCCAGAACCTGTGAATATGTTACGTTACATGGCAAAAGGAGAATTAGGTTGCAAATGGAATTAAGGTTGCTAATCAAATGATGGTAGCATTGTAAGAAGCAGAAGAGAAGAGATGTATATGGTCAGAAAGATATAATGCCATTGTCTTTGAAGATGAAAAAGGGAGGACCACGAGATACAGAATGTGGTCTCTAGATTTCGGGAATGGGGAGGATTCTTCCTTGCAGCCTCCAGAAAGGAATGCAGCTCTGCCTACGCCTTGATTTTAACCTACTGAAACACATTTTGAAATTCTTATCTGCATAACTGTAAGATAATAAAATTATCTTTTTTTAAAAACAAATATTTAACCTATTTCCTCCAGGAAAGAAACTTTTGTGTTTCTAGTCACTAAGTTTTTGGTTGTTACAGTAGTAACAGAAAATTAACTCAAGTAGAAAACAATTTAGCTCAATTACATACCAATCTTCTCTATACCCAGCAGTTGCATAGTCATATTAGTGAAAATTCCTGCGCAAAATTATGACAGTAAGAGAAATCTGACATAGCTGACTCCATCTTGCTTCTAACCTCCAAGCTGTCCTTGTTGATTCTTAGGTGTAGGTCAGGCTAACATAGTGGGGAATTTATTTATAATTTAACCTTAAAGCAAAGATGCTATTAGCCCTTCACAAAACTGCACCCTCCTTGTTCCCTCCAAAAGGTGGAACCAAAACCACCTTTGCAAAACTGATGAAAGGTAACAAGTTTGGGATTATGAGAGGGGTCTGAATTCTGCTAAGATGCAGGCATAGTTAAAGGATAGTCAGCCATCATCCAAAGGTCACAAGACTTGTAACATCCCCAATTACTCCTACAGATGGTATCACTATTGCAGATCTTTTTTTTTTTTTTTTTTTCTGAGATGGAGTCTCACTCTGTCACCCAGGCTGGAGTTCAGTGGCGCTATCTCGGTTCACTGCAAGCTCCGCCTCCCGGGTTCACACCATTCTCCTGCCTCAGTCTCCCAAGTAGCTGGGACTACAGGCACCCACCACCAAACCTGGCTAATTTTTTGTATTTTTGGTAGAGACGGGGTTTCACCGTGTTAGCCAGGATGGTCTCGATCTCCCGACCTCATGATCTGCCCACCTTGACCTCCCAAAGTGCTGGGATTACAGGTGTGAGCCATCGCGCCTGGCCCAACTATTGCAGATTTTAAGGTTGATCTTTTGAGATATTTTTCAGACTTTTGCATTGTGGTAACCAATTGACTCCATCCAAACCCAACACTCATGACTCAACAGGTCCCGTGGCCCCTACCCAGTGACTAACTGCACAAGAACCATTTTCTAAAACTCTATGATTTCATCCCCAATCAGTCAGCATCTCCCATTCTCTAGTCCCTTGCCCACCAAGGTATCCATAAAAACCTAGCCTCCTAGATTTTGGGGACACTGATTTGAGTAATGAACTACCGCTTGGCTAGCCCTGTGTCAACCTACTGCAATTTTGATGTACCAGTGAATTGGTTTTGTCTGTGCAGCAAGCAAGAAGAACTAATCAGAGGATTACATTAGTATTTTTAATTTCTTCTTCCAAATTTAGGGACTTGGTTTCTTTATGTCTACTTGCCTTTATGTCTTGATGCCATTCTCTCATTTTAGATAATAGGTTTCCTTTCTGCATTCTCCCATACTTAACATTTCCTATTCAGCCATTTCTTTTGGTTTGTTTTTGAAATGATTTTCTTGTCTTTGCGCAGGATATCAGTACATACAATTGATTCACTTCACTTTGCTCCTCAATTAGATGAAATGTATTACTGGTCTAACTCTTATTTTTAAATCCCACTTTGTGACATTTTTATTCTTATTGCCAACTCCATTTCTTCTCCCTGCCTTAATGCCTCCAACTCATGGTTTTAACATCCTTCTAATATGTATATATTATGTTGTTTTAGAAATGTGCATAAATTATATTATAGTTTAAGTATCCTTCTGAAATTTCCTTGTTTTACTGAAGATTATGTGTCTATATTAATGCATACACATTTATTTTATTGCTTTTCCTGCTCTATGGTATTTTGCTTCATATATTTGGCAAATTTCATTTCCCCATTTCACTTTGTTGTCCATTTAGTTTGATTCCAATTTCTAGCTATTTGAAACAAAAATGAAATGCACACAATTGGATACTTACATGTATTGTCAGTTTTGTCAAATGCTGCCCCAGTGCTTTGCCGAGTGCCTGAACCAATTTACCTTGCAGAGAACAATGTGTTAGCAACTTTTATTTCCTAAAGACTCAGGAACATTTATTGTTATTTAACAACATATTGCAGGAATAGTGGTATTTTATGATTTTCATTTCACTAATTATTACTGATAGATTATCTTTTTATGCTTTTTTTGCCAGTTTTTTTTTTCTGTGAGATGGGAATTAACTTTTTCCTTCCATCCCTCTATATTTCAGTATTGTATTATTGATGATTTTTAGTACATTTTTGGTAGTCTAATCTTTTATGAAATATATGTCTTGCATAACTTCTTAAGGCTTGCTATTTATGTCTGTGGCATTCTTCATTACAACATGTTGCTAATTTTAAAATAGCCAAATCTAACAGTCTTTTCTTTAATACTTATATTTTGCTTCTTTAGATTTAAGGAATCTGTTCTTACTGCAATGTCGTTAATTTTTACTCTATAGTTTCTTCTAATCTTGCAGAGTTTAACTTTTCACACTAATAGGTTTAACCTATCTGAAATATATTCTTACATATTGTGTGAAGGGGATTTAATTTTTCCCAAAATGATGTATTTCTCTGCATGATTTTTTAATACTTAATTATCCTAATCTAAGCTCTTTACTCAGTTCCATTGATCTGTTTTTGTTTCAGTGCCAAATGCACACTGTTTTAATTACTGTGACATTGTGAATTTCCCTGGTTTGATTTCACTATTCTTAAGCTACTTTCAGACTGTTACTGAGACAATTATTTTTCGACGTAAAATATACCAGCACTATGTCAAGTTCTAAAGAAATGCACTAGGATTTCATTTGGGATTGCATCCAATTTTCAATTAATCAGAGTTTCCATATTAACCAACATGTTATCTTAATAGTGTGGAGTTTTCCCCCACTGTAAAACCACTGGAATATTCCTAATGGAATATTTTTGCATTTATTAAGGTGTCTTTTATGTCCTTTAATAAAGTGTCAGGATGTACTTCATAAACATTTTACACAATGTTAGTTTAGTTCTCAATATTTTGAAATTAATTTTACAACTGTGATTTTTAAAATTATATTTTCCTATTTATTTTGGCAGGTAGCGTTCAGCATGAACTCTTCTATAAGTTGTAATGTCTTGGTTTTCTAGTAGGAACAGACACCCCAGCTTCCATGGTATGATATTGTCTTCAGTACAATATAATCTTTAAAAAAAATTGCACATTAATTGACTCTCTTAGGTGACTGTACTTTAATTCGTATACATTACTTCTAAAAGTGAATAAATGGCCTGTTTTTCTTTAAGGAAGTAGAGCTTCAAAATGTATCTTCATCTCTTTTTCCCTAGGCCCAAACATAAATTGGCAAATTGCTAAATGTAGTGGAATCTCCATCATTAAAAAATTCTCAGGCGGTATTTCGTGTTATTATGTGGATTTTGAAAGTTTGTTAAAACTTACATGTAGAACTACATCAGCAAAGTGAGTTTTGGGAAAGAACATTTATTACTACTTGATTATCTGGTGATCTAGTCAAATTTTCTGCTTCTTAGGTCAACTTTGAGTGTTCATTTTAAACTTCTTAGGTTCATTTTGAGTGTTGAGTGTTCATTTTAAAATCAACATTATTATGCATTTTATTTAAATTTCAAATGTATTGACAGATAAAAAGTATTCTTTTATTTCTCAGAACATCTGGATTTTAAACTTATGTTATGATGGATTTCAAATTTTACTGCAGTATGATCTAATAGTACAGTCTTTATAATTCCAGTTTTTTAAAATTGAGAATTCTGTTGTAATCTAATACATGGTCATATTTATTAAAAGATGTATTCAATAAATGTGCATTTTCTGTTGATAAGGTGTGAAATTTCACATTTTTAAAATCATGTTAACCAAATTGTATCGTTACTTGTTTTTTGTCTGCATGTCTCAAAATTTCCTGAAAGAATTACTCTGGAGCATATGACACTTGAAATCTCTTACTGCATAATATGGGAGAGAAAGAAAGCTTAACATGTGGACATAACAAGGATTGGGGGTGGCATGAGAAGATGGCACTGTCATCACTGCTTTATTATGTAAGTGGAAAGTTTATAAAAGATGTAATAGAGTTAACCTACCTTCAGAAAAAGTTAACATTTTAGGCTTTATCAATAACATTCATGCTGAAAACTATTTCAAAATAATATAGAGCCACATAACTAAAATATATCATTATTTATTGTTAAAAGTTAATTTTGGATTTCAGGAAAGGAGACAGGTAATTAACATTTGTATTTGATAATCTAGGCTTTGAGAGAATTATAGGCTATTAAACAGAACCTTGCAAAGAGTTAGAATTTTATAATCATGAAGAGGAAGGGTGTGATGGTCATGGTTAAAAGAGAAAGAATAAGGGAAGATCCAAAGCCAGCAGTATGTGTGAGTTTGTTTAATCTATGCTCACGTGGTTCAATATCTGAGTAAAATCTGGTCCAAAAATCATGGCCCAGCAACCAAATGGCTATTTGAAATTCATTTAACTTCTTCTATTGTTTTTATATAAATCTTGACCATTTAGTTTTTAAAAATATGTTGATGAGAAGAAAAGGTGAAAAACATCCCAACGTTTCAGACTTAGATTAGGAAAAGGGTGACTGGAAGGTTAAAAATGTTAAGGTTCTGAATCATCACCATCACTATGAAGATGAGACAAATGTTTCTTCCTAATGAGGCAGGAGAATAGAGTCTGGAGATAGGGAACCTAAAGTCAGTTCACACTGACTTCCTAGAACTAAATCAAAAGGAGAAGTCCAACTTTCCATGCCCAAGTAACAAAAGGATCAGAGGCTACTACCTTTGCAACCCCATCCACCTTTATGCATAGCAGAAGAAAAATGGAAAATACCTCTGATTAGTCCCCTCTGGCAACCAGTCAGACTGGTTGTGGGCCTAGTCTGTATTTGCATAGGGGTATAACTTTGCAACTTCACTTCAGCCTCTGATTGGTCACCTTGTGTGACCAATCAGACTGGTCACGGGTCATTCTTCAGTTACTCAGAGTGTAAACCAGGTAACCAATGGGACACCTCTAGAGGATATTTAAACCCCAGAAAATTGTGTAACCAGGGTTCTTGTGCCGCTTGCTCAAGCCTGTTCCTACTCTGTGGAATGTACTTTCGTTTCAGTAAATTTCTGCTTTCGTTGCTTCATTCTTCCATTGCTTTGTGTGTTTTATCCAATTCTTTGTTTCAAATGCCAAGAACGTGGGGAACTAATAGTCAAGACCCTCTACCAGTAACAACAGTACTATATTTAGACATCAGTGAATGAAAATTAAGTCCTAATGGTGTAAGAGTACATTTTCCATCTGTAGGATCCAAAGCAACCCTTCATAAAAGAGTTTTGCATCATTTATTTATTGAAGGCAATAAATAGTTAAAAAGCTACTGTAATAGCAATCATCCTTGAAGTGATTTTTATAGATAAAATCAACACATGTGACAGAGAAGCTCCAGTAATGATGTTTTGACTACTTAATCTTACTTAACCTTATTGAGACACTGCGCAATTTTTAGCTGTAGTACAGAAAAAAGAAAAACAAATCCTTTCCAAATACTTGTAACTTGAACAGGGCAATGTGCATTTGCAAAATTAATTTCACAAAGAAAAATTCCCAGATACAGAAAAGCTGTTTCAGCTATTTCATCACGCTGAAGTCAATTTGTTTGCCATATTCAGGGAGGGCAGGACCTTCCCCATTGAAGAATGTACAGGTGCACTAGCCATTATTTGTAAAAGCAGATGGTGCTGACTTTTGGCTTTTTCTTTAAGGCTAGGAATATAGCCATGTTCTAAAGGATGAAAGTGTGTAAACAACACACGTATTTCTTCAAAGCCTAACTCTTCCCTTTTTTTGAGTTGATTTTCTCAACTTGAAGCTTTGTGTCTTCTGCCAGGAGCCGGAAGTCTTAAAAGCAAAAAAAAAAAAAAAGTTAAGAAGCTGCAACATCACTGCAAACAGTCTGGTCAACCGGACAGTGGCATTTCAGGCTTATGTGGTTTTAAATTCTTGGCCAGACAAATATGTCATTGGGATGCTCTGCCACTGAGGTTTTGCTTCCAAGATTGTTTACTTCATTATAATGTATTTCTGTAAGGTATTTTTAAATGGAAATTTCTCTTATAGAAATCTCTTATGTTTTACTGCCTCTATGATGAGCAGAGATTAGCTTCGCATTTGCAAAATTAAATTACTTTCCCAAAGTATTTCTTAATTTTCACGCAGATGCCACTGAAAATTCCAAGAGAGAAAAAGTTGTTAGCTGCACTTTAAATATGAGAAAATCTCTGTGTGGGAAGGGGAAAGGAAGAGGGCGAAATTACTTTTACTTTAAAATTAAACACAGGGGTATTCATTTTGCAGGATACACATCTGGAGAATAAATACCTAAGGGGAAAACAGTTTCATAGTTCAAATTTTGCACATTTTTAGTGTCAAACTTTTGGATCAATGTAATCTACTAAGGAATATAAAAATGGAATTAAAAATGAAATGTGAAAATCTGGCACCTCCACAAGAAAAGAATCCTGTGCCCATATCAAGCTTGTTTCAGAGAATGAGACTTCCCAACAATTTTATAGATGCAACGAGATCTTTCATAACAGTACCTCTCTGATGTCCTTCCAATTTCATAGCCCCCTTTTTTTTTCTGTACTGTCTTAAGTTTAATAACTGAGGCCTGAGAATTAAATGGACAAAAGACTAACAGGAAAAAAAGTGAATCCACTCGCACACAGGAGCCAACAAAAGAAGTAGCTGGCTCATTAAATGGTTAATATTAAAGGCTTATATATCTGAGCAGGGGAAAGCGAGAGGGTAGAAACAGCTTACAAACAAGTTTCTTTAGAAAAAACAAATGGATTTTTAGCAGAACAAATTAGTGATAAAAATAGTTTGTGATGATACTGATCTATACAAATATGAATAGTCTTTCACTCTTCTTCAGGGCCATAAATTCCCTCAGAGAAGGGGTTTAATGATTAGTTTACTGTTGGTTTCTCTTCTGGTAGTAGAAGCTGCCCTAAAGATGCCATCCACACTTCTGAGAAGTTTCTGTTTTTGGTCAGATAAGAAAGTTTCCAAGAAGGCTTCCTCCTGTCTCTGTCGAATCTCAGATATTTTCAGCTTACAATAATCTTCATACCCATCCTGAAGTTCCAAGTAGTTCTCCACACTTTGAAGAATCTATTTCAAAAGTTTACACCTCTAATGAACTGCAAATTAACCTCTAGTCAGGAGACCATAAAACTTGCAGAGAGAAAAACAAGAATAACGACATTATTCTTAACGACCTTAAGCCTGAAAAGCTCATTTATGATATCTCTGTAAATAAACTAGCTGCTTAAATGACAACTTTAAACTTTTATCAGTAAGTTATCGATATAAATGTTTATCAAATTAGGCCCCAACTCTGAACAAATGTCACCATACACAAAAATCAAGTCAAGATGGATTAAAGACTTAAATGTAAATATAAAACTATAAAAATACTATAACAAAATCTAAGGAGAACTCTTCTGGATATTGATCTACGCCTGCCACTGATCAGCCACTCGGGAGGCTGAGGCAGGAGAATGGCGTAAACCCAGGAGACGGAGCTTGCAGTGAGCCGAGATCTGGCCACTGCACTCCACGCTGGGTGACAGAGTGAGACTCCGTCTCAAAAAAAAAAAAAAAAAACAAAAAAGACTATGTTTACATATACTGGAGAAACAAATCTAATAGGTAAGGTAAAATCAAACTCTACTGATATTTTGTCACATTTATAAGGCAAAATTGATAGCTTTAGGATATGTGGGTTTCTTGAGAGAGATATTTATCAAAGAAAAGACAGAGATATTGCCAGCATAAGTCAACTTTGCTTTTTCTTCATGGTTAAAGCTTCATGGTTTTTCAGCACTGGAACGATAAACAGCATGAAGTCCTTCTAATAAGTTATTAAATGTCTTGCACTTTTGCAGCCTTCATGTTCTCAAATGGTTTTCTGGATGGAAAATTAGATACTCTCTTATCCATTGAGAAAATAATGTAATGTTTCAAGTATCCAGTGTTCTAGAGTTGAATGGGCAAAATATTCAATTGATGTATCAGGTTTTTAAGTTTTATGATGATACCCCAAGGTATGGACATTGGCTACCTAAGTTTTATGTTGATTCCCCAAGGTGTAGCATTGGCTACCTAATGTGTGTGCTGGTCTGTAGCTACCAAAAACAAACCATCTTCTTTCTACATTGAACTATGAGCTCCATGAGGAGGTGGAGTCCTTGTGGAATCCTACTGCCAATACACAACATACCATATATATTAGCCTCTCTCTCTCTTTTATACTCTGCCTCTGCTTCCCTGTCTCTGTCTTCTTCATATATATATATACAAACACATATATATGCATATATATACATATATACACATATACTTATATACATATATGCACACATCTATACATATATATCCTCTTCATTCTGCTTCTCTGGAGAACTGTGACTCATAGAATAATTCAAGGGTCTACCACTGTAGTTTGTTTAGTAAAATTGCTTTGAGGGTGTCATCACAGAGCCAAACTGCCTGGCTTTGAATTTTGGCTTTTCCATTGAATAATCCTACACCTTGGAAAGTCATTCAACTCTATTTCTTAGGTTTCCTATCTGTAAAGAACTCATTGATAATAAGCACTCATAGGGCTTTTGAGTATTAAATGATGGATTATTTTGTCAGTAATCACTAAACATTAGTTAATATGATCAAAGATTTTCAGGCCATCTTCAGAGTTAGATTTTATTCTGTGACATAGTAATTATAAACTAGGAAAAAGATGAGAAATACTTCTCTTGTGAAATTGTAGGTTTTAAAAAATATGTTTATATTCACAGAGAGAGAGATACTAAAACTACCAACAATTAACACTAACGAGAGCCACTTCATTCTTTGTCATGGAAGATACTCTTGAGGAAGATACCAATTCATCTACACTAATAAGCTTATAGTTATCCATTTACACAGATAGGCTGGGAAGTCTTTACTACTAAGAATTGTAATTTATTTTCTGTATCACATATTTTGGCAATTTAAATTTACTGAAGGCTTGTAGGAATAAATTCACACTTTTCCATTGGCTTTATTTGATTGCACTAATACTAAGAGTTACCATTTTTGATCCAATTCTATGGGCCAGGAACTATGCTGAGAATCTCATTCAGCCTTTTCATGATCTCAGGGAGTAAATGAGTTGTTTCCATTTATCGTCATCTTTCTGGAAGCCAAGGGACTTGCCCAAGGTCATATGGCTGATCAGTGGCAGGCAGACTGTAAACCCAGTTTTGACATGCTCCAAAACCAAGCAGTAACTCTACATTTAGATTCACAGTCAGGTGCTAGTCTTCTCCTTTCAACTCTTTTCATAAGCTTCCGTCAGACAATATTTATTCTTCATATAAATTAGGTGTATAATGATTTGTATCTAGATTATCATTTTTCAATAGATTACAATGCCTATTCTCTAGGGACTAGCCATAAAGGATCTTTTGCAAATCAGTTTCTAAAAAATGCTATATCATCAATTGCATTTTTAAGAAGTTTGTTTTCCACATTGAAAATATTTCTTATATCAGAAGAAAAGAAACTTGTGGTTTCCATTTGGTGTAAAGCTCCCATGATGGCATAAATCAACTGTAAGGTGACTTCGTTTGGAGAATTCTCTCAAGAAGCTAACCAGATGGCAACTTTAATTGGTCAGAGATGCATCACTATTTATTGCTGTAATTTCATGTATTCCTCTATGTACCATCTTTTTAGCAATATAAGGGGAAAGAGATGCCCAAATATTCTAATTGGAAGAATTCCAGAATATTCTACCCAAGAAACTTTGCTCCTTCCCCATCTCCGTTTAACAAGCACTGTGTCGGAAGCTTTTTCACTAAACGCACTTGTTAGCATTCAGTGCCTGTGGTATTAATGACAGGGCTACTAATGTTATTTGAAATTCTAGTTAATTCTAGTTTTGTTGTTATTTCTCTGCTGGCTGAAATGAAGTACTGTAATACATGCTCCTCAAAGATTTAATTGCAAACTTGCAGACAGTGTTATTTGTCTAACATTCTCCTTTATAAACAAAAAAAAAAGTAAGATATATCATCACTATCACCCTGCCTGCTGCCTGCATCAGGATAGATTCAGGTCAGCTTAACGGAATTCTCATTTATCATAGTGTATTCATCACCCAAACAATCGTAACAATTCCAAGAGAGAAAAATTCCAAGCGAGAAACAGTTGTTAGCTGCACTTTAAATATGAGAAAATCTGTGTGGGAAGGGGAAGGGAAGAGGGTGGCTACTAAGGATCAAGAGCTGGATGAAATGGGGAGAAGTTGCTCAAAGGATACAAACTTGCAGTTATAAAATGGATACATTCCGGAGATCTAAGGTATAGCCTGGTGACTATAGTTAATGTATTACATTCTTGAAATTTGCTAAGAGGCTAGATATTAACTACTCTTGTCACACACAAAAATGTAGGTATGTGTGATGCATACTTTGTGAGTCACACAGATGAGGTGATGCATATGAGGTGACACATATTAATTAGCTCAATTGTGGTAATTATTTTTTTGTTTTGAGGCAGAGTCTTGCTCTATTATCCAGGCTGGAGTGCAGTGGTGTGATCTCGTCTCGTTGCAACTTCTGCCTCCTGGGTTCAAGAAATTCTCCTGCCTCAGCCTCCCGAATAGCTGGGATTACAGGTGCATGTCACCACGCCTGGCTAATTTTTATATTTTTAGTAAAGATACAGTTTTCACTATATTGGCCAGACTGGTCTCCAACTCCTGCCCCAGGTGATCCACCTGCCTCAGCCTCCCAAAGTGCTGGGATTACAGGTGCGAGCCAGCACACCTGGCCGGCAATCACTTTTATATACCTATATCAAAACAGCACATTGTACACCTTGAATCTATGTAATTGTTGACAACTGTACCTCAATACAGCTGAAAAAATAAAAATTCATTCCAATACTAGGTGATTTTTCTCTCTAGGTTTAATATCTGGGTAAATATGCTGGGTAAATATGTGTAGGTAGACCAAAATCCAGACAGGAAACAGATCCTCCTTTAGCAACACTGATGCATCAATTGATGCATCATTGATGCTGAACAACAATTCAAACACTAGAGCTGTCACTAAATTTCAAACTAGACTACTTTTCCATGTTTATTCCAATTGCACCATCCATCATTTGACCCATCATAGAATTCTCACTCTGATACATAAACTCAGACCCAAACATTAACCAATTTTTTAAATACCTACTCATTTTTCTCACCACTACAGAACATTATAGAAACAAAACTTTCTGAACTTTCATATTTGATCTGTGAACTTGATAAACCACGAGATGGTACAGAGCACAGTGGTAATTCATAGACTATCTACCAGCTTTGTAGGACTTGAGAGTATGATAGATGAAGTGCGTGGAGGGAGGTCATCACGTCTCTTTCAACTTTATTAAAATATGGTTTAAGTAGTTTTAATCACATTCTGTAGGCGGTTGCTGAGCAGGCAACATGAAGAACCAGCTGAGTTCTCCAACTTGGAAAGAATATTTACATTTTGCTCTATGGATGGAACCACCTGGGGTACAATTATGTGAGTGGTGCCGCTTTGAAGTCGCATCAGGGAATTATCAGTGCGACACAATTGGCTCTATGCTTGAAACACAAATTAATAAAACATTCTTTCTACAAAATGTTTATAAACGTGGGAGGATAATCCTTCTGAAATACAAGACAGAAGAATATGATAAAGGAGCATAAACATGGCTCAAAGTGCTTATTCGGCCCCTAGTGTGAGCAATTCTAAGGCTTTCCAGGGGAAACGTTATTTTTAACTGGAAAAGGTTAGCACACTTGGCAAGTAGAAAACAATGAGGGAAGATGTAGAGAGGGGAGGATGCAGGGCCTAGTGAATGAAGTAGGATGATGTGGTTTGAATTCAGTGTCTATGAGACATGAAAGAATGAAATGTTTATTCGGAATCAGAATTTGGAAGGTGATAAATGGACTTGGTAACTTATTATTATTATTATTTGCAAAGGAGTTTTGTTCTTGTTGCCTAGGCTAGAGCACAGTGGCACAATCTCAGCTCACTGCAACCTCCGCCTCTCCAGTTTAAGTGATTCTCCTGCCTCAGCCTCCCCAGTAGCTGGGATTACAGACATCTGCCACCACACCCGGCTA
Source organism: Piliocolobus tephrosceles (assembly GCF_002776525.5). NCBI lineage: Eukaryota > Metazoa > Chordata > Mammalia > Primates > Cercopithecidae > Piliocolobus > Piliocolobus tephrosceles. The sequence goes on along the minus strand of NC_045450.1, from coordinate 61,611,390 downwards.
ATTTTTTATTTTTAGTAGAGATGGGGGTTTCACCATGTTGATCAGGCTGGTCTTGAACTCCTGACTTCAAGTGATCCACCTCGGCCTCTCAAAGTGCTGGGATTACAGCTGTGAGCTACCATGCCCAGTCGACTTGCTAACTTTAACATTTAGGTTTCTTATTCTGGTAGTGATAGTTACCAAATAATTTTATTATTATTTAGAGTGAAGTTGCAAATCATTATCTTTGTGATATGTGCAGAGGTAAATTAGCTATTGTGAAAGACATATTGGAGACCTGACGGTTTAGAGAAACACCAGGGAGGTTGTTAAAATAATGCAGACAAGTGAAATGAAACAGAGTAGAGGGTAAGGAGTATAACGGAATTTAAGGTAGAAATTGTCTCTTATATTTTTAATCGGAAAATTGAAAGAAAACAAAGATTGTGTGTGACGACCTCCATTTATTCAACAGATATCCTCTGAACCCTACTATGTTCAAGGCATTATGTTAATAGTCATAAAAATGGGATCTATGTCTTTCAACTTCTTCATATGAGAGTAGGGAATAAAAAGTATATGAATGACTTCTATTAATGGCAAAGTGCTTTTATTAGACTAACCCTGCAGCAGACAGCAATTATAATTCTGAACCAATATAAGAAAGTAATATTTGAATGCGCTAGAAAATGGTCCAATGCAGTCAGAAACCGTAAATATTTTTTGAAAACAGAGAAACGCCCTGTATAAAATGTGCTGTACCTATTGTGTTTTATATGGGACCCAGGCTTCAAGCAGAAAAACGCAGACTTACTGGCTTATAAAGTCAGGGAAATGGATTCAGGGCTTCCTGAGTGGCTAGACTGTAAGGCGGGAAACCTATTGAAAAGAAAACATAGAAAGAGAAGCCCCCTCAAATCTGTGCATAGATCCCTAAATCTTTGGCTGACTCGGACTTTGCATGTACAGAAAAGATGTCAAAGTGGCCACTAAAAAGCAACTGCTCAAAAAACAGATGTTTTTAGCTGCTATTTATCTCAGGGAGACAGACTTAAAAATTTTAGGCCAGTCAACTTAAACATTTACTAAAAATTAACATGTCAAGGGTAGATAAATTTCAGAGCCTTTATAACATATCATTCATAATAGTGTAGCTATAATAAAAACAAATACTAGATCTATGAAAAAACAGGAAAACATGACCCTGAGCTAAGGGAAAAAATGTACATAAAGACTTATCCAAGGATGACTTCAACATTTTAATTAGCAAACAAGAACTTTAAAACATGTATTACATTTTCTAGGACCTAAAGGAAATTACGGCCATTCGTGGAGGATTAAAACAATGTAAGCCGACAATTACAAAATGTAAATAGAATCAAATAGCAATTCTAGAACTGAAAAGTAAAATATAGTGAGATTGAAATTTTAATTGGTGGACTTAGCAAACTGAGAAAAAGCAGAAGAGTAGGTCAGTGAATTTAGAGCGTGAACATAGAAATTGTCTACTCTGAAGAGAAGAGAGAAGGAAGATTAAAGAAACGAACAGTCCCTCAGTGACTCAGGAGCACATGAAGCAATGTAACATTTGTGTCATTTGAGTCCCAGAGAGGGAGGGAAAAAATGGCACAAAAATTATTTGAGAAAGTAATGACTGTAAATTTATAAAATTTGGTGAAAAACACAAAATTATAAATCCAGTATGCTCAGCAAACACCAAGGAAGATGAACGTAAAGAAAAGCACAGCTAAGCACATTATATTCAAACTGCTATAAACCAAAGATGAAGAGGAAATGTTAAAAGCAATGAAAGAAAAATGATACATTACATGAAGGGAATGAAAATACAAATAACTGATTTCTCTTCAAAAAAAAAAAAAAAAAAGAAAAGCCGGAATGCAATGTGACATTTTAAAAATGCAGAAAGAAAATAACAGTCAATCTAAATTCTATACATTCCAAAGATCTTCAAAAATCAAGATAAAATAAAGACATTTTTATATAAATAAAAACTGAGGGAATTTTCTGCAGTTAGATCAGCTCTACAAGAAATACTAATGCTCTTCTGGGTAAAGGAAGGTTACAGCAGATGGAAGCTAATAGTTGTAGGAAGGAATGAAAAACATTGGAAATTATAAATATGATCAAATATAAAGTTTTTTATTTTCTTAATTTTTCAAAAGGAATCTAAATGTTTAAACGAAGTAATGCCACCTTATTAAGAAGACGATAATGTTGCTGGAGTAATCTACATAAATAATACAGTAATACCACAAATGACAGGGGATAAATGAAACTCTGTTGTTAGAGCATCTTTATATTTTATGCGAAGAGCAGATTGTGGTTAAGGGAAAATATTGTAACTCATAAAGGAGCCTTTGCTAATCATTGTCCATGAGATAATAAAATACCACAGAAAATGTGGAGGGACTATTTTCTCAATTGCCTCCAAAATGTTCCATAGCTATTGTCACTATAATGCATATATCATAAGTTAACTCTTTACATTTGATGGATATCTTCGGCCTGAATTTTTTATGGTTTGCATGCAAGACACAAACTATCAATATAAAGGACATAAGAGATTACTACATATAATGAGAATACATTTTAATACCAATAAATCTGAAAACCTATAGACACATTCATAAAAGCCAGAACTTACTTATCCAGTTGATACAAAATGAAATTGAAACTCTGAACAACGCCCCCCACCGCCCCACACACAATAAGTTGAATTTATTACCAAAGAACCTTCAAACACACACATGGACAGGCACATGCACACTGTGAACCCACGTAGTCTCACTGGTTACATTCTATCAAACATTTAAGTTAGAAATAATATCAATCATACACATTCTCTCTCAGTAATAAAAGGAGGGAAAGTTCCCCAACTTGATTCATGATGCCAGAAATACCCTGGTATCAAAGACATTGTAAGAAAGTTATAGACTACTATCTTTTCTAAACATAGCTATAAAAATCCCTGATGAAATATTAGCAATTTGAATCCAGGAATATATCAAAGGGATAATGCATAATGAAAAGTAAGTTCTACCTCTGGAATGCAAGGTTGATTCAACATTAAGCAAATCTATCAATTAACCATTTTAATAGACTAAGAAGTTTTTTTTCTCCAATCACCATACCTGTCCTTGAAGACATGAGGGATCATTCTGGAATGATTAATAACCTGTTTATGGTTCAGGTGGGGAATCCTGTTATGAAAATGATTGTATCTAGTTAATATTGTATTGCTAATTTCTAAGCAGTGCTGTCTCTGTCTATGCGAAGACCTAGGCACCCGAAAGAGTTGCTGGATTTAAGTTGAAGGAAACCTAAACCATGGCTTTTGATATGAAGGAAGGACTATTTTAACCACAAGGTTTTTTGTTTTTGTTTTTGTTATTTTGTCTTCCACTGTGATGTTATTTCTTTTGAAAACATTAGCATATTGTTCTATATTAAGAATCAAAGGGAATCCAAGATGACTCTGTTCTAGGTTCTATTGACCATTTCACAAGTTTCAGGAGACATTAATCTTTTACAGTTATTGGAGTAGAGCACCAATTTGCAGAAGACTCCTATTTTAATCCCCAAGTTTTCATGTTCATATATGATGTGTCATTGGAAAAATCAAAAAGTTGAAGCTATAAAAGTACAGTTGGGTCTGCTGGTTGTTATTTACTCACCGAAGCTATTTTTTTTTTAAATATGCGCATGTATCGTTACAGCATGTAATCTACTTCTGGTCTGAAGATTAGTAAATTCAAGGTGAAGCAGCTCATCGGTGGTAGTGTCTGAAGAGGTGTCACCTGCCCTGACTTGAAGGACATTGCTCTTCTGTCCACATCCCTCATCTACTAGAGTCTTACTTTCAACTGCATTTGGACCCAGAACAAAACATAAACATGATGTTCTACACATTCCTCCCCCCCAAAAAAATATTGGGGTATAAAATATACTTTTAAAGCCTTCTTGTATTGATAAAATTTTTATTAAATGTTTTTATTTGTACTAAAAGAGAAGAAAAATTATTACACAAATTTCTCATTCACAAACATAAAAACTATATATGACTCCAAAAGTGAATATTAAACTAAAAGTATAGCTTTAGGGCATTACAAAAAAAGTTATATCATCACAAGGTACAAAAGCTGACATTGTCCTTTTCATTTTTATTTTTTCCTGCTGTATATTTCTTGAAGTTAAACTGTATTTTAAAACTTGGATGTGTCCAATACAAAGAAGGCACTTTCAAAATAAGTTTTATCACATTTTTCCCTTTGAAGAAAATGCTGAATACGTTATTAATTTTTTAAATACATAAGTCTAATAATGCTTTCTTTCTTGAAGAGTTTGTAATGCCTTCCCCCTTCTGTACCATCTAAAATAAAGTTTCTTAGCACTGCTCTAGGGCTATCATACACTGTCCCCATTTCCCCATCTATTAATATATCTGTCTTTTTTCTCCCACTATTCCTCAGCACATACCTGTACTTTATCTTGCTAAATTACCTGTTTCCTGAATGCCATGCCTCCAAGGTTTTACTTATGCTGTCACCTCTGCTGCAAATGTCCTTTCCTTCTTGCCTACATAATGTTACTTCTAATGTTACTTCTAATATTACTACTAATTCATCAATGTATTTGCTTAACTGTTACTTCCTGTGTCTAAATATCTCCCCCAGGATCCACCACTCCTCTATGATTCTGCCATTTATAAATGTCCTTTATGTAATTATTCTGTTTGATGACACGTTGGAGACTACATTGGCTGCTAGCCTGTTTTTGTAAATAAAGTTTTATTGGAGCACAGCCATGTTCATTTATTCACATACTGTCTCTGGCTGGTTTCATGTTAAAATGGCAGTGTTGAGTAGTTGCCACAGAGACTGTATTGGCTCACAAAGCCTATAATATTTACTACCTGGGCCTTGAGAGACAGTTTGCCAACCCCTGTGCTTAACTGTGACGTTCAGGGGTATAAAGACAGATTTATTCATTCCCGAGTCCCTGACACTTTGCTCCAGCTCTTATTTGTTTAACCAGCTATGATTAAGTATATGGCAGTGCTGAAGAGCATAATCTCCAAGACCCAGCCATCTGAGTTCTCATCTTTCCACATTCTAGATATGAGACCTACAAGAAATTACACCATTCATCTTTACTTCAGCTTCCTTTTCTGTAAAATGAAGATAATGATGATACCTATTTCACATGGCTAAGGTGAAGATTATATCTTGTATGGGCAGCCCTTAGTGACTGATGTGTATCAAATATTCAATACATGCCATTGCTATTATTCATAGTTATAATGTGCTGTAGCACTTTAATAATTAATTTAAGAGCTCCAGGCATCATTTTCCTCTCATAAGGTCCAAGAGGAATTTTTCTCTCATAAGGTGGAACAGTTAGCTTCAGTTCTCTTATACTTCTATAACTTCACGCTGATATGACTCGTGGATGGTTCTCAGTGCTGTACTAGGCTTCAGAAGAGTTTCATAAGGAATTACAGAACAATGAAGATCAAAAGGGAAATCAGCTCAGTCAACAAGAGTAGTCGACTCAACCACAGCATCCAAATTACTCTCAGGCCAAACAGCAACTCACCACACTTAGAGGCTTTAGCTGGGCAATGTGGCTCATGCCTGTAATTCCATCATTTTCTAGGAGGTTGAGGCGGGAAAATTACTTGAGGCCAGGAGTTTGAGACCAGCCTGGCAACATGGTGAGACCATGCCTCTCCAAAAAATTAAAAAATTAGCCAGGCAAGAAAATAGGCTCCCATACTTCATTAAATTAAAGACTTTATGGTTCTAGCTCAGCTAAAGCTGGACCAGAGAACTAACCATCACCCCAAAAGGTTTCTAACCAAACAAAAATGTTCTTGCCTAATTATCCCCCAAATCTCTGATAAATGTTTAGATGAGTCATTCTGATATAATTCCAGAGTCAGGTTTGTTTTTGTTCTACATGGTAATTCTGCGTTTAAAAATGTTTTCTAAATTACTTTATATGGAGGTTTTATTTAAAAATGTAAGCATAAAACTTAAACATCAAAATGTGACATCATAATTACATTTTACTGTGTTTCTGAAAGTTTCTTTTTCAGCTTCTAGTTATCAAGGAAGATATATAACCTCTGATCCAGGACCTTTCAAAGAATGGACAAAACCTGACTGAGGTACAAGAAAGAGAAAAAAAGCAAACATGCTTCAAAACCTCTGAGAAATTGTGTTGTCAATCAAATGCAATGACCTGATATTTAACTCAATCCAGAAGTGAACTCCTTTCTCTTGGTAACAAAGAGGACCTTGTATGCTGAACAAGACAAGGAGCCCTGAAGACATATTTCTAAAAGGTTATTTCATACGTAAAGACAATCGATGTCTATAGTGAAGAGCAACAAGGATGATTAACTTATAGACCCTTAAAAAACAAAAGAGGCCGGGCGCAGTGGGTCATGCCTGTAATCCCAGCACTTTGGGAGGCTGACGCGGGTGGATCATGAGGTCAGGAAATCGAGACCATCCTGACTAACACGGTGAAACCCTCTCTCTACTAAAAACACAAAATATTAGCCGGGCGAGGTGGCAGGCGCCTGTAGTCCCAGCTACTTGGGAGGCTGAGGCAGGAGAATGGCATGAACCTGGGAAGTGGAGGTTGCAGTGAGCCAAAATCACGTCACTGCACTCCAGCCTGGGCGACAGAGTGAGACGCCATCTCAAAAAAAAAAAAAAGTTCAATAAATAGGTCTATGGGGACATATTTTGGAGTACATTTTTTGCTGAGAGTGAAAATATCAGAATAAAATACTTTTTCTAATCCCTTGTAGTACTGATAATTTTTTAATGAAAAATTACAAAGTAACATAGATGACTACAAAATATATTGGCTTTTGTTACTTGATTGTGATCATATTCATGTCATGTTAACATTCATCATACCGCAAAGTTTACATTTTAAACCAGAGATTACATTTCATACTTACAATATATTTTCATTCCTTTTTGTTTTATGATAGTTAAATAGCAAAAGTGGTGCCCATAGATACCCCTAAGTTTAAGGTTTAGCAATTTTTTTGTGTGTTTGTGTGTGTGTCACTTACCAGTGTCTATTAGAAAAAGAACATAGACATTTCTAAGACTAGGAATTTTCTCAGTACTTCAAACAGACATGCACAGGTTGGATAACTTGTGAAACATGTAGAACTTTATAAATTAAAAACAGACAAACACCTCTGTGTCACTTTACTCCACATTGTTGGCAGATAATAATTACATGTTTTGTCTGTTCTTTTTTTCAAGGACTGTGAATTTGAAATAACACTCTTCTCACCTCAATGTGAGAAATTGAGTCTCTATAATCAGCTCAAGTTATTCCCTACTTTACTCCTACCTCATTATTTAAAGCATAATCTTTTCAGTAATTATTATATATTATCTTCTCTGTAATTATTTTTTCTTTTTCTGCATCACTTATTTTTAGATGTCACAATCGCACTTAGTTGAATAATAGATAAAAATACATTGAGTTGTTGCAACCTTGCCTCATTACTCTGCCCTTCCATTGCTCCAAGTCTTTTTTCTTTCTCTTTTTTAACTTGTTGGAACTCCTTCCAATTCATCTCCTCTTTTGTGTCACTTCAATGAGCTAAACTAAAGGCCAGAAGCAGCCTCTGCAAATAAAGGCAAGAACTTCACTGCCCTAGAAAGGAAGACTAATTCACAGCAGTGTTTCAGGGTGGCAGATACCTGTTAGAACCTTTCTTCACTGACATCTCTTGCCTTCAAAGTCTCCAAGGCTAGACTCTTAAATTTCTTGCCACTGTACCATGTATAATATGCTTTATTTTCAGTAGACTTGATTGTAAGTGTCCCAGCCATAGTTAAAACCAGAAGGTTCTCTAAATTTCTGAGCTCTAGATGGTATTCAGTACTGTTAAATTTGATTCATCATAATCTTCCATGTCTTAATCATTATTCTGTGTCTGCTGCCCAAGACAGTACCTGGCACAAGGAAGATGCCTGCCCCACCGTAGTATTCAGATGCCGAATAGTAAAGGAATGAAGGCGATCTTTTTAACAGCAATGTGAGGTAGGTATTAGTGTTAGGTCAGTCAGAGTCCAATTAGGAAACAGAAGTAACACCAGAAATCTTGATCTAGAGATTTTTAAACTCACTTTAACAAATTGTTTGCTAAATAACTAAAAGAGCCACCAGAGAAAACTGAGCTATCACAGTAGTTTCAGAAAGCAGTTATCACCATTTGGACTGAGTTTAAAATTATGAAAATTGGAGGCATGAAGGACAAACTCGTGGGGCTGACACTCAGGTCTCCCAGGAAAAGTTATTGCTCAGCTAATGCTCATGTCTCTGGTAGCATAGCAGGAATTCCACAGGACTCCTGAGGTTTGAGACTAGGTATTACTTTTTCATGCTAGTGTCTCTGATGGAGAGGGCTAAGATAAAGATGATCCTGCAAACACTGGAAAAACTCCAGACCATTTAGTTGCTGATGTAGGAATGAACTGCCTCTGCCAGGGTGAAGCAGCGAGGCTAGGGTGATGTTCACATGAATAGGAAGGAGACAGGCTTGCCAGGGGAAATAACAGGCAGCAATAAGAAAGAAGTGGGTCCCTCCTTTCTCCTCCAGACTTGCAGTCTCTCCCTAGCATCTGCTTTTGGCAAAGCTTAATAAGAAAAAGCTGGCTTAGGGGGAAATGTGGAGTATAGTCCCAGCCCAGCTGGCCTAACTGGTGGTGTTCTGATGTTACAGATAAGGTACTAAGACAGAGATAAGTTGAATAACTTACCCATAGTTTTCTAAGTTCACAGTTATGAGATAAAGAGGATAATAGCCCACATTTCAGTCATTTCCCAGTGAGCCATATAACATGATATGGGGTTGTATTAGTCCATTCTTGCACTGCTGTAAAGAAATACCCGAGATTGGGTAATTTACAAACAAAAATAGAGGTTTAATTGGCTCACAGTTCCACAGGCTATACAGGAAGCACAACAGCTTCTGCTTCTGCGGAGGCCTCCGGAAGCTCCTAATCAGGGTGGAAGGCAGAGGGCAGCTAGCACTTCACATGGCTGGGAGGTGCTACGCACTTTCAAACAACCAGATCTCATGAGAACTCTATCAGAAGAATAGCACTAGGCAGATGATGCTAAACAATTCACGAGAAACCACCCCCATGATCCAATCACATTCCACCAGGCCCAGCTCCAACATTGGAGATTACAACTGAATAATGATATTTGGGTGGGGACACAGATCCAAACCACAACAGGAGTTATGATAAATATATGTTATAAATATACTTGTTATATGATAAATATACATATTATAAATATTCAAATAGAAGAGATTTCAGGCATTTTTGTAAAGCTGAAAAGGAAATATTTTTACTCATATTAAAATGTGTGAAAGTTTTACCTCTTGCCACATCAAGTCACTAAATTAAATGTCTAGGAAGGAAAGACAAACAATCCTGTTTGATCAAATAATTATTTTTATTTTAATTTATACTATTTTCAGAGAATATGCTTTCTCATATGGGTCTGCATTTTATTTTAGGGCCACGTTTTTATGCAGTCATAATTACTTCATTTAAGAAAAACAAACTTAAGAACAGAAGAGTGATTTAGCAGCATCTGTTATCACTGATAGAGGTAGAAATCTGTCAACAGGTGTTTATAATTGTAAAATTTTCCCTTAATGTTAAAACAGAATACAAGATAATTGCACAGAAGCAATTTTCTGCTACTAAATAAATTTTGTTTATATTGATTTGGCTGTTTTTAGCATAGGCTCACATTAGTCTATGCTATTGACTAATATCTACTGTTGAAAAATATTTGCTAGTTTGGAAACAAAAGGGAGTTCAAAGAGGGTTGTGCTCAGTGGTGGCTTGGACAAGAAGCCCATAAGACATCACTGTTGGATACGTGTTAGCCCAGGCTGTGTGCTTTACCATTTTAATATGAATCATAATAACTCTCATTGATACAATGACTATTTAACAACAGCCCTCCGGGAAATCTACTTGTCTAAAACTCTCCACTAGGCAAAAGAATGTTTCTGGTAGAATTGGGTGATGATCTAGAGTTCCATCTCTAAGATTATATCCATTATTCAAACACTTTTAAAGAAACCATAAAAATGATAAATGGGCCTAAAAAAGCAGTATGCAAGTTACGCCCATTTCGAGAGATTCTCTTGTCTTAGGAAGACAGAGTACTTGACATTTACAAAATATTAGCAAACATTACTTTTTTAAAATGTGATTTAATCATTGATGTAATGAGAGCTTATTAATTAAATTCTCTATTTTTAGCATTGCTAAACGGCGGGGAGTGCAAAAGATGACCAGGATGGTGACCGTTCTCACAGAGGTATCAATTAATTATGGAGACAACATTTTTTACCCAGAAAACAAGTTGAGAACAATTCAGGGCACTAATTAATTACAGCTGACTTTTCATAGTAACCAGGGAAATGATCTATAATGGGGTTAGGCTGGAAGTGAAAGCTTATTTCTAATTATTTTTGGTTAGAAAGCTCTAATGTGCATGGGGATTCTTCCAATCTTTTCCTAAGTATCTCCTCCATCAGAATGACTTTCCTGACTCCCCCTGCAAACATTTCATTCCCTTTTACCTGTCCAACTCCTTGAGATTATGTCATGTGTCCTTGTTTTGACTCTCTTTCAAACTCTCATTATACCCTAATGCAGACTTTATTATACAATATTGACATTTCTGTTTTTGTTTACCATCTGGTGCTGCCCCTAGGTGGTCACAGTGGTTCCCACGTTGCCTGCACTGTGCCTGATGTGGGTTCATTAATTGACCTGCTCTGGCCAGAAGAGACATTCTAGAAGATTCTTGAGTCATCAGGAGACCTGAATCTTGCCTCTTACTTCTGAGAATGGATCATAGTAACTTTCTTCCTGTTCCTTCACAGTTTTTAAGATTGAAACAGTATATACAATTTTAACACATCATAATGATGATAGTAAAAGTAATTGATCCAAATTAGTGAGAGAAAAGAAATACCATTATTAACGCACAGGCAACATGAAACACGTGGAATATGTCAAACTGAAAAGTTTTGCACAGCAAAGGAAACAATTAACAGAGTAAAAAAGGCAACATACAGAATGGAAGAAAATATTTGGAAGCCATATAACTAATAAGGGGTTAATCCCTAAAATATGTAAGGAACTCCTACAACTCAATATCAAAAGACCTAATCAGCTGATTTTTAAAAAATGGGCTAAGGACTTGAATAGACATTTCTTCAAAGAAGGCATACAAATAGCCAACAGGTATATTAAACTATCAGGGAAATGCAAATCAAAACCACAGTGAGATGTCACCTTACACCTGTCAGGATGGCTATTCAGACAGACAGACACACACACACACACACACGAGAAGTATTGCTGAGGATGTAGAGAAATTGAAACTCTTTGCTATTGGTTAAACATGCAAAATGGTGCTGCTCCTATGAAAAACAGTATGGAGGTTTATAAAAAATTAAAAATAGAACTGTCATGTGTCCCAGTAATCTCACTTCTGGGTATTTAACCAAAATAATTGAAATCAGGACCTAGAAGAGATACTAGCACTCCTGTGTTAAAAGCACTTCTATTGATAACGGCCAAAATGTTGAAACAGTCTAAATGTCCACTGACAAAATATGATATAAATGTGCAATGAAATACTGTTCAGTCTTAATAAAAAAAAAGAAGGAAATTCTACACTATGTAACAATGTGGATGAAACTTGGGGACATTATGCTATGTGAAGCGAGTCACAGAAAGACAAATACTGCATGATTCCACTTATATGAAGTATCCAAAATACTCAAATTCATAGAATCAGAAAGTGGCATGGTGGTTTTCCAGGACTGGGGAATGTGTACATGGAGAGTTACTAATCAACACCATAAAGTTTCAGTTAAATACAATAGGTAAGCTCTAAAGTTCTTTTGTACAACACTGTATCTATAGTCAACAATAATGTATTATACACTTAAAATTTTGTTCAGAGGTTTGATCTCATGTTAGATCTTCCTATCACAAAATAACTTTTAAAAAAATCCACAGTCACCAATTCCTACAGGACACAGAAAACTGGAACCCTATGATGTCTGAAGTGACTATTCACATGAAACCACAGGGAATGAGGGACTCTTCAGTGTAATCTCTCAAACGTGGGTGATAGCCCACATTTTTCCTTTTACCATTTCTTCATGAATAAGAAAATAAAAAAGGTATATTTTATTATTATTTACAGTCTTGTCCATTTACATCACCGAAATATATTTTTAATATTTCCTACAATAAAAAGACAAACCAAAATGAATATGATCTGTAGATTATTGCTCTATATTAACTGAACAGTTTTAAAAATTTTTGAAAGCTTTAAACAAACCACAATATCTTGTTCTCTCACTGAGGCCTTATATCCTTAATCTTGGTTCAGATGGGATTTTTATACAAGTGCTATAAAGCACTGAAAATAGGATTTTTAATGGAGAGACTCATAGGCTCTTAGCTGCAGAATATGGTGTGCAGTGCTATAACTTAGCACTTATATGGCTTTTGTACATTTTGAAATAGTTTGTTTAAAACTGTTCTAATGTGTTTATAGCTCTTTTTCTATCAAACCTGATTTAAACAGTGCCTTATCAAGTTTTTACTGCAAGTATGGGCGAGGGGGAAATAGTTTGTAAAATTCTTTAGCTGAAATGCATAAATAAGACACCCACAGTGCAACTGTAGAATTGTATTGGATTTATAATAAACTTGAGAAGGCCTGAGTCACTGTAGACTAATAGCAAAGTACCTATCCTGGAATTACCAAAGTACAAAAATAAAGGGTAAAGTAGAGGAAGGAAAAGCAAGAAAAAAAACACCCACCCCCTGCAACAAAAAAAACAACAAAAAACAAAAAAACCCACAGAATACATGTCACAGTCTCAAGATCACAGATCTTTCTTCAAAATCCATTCTATTGGAATTTGTTACTGCAAATGGTAGTTTTTTTTCTAGTGTTTTTGAATATGGTGGTCTTGGACAAAATCAGGAAACTGTTTAAAACTTGAAAGGTTAGAGTTTGAAAATTTTCTGCTTGTTTTACTATGAAAGACCCTGCATCCATCCTTTAATGTCACAAACCACAAACAAGTCAACAGTTTTGAAGCTTAGTAGTTATTAGAGAGATTATGTTGGCAATTCATAAAGGATTATGTAAGTGCATTTACTGACTACCTGGAAGGCTGTCTTCACACATTCAGCTAACCCCATGGGCACTATGAAAATAGGGAAAATTATGTAATAGCATAGTCAAGATGGTCAAAACTGGAAGCATAACTGAGATGTCTGATTTCATTTACCTTTTACAACTGCCTAAATTATTGTAAAATATGGCATATATCTATATACGATATATACACAACATATATAATATATACGCCATATTTTATGATCATTTAGACAACTATAAAATATAAATAAAATCAGATTTCAGCTATGCTTACAGTTTTGACCATGTTGAATATGCTATTGTATAATTTTTTAAATTAAAAAATTTTTTTTTTTTTTATTTTTAGAGACACAGTCTCCCTCTGTTGCTCAGGCTGAAGGGCAGTGGTGTGATCTTGGCTCACTGAGACCTCTGCCTCCCAGTTTAAGCAATTCTCCCGCCTCAGCCTCCTGAGTAGCTGCGATTACAGGTATGTGCCACCACACCTGGCTAATCTTTGTGTTGTTAGTAGAGATGGGCTTTCGCCATGTTGGGCAGGCTGGTCTTGAACTCCTGACCTCAAGTGATCTGCCTGCCTCATCCCCCCAGAGTGTTGGCAATACAGGCCATGTGAGCCACTGAGCCCAGCCAAATATGGCTTATATTTATCGGACTATGACTCAGTGGGTCAGATTGATCTCAGATATTGGGTTTGGTGTCTAAAATGAGTAATAATTTTTGTGATGTTTTCTTAACTTTGGGATTCCAGTTCTGAAAAATATAGTGGAAATAATAGGACATGCTATTTGAACTTGGGACAGTCATGGAATTTGGGGTATTCTTTCCATGCTATTTTGTACTCAGTTCCAAATATTATCTAAGATAGCTTTGAAAAGTACATGATAACATAAATATTAGAGAAGGGATCTTAGAAAATAAAATATGAATATAAGTAAAAGCTAGGGCTACCTCTGATAGACGCAATTCATGCATATGTTTAAGTTGGTACTCTTTAGCATCTTTTGACACTATCCGTTCCAGCTATCAGCTCTTTATCCCTGTCTTTTCCACCCTCTGGAATGCTGTGCATTCCTTCTTCAACTGCTGGATTCTCATCTTTCAGGTCTCAGCTTAAATGTGACAGCTTCCTTGAGGTCTTGCCTATCTCAAATGCTTCTAAGCTAACTAAGGGTGGCTTAATTAAAAGACAAGGAAGTAAGTACCAGGTTTATCAGCCCAGTAGTGCAATCCAGGACCTGGTCCTGTTCATCTTTCTGCTCTGCTGTCCTTATAGCCTGTGGCTGCACACACAGTGTTTCCACTTTATGATTAATTGGAAGTTGTTTGTTGCAATTTCAAGCATCTCCAGTGTTTATGGTGACAATCACACTGAGAAGAGGGGGTGCTTACCTCTGTGTATCTTTTTTTTTTATTGGGAAGAAAAAACACTTCTGCGAAGGTGCCTTGCAGGTTTCCCTGAGGTTTCCCTGAAGTTTTCCTGTACCTCTGATTGGATAGGGTTGTGTTTCATGCCCAGGCCTGGCTGATTCAATATAAAGGGGATGGCATAACCGTGACTGGCTTAAAGCCATCAACATTTTCCTTCTGGGACTGGGATGAGCCATTTTCATGGATTACATGGGGACATACACACTTGAAATAAAGCCGACAAGGGAATATGAGGGAGGCTACCCAATCTGTTCCCACACCTCTCCTGTCCCACAGAGCTAGAGTAGCCTCTTCCTGTTACTCTTCCTGGCATCTCCCAACTCATTCCTTTGCTAGCACCAGAAATCCTCTGTATATCTTTGTTCATTTTTTGAAAATTTCCTTCCAAAATGGAAACTCTACAGGGGTAGGGATCTTCTTCACTCCTGTATCGTTAGTACAAACCACGCTGGAGATGATTAGCCAACATTTTTACTGGTCAAAGAATTATAAACATAGAATTATAAAATTCACAGTATCAAACATTAGCCTCTTTAATTAGGAGAAATAAAGCCTTCCCTTATACAAAGATATAAACATTTTTTAGCTCATAAAGGAAATATTTTGTAGTAATAGCTTACTGAGAGTATGTTACCCAAAGTGTTGGATCACATTGTTTACAGCTGACTTGCTATTCACAGACTCAACAACTGTATCAGTCAGCCTCCTGGTAGGAAATAGATGGCACATTCTGAGTGAATTGAACAGAGTTTAATGAAGAGACCAGGTGTACAGATAAGCTAAAAAGCAAGCAGTGGTAATGCTGGATCTCTGAGAGTCTGGTCACAGTGGAGAGCTTTTTACTATTCCAAGGCCTGAGGGCAAGAAGGAGCTAGTCTGGATGCTGTACAAGCTTCAGCAATGGCAACAGTGTTATTTAACAGGAGCTATGGCTGAAGGTGGGCAGCCACAGCCAAATTACAGCCTAGTGGCCAGGGAGCCAGGAGAATAAATATCCCAACCACTCCCTCTTCTCACCTTTGGATTGTCAGGACCAAACTGAAGCCAAAGGGAAAAGGAGCCCAGTGTCTATTGTCTATTCTCTCTCCCCCTCAGCCACACTCAGAATAGATGGCATCTGGGAAGGCAAACAATTTCCAGCTCAGTTCCCCCATATCTCCATTCTAAATCTATTATTGCCTTTTGCTTGTTGCACTTAATTTAAAATGAAACAAAACCAAAAACTTTCATCTCCAATGTGGGGGAAACACAGAATCCTCACAAACTACTGTATTATTTCAAGGGACGTGAATTCAGTCATATGTCAACAGAAATATAACCTGCCCTCTCCAGATACTCAAAGCTTGCATTTTTGTGAGCAAGAAATAGCAATTGCATCAGAAGGTTACCTGGTATAAGAGTGATATTTTCCTATCCATTTTAACTGTTAGTTTCCTGACCAAGGATACCATATAAGAGCTGCTGGTTTAACACCACTTTGCATCCTGTAGGAAAACCCGTCATTCTTGCAGGTTATTGCCCATTAATTGCATTGTGACTGAGTCTTCAGTAGCTATTACATCATTCTATTAAATACACCTGTCTTTCTTTGTGCCTCATCAGCATATGGAGTGAACCTTTTGCTGTACTACCTTCACCATAAAATAAGTCCCTTGGGCAGAGGCAATATTGCTCGGTATAACATGATGATAAAGAAGACATGTTATGGTTTTAGCAGAATCTTTGTGAATAGGGAAGAAAAATCCATATCCAGGCTCAATATCTGTTTGTTTGTTTGTTTGTTTTTCTAGAAGAAAGGTATATGTTTTCATGAGGAAGTTAGCCCCCATGTGATCAACCTGCCTCAAACTGGTATCTGTTTGATACCAAATCTCATCTTGAATTGTAGCTCCCATAATCTTCAAGTGTCATGGGAGACAACTGGTTGGAGGCAACTGAATCATGGGGGTGGGTTTTTCCCATGCTGTTCTCATGACACTGAATAAATCTCACAAGAGCTGATGGTTTTATAAAGGGCAGTTCCCCTGCACATGCTCTCTCGCCTGCTGCCACGTAAGACATGCCTTTGCTACTCCTTCACCTTCTGCCATGATTTTGAGGCCTCCCCAGCCACGTGAAACTGAGTCCATTAAACCTCTTTTTCTTTATAAATTGCTTCGTCTCAGGTATTTCTCCATAGCATTATGAAAAGGGACTCATACAGTAACTGGCTGCCACATCTGGGGAGTGATGCCATATCAGGCTTTAGTGTTGACTTCTTCTGTTGGGAGATTGACATTTAGCTTTAGCAGCAGGTAGATCGGGTGTGGAGAGGAGAAATTCATGCTACTGGGCTCATTCAAAGGCTTATTCTTGCTACGCAAGACCATTTCATATATGGGACAATTGAGCAAGCACCAGGGTAGCTACAGAAACAGCATACCTTCTGGCCGAAGAAGTAGGCCATCTGGTTCCTCTGATTATTGAGGGCAGCCTCAGAAAAACTTGTAGAAGATAGTGGTGTTAACCTCATAATGAAATACTTATACCCCTTTTGAAAGTCATGTCTTGTCCCTTCCAGGGTACAGTTAGGGGTGGCTGAGCAGTTTCCATACGTTAGGTCTATTCCCCAAGCTGTTGGCTTCATTCATTCACAATTTACCTTGGCAATTTCATATTTTAACCTTTTTTATTATGGATGTCCATGGATGAAAAAATTAAATATCAATCATGGTGGCTGTTAACAGCTTTTCCAAGTGCTTGAGTCAACTTATTAAGTACCAAATCCCAAGAAAGCACATGCAGATAAGTATAGCTCAAATTTAATATTCTATTCCTTCAATTGTTTTTGATGGTGAAAGAGGGATTTGAACTTTCTGAGCACTCAACCTCAAGTATGCTTTACCTAATTCCATATCACATGTATCATAATTCTACTTCTTTTAACTAAGGCTTTACCTTAGGAGACGTGCAAGTTGCACATTTGACTCTAGAGGACAGACATGGCTGAACATCAGACTGTAAGACTGACAAGACTGCAATTATGAACACTATGAATTAATGAGTCAATGCTTTGCATGCATCTTCCTCCACGTGCACATTTCCCAGGGCAGTCAGGAATAGCTTCCCCCCTCATTATCTTGGTGAATACCACTGTTGTTTTGGTAACTGAGTACCAATCTTACCCTCCACCTGACCTTCACTTCACACTACCAACAACCTTGGACTGAGTAACAGTGATGGCCCTGCA
The DNA here is from genome assembly GCF_002776525.5 of Piliocolobus tephrosceles. Classification (NCBI taxonomy): domain Eukaryota; kingdom Metazoa; phylum Chordata; class Mammalia; order Primates; family Cercopithecidae; genus Piliocolobus; species Piliocolobus tephrosceles. The sequence goes on along the minus strand of NC_045450.1, from coordinate 61,593,464 downwards.
GGCCACAGATTTCCAAGGTCTATTTTCCTCTTCAAGGAGGCATTCTCTGCGTTGATGAAATATATGACATCTCTATCCTGTTATCTTACTTGGAAAGTGTGCTTTGGAACTACCTCTGGTACTCACTGCTCAAACAATCAGGGCTTTCTGCAGGATACAGTTATCACAATCAGAGTCCACTGAAGAGAGCTTAATGATGTGCTGTTGAATCACCAAAGGGACTAGTAACTGCAGAAAGCTGCTACCTCTGTCAGGCCTGAAGATCTGTGGAGGGAAAGCTGTTACTGGAGTGAGAAGGAAGCTGGAGCAGAGAGGGAGCCACGACACCAAGTCAGGGGCTGTAGACAAAGGAATGCAGTCACTGCCAAAGTTATAATCTGGCAGAGAAGGAACAGAAATGGAGATGATCCCTTGACTTTTCCTTCTCCCACAGTTCACGTTCCTGCTAAATCTACTTGGTAGTCGAAGAATATAAAAGCCTGGCAGTTATAGACTGGAGATGTCGGCCTTGCAAGGCATGGTACAGAGCAGAAAGGAAGGAGAGAAAACAAGAAATTTAATCAGAACACCGTGTTTATTTATTGTCTCTTGAGAGCAGGGGAATATAAATAGGGATGGAGAATAATTATTTTACATATTTGAGAGTACTGTATTTATAAAATGAATTAAATGCTGTTAAGACTTTGTAATTATGTTATTTTTCTAAAAGGTCTATGTGGAATTGAAATCCGCAAATTAGCAGTCTTTTGATTTTTCTAAGGTGGAGATATATATATATATATAACTTGCTATCGGGCCAATGTCAAGTTCTGAAACATGAAGCTTGGAGATCATTTGTCAAAGTATGCTATGTCAAATGGATTTCAGTTCGTTGCCAGTAACAGTAATTCTGAATGGTGAAACTCCGTGAAATAAACTGTGGGTCTTAACCAATTAGCTGGTGAGCCACGAACAAGCGCAGACAATGGGGAAATGGGACTTATCGAGACAGTGCAGCAGAGCAGAAGGAGTTAATTCCTGGGACTGGGGGTCTGGTTTGTGAATCCTGACTTTGTCAATTGCGATGTGAACTGGGGAAATTATTTAAATTCTGAGTCATAGCTGAGTCATCTATGAAATAATAAAATCATAATCCTCTTAATATTAGAGAATACGAACAAAAGCAAACACATTACAAAGTGTCTAGCTTAGCACCTGTAACATGCAGGTTCTGAATCATTACATCTCTTTTTCTCCACTTCTATTCATATTTCCTGAGCTGTCTCAAAAACTTTTCGGAGCTAGTAGGGGTGTCTGTTTCTGGAAATGAGATGAGGTATAATATAAGCAACACATATTTTCTATTTCAATGCAATGTTCTCCACAGTGGAATGGTGGGATTAAAAAAGAATGGCTGAAAGAACAGCCTGCTTCATATAAGATATTCAATGCAAGAGGACATACTTCCTTATTACTTCCCATTCCCATGGCATGATTGGCAACCAGAGACTCAGAATTAATAATAAAGAAATAACTCTTAGGTGAGAAAGCGTTGGAATGCATTATAAAGGAGGCATGGTCAATATTTCATGCAGACAGACATATAATGTTCCCTTGCTAGCAGTTACATTGAAAGCCGGCACGAAGTGAATGAGAACATAAAATTTTGATATCAGATTACAAAGACTATAGTGGTGACTTCACTCCCCTTTATTTTTATTTTTTTATTTTTTTTGAGACAACATTCCTAGGTGTTGAGATGGGAGAGAAAGAGGGAGAGAGTTCGCTACCGTGGGTGCTGGCATTTAGTTCGTGGTAGACTCGGCAAATTTTGCTACATTTGTCCATTTTGTTTGTTTCACAGGACTTTCTCCAAATTTTGCAGGACCTTATGGATTACTAGCATCACACAGATATTCCTGTGATAAGACAACTTGATTGTAATAGAATTCCAGAGTGGAAATATTTGTAAATCTAAGTATACCAAATAGAAAGTTAAATAAATTCATCCAGTTCAACTTTTTAACCCAGTATCTATCATCACACTTATCCAAATGCACTATATTGAAAAGTATTTTTAAAATTTTATTCTCGTATTCAGTCTATATTTATTGAGAATTTTCAACTCACAACAAACTGCATTGTCAGTTCTGAGTTAAAAAAAAAAAATATTAAGGGTATTTCTTCCAGAACGTTTCAATGTAGTAATGTATTTAAATATATCCAAACTATTGCATCTAACATGTCTTCCAGTGTAAAACTGAAATGTTAAAATGTATATTTAATCTGCTTAATTTGATGAATGAACAATTATAATACCATATTGTATCATAAATATCTTCTTTTGTAATTTCTTATGTAGGAAAAATGTATTGAGCTTTAAGAGTTGGTGTATGTAGATTACTATATACTGTTCAATAGACTAATGGCATTTCTCATGAAAGATACTTATTTGAACATTTCTTCTGACTGGTAGGAATTCAACTGAATAGTTCTTTTGAATAATTTATTTTAGAACATAGAAAATTCTGTTGTAGATCCTTGCTCTTTTCAGTGTAAACCTTCACTATTATTGTTAATAAAGCATGAGTTACAAATAAAATTATGTTAATTGGGAAGTTAGTACACAGACTAGAACATTTTTTATTTTCATTTTTTTCTTGGACAGGGTGCAGCTTTTACTTGGCTTGTTCACTGGTAACACAGAGCAGGTAGTTGTGTCTGATACACTGCTCAAGTATTAGTTCAGCAAAAGCTAAACCCAGAACTTTCATGTGTGTATATTAAAAACGTGATCACATTCAGTTTGTAATTCCATATTGGGAATAATCTTCCCTTAGAACTCTCAAGTAATTTTTCCAGTATCTTTTCTTTCTGGTGTTTCTTTTGAGAAGCCCAGTGCCATGTTGATTTTCAGTCTTTTCAAAGATTGAAGTCATGTCCCTCTGGACATTTGGAAATATTCTTGTTTGATTGCCTCCCTGATGTGGTTTATGCCTTGTGCTGGGTTTTGATGAGCCTTCTCAATTTGGAAATTCATGTCAGTTTTGCGGAAATTTGTTGGATGATTTTTTGAAAATTTCTTCCATTTAATTTTTCCGTTTTGTATTTGTGGAAATATTACTTGAATTTGGATCTCCTGGATAGATTTTTAAATTTTCTTGTCTTGTCTTTGCTATTTTCTATTTCTCTGGTATTGTTATTGTTGTTTTACTATCTTAATGGAAAGTTCCTTTGGTTTATCTTTCAAACTTCTTTCTGCATTATTTCTATTATCGTATTATAATTTCCAAGAGCTATTTTGTGATTTATGTATTTTTAAAATATATTCTCCTGTTCTTGTTTCATCCATATCTCCCCCAATAGCTTTGAGGACATCAATGACATTCTTTTTTCTACTTTTCTTCTCCAAGCAACAATCTTTCTCTTGTTTTGGTTTTGTCTGTTGTTATGATAGAAACTTTATCTGAATGTCCGTTGGTATTGCCTGTCTACTCATACTTATGAGAAAGTTACTTAAAAATATTTGGAAGCTCGGGAGTGGGAATAACATGAGCATTGCTCCCTAGTGGCCCTCGTTTTATGGTGAACCAACACAGATATTTCACAAGGGATCCCCAGCTGTCTGCATCTTGACTTGGTGTATCTTCCAATGGTGTTACTAGTGCTTTCCCTGCCTTAGCTTTACATGATTCTAAAGTACAAACCAGTCTTCTGAGTTCAGTGGCTTAAAACAACAACAACGTGTTATTTCTCACAATTATTTGAGCAGGCTGTATGTGTCCTTCTGCTGGTTTTGCACATACGTCTGTAAGATTGCCTAGGGAGGAGCTTCACTAGAACAGTTGAGCTGGACTTTGTCCCTCCATCTCCATGTGGACTTCCATAACCCCAGGGATGAAACTGGTCTTCCTCACATGGTAACATCCTCATTCCAACAGGGCCCCAATACCCCAGTATTTACTGAGCTTCTGTTTACCTTAAGTGTCATGTGCCATTGACCAAGTCACATGACCATGCCCAGAGTAAATGAGAAGGTAAATGGCAGTCATGAAAGTAACCATTTAGCTCAGTGATTGCACCAATTTAAACTCCCATCAGTAACTGAAGAGTGTTCTTGTTCCACAGCCTCCCTCATCTTTTCTATTTGCCATTTGTAGTGCCTTCACCACTTTTAGTGAGTCTAGTGTGAATACACTCTTTTCTCCTTGTGATTTTTTATTTTGATGACAGTGAATGATGTGAAATGCCTCTTTACATACTCGTATTGTTTCCTATTGCTGTTGTAACAAATCACCAAAATTTAGTGTCTTAGAAGAGCAGACATTTATTATCTGATAGTTCTGTAGGTCAGAAGTCCTAAAAATCAAGGTACCAGCAGGACTGCATTCTTTCTGGAGGCTCCAGGGGAGCCTTTTCTATCTTCTAGGGGCTGTCTGCATTCATTGACTCTGGGCTGCTTCTCTTGTGTTCAAAGCCAGCAGCACAGCATCTTCCTCTCTTCCTTTCTCTCTTTCTCTCTTTCTTCCTTTCATTCTTTCTTTCTTATCTCTGCTCCTCTCTTCCTCTCATTCTTCCTTTCATTCCTTTTTCCTTTCATTCTTTCTCTCTGCTCTTCTCTTTCTTCCTCTCATATCTCTGCTCCTCTCTTCCTCTCTTTCTTCCTTTGTCTCTTTCTTCCTTTCATTCTTTCTTTCTTATCTCCGCTTCTGTCATCATATCACCTTCTCTGATTCTGACTCTCCTTCTTCTATCTCTTAAGCTTCTTTGTGATTATTGGACCCAATCAGATTATTCAGGATAATCTCCCTACCACCTTAAGACCCTTAACTTAGCCAAACCTATAGAGTCTCTTTACTAGGTAAGGTTACATACGCACAGATAATGGGAATTAGGATACAGTTGTCTTTGGGGCGGCAGGAAGAATTATTCAGCCTACCATGATCTTTTTTTGGCCTATTTTGCTATTGTCTTTTATAAATAGTGTTTGCCTTTGTCCATTTAAATTAATGAAAATAAGTTTAACCTATAGATTAATAAAACATTTATATATGTTAATCATGGCTTCTGTGGAAACCAGAAATTTCATGTCAATTTTGGCTATATAGTAATGTAGCCTATGATAATTTGGTAAAAGGAAAAACCCAGTGACAAAACGAATCACTTTTAAAGTCTTTGTTGAATCAAACTTTAAAACAATGGCCAACATTTTCTCTATGGATTCCTACTTAAAATAGCCCGAAAGGGTAGCCAGTAGAATTGCAGGTTCATCCATGCATATGCATTTCTTTTCCGCAGCAGAAATAACATAAGAACTTAAAGAGTAGGAACAGAGTGACATGTCATGTGTCATGGTCTTTCTTCCAGGAGAAAAGGATTAATGATTGTTTGTTGACTGAATTAATGAATGGTTAAAAATACTGGTGTTTATTTTCTGCTTCACCACATTGATTTCTTGTGTGTCTTGCTTAGTATTTAGCTGCCTCTTCCTCTCTTCAAAGTAAATATTCTTCTTTAATTTTTTTTTTCAGATTATTAGGTTTATTGAAACCATCCTCTTGGCTTAGGTGACATTCCTCAGTATTTTTTACAGGACCACAAAAGATCAGGGTCCTGCAAAATCTCAACAAATATTAGGCTCAACAAACCAACTGTGATTCTCAGATTAAGCAGAAGTGTTCAGGCCCAGGGCAGTAGAAGAAAGAAGACTCGCCAGTCCCTGTAGCTCCAACCTGTCCTCGTATCCACCTCTATTTTGCAGGCACAGTTCATACCTATGCTAATCTTTATCTCTCAGTTCCTATCACATATCTTTCCATTGTATATAAACTTTTTTTTAGGGGCTCAAATATTCGTTCTTGAAACACTTTTAAGTTCCTTGAAAATAAAATTTCTCACTTTTATGCATCTTGTATTACAACTTGCATCATTAACATTTTGATATGGTTTGGATCTGTGTCCCCACCAAATATCATGTTGAATTGTAATCTTCAGTGTTGGAGGTGAGGTCTGGTTGGAGGTGACTGGGACATGGAGGCTGATTTCTCATGAATGGTTTAGCACCATCCCTCTTGGTACTGTCCTTGTGGATAGTGAATAAGTTCTTGTGAGATCTGGTCATTTAGAAGTGTATGGCACCCACGCCCCTGCCGTCTCTGTCTCCTGTCCCTGCTGCGGTCATGTCACATGTGTCCTCCCCTTTTGCCTTCCACCATTATTGTCAGTTTCCAGAGGCCTCCCCAGAAGTGGACCAGATACCAGCATCATGCTTCCTGTACAGCCTGCAGATCTGCAGAACCATGAGCCAATTAAACCTCTTTTTCTTTTTCTTTTCTTTTTTTTTTTTTTGAGACAAAGTCTCCCTCTGTCGCCCAGGCTGGAGTGTAATGGCACAATCTCAGTTCACTGCAACCTCCGACTCCGGGATTCAAGTGATTCTCCTGCCTCAGCCTCCCAAGTAACTGGGATTAAAGGTGGCACCACCACACCCAGCTAATTTTTGTGTTTTTTGTAGAGATGGGGTTTCACCATGTTGGCAGGCTGGTCGTGATCCACATACCTCAGCCTCCCAAAGTGCTGGGATTACAGGCGTGAGCCACGGTGCCCAATCTTCTTTTCTTTATATAAATTACCCAGTCTCAGGTATTTCTTTATAGCAATGCAAGAATGAATTAACACATATTTCTTGGCCTTTTCTTAGGAAGTTAGCATTTGTTGCATTTGTGTACCTGTCTGTCTGTCTGTCTGTCTATCTATCTATCTATCTATCTATCTATCTATCATGTATTCATTCTTCCATCTTTCTCTCCTGTTAGGTGTGATGTTTTGCTATTAGTATTCAAGTTTCAAATTAATTTTATAATTAAGAAAAGTCACCAAATTCATTACAGAGCCATGCATTTGTGATAATTTATTGGAAATATTGTATGGCAATGTTAGTGATGAAATGATTCAAAGGAAAATGGCTTGGTGTTGTACTCTCTTGACATACACTCTCCTATAGAAAGGCATCAACTAGTCTGGGCAGAATGCCCTAATTGTTGCTAGTTTATAATTTGCATTAATGTATAAAAATCCTCTAATGATCATATTTGTATCAAGCTGCTTGGGATTTGCAGAAAACTAAGAGACAGACAGAGAAGGAAGCAATGACAGATGGGTAGAGAGTCTCAGTTATTGGAAAGGAACATCTTTTCTCATGAATGTCATTTTCTATTTAATTTCATGTTGTCATTCAAAGACCCTAATGCATCAGTTGAAAGAAAAGCCTTGTAGGAAATGACATTGGGGAGAGAGCCAACACTAGACACAACCCGAGGCTGCAAATGCTGGTCTGTTTGGCAGCTGCAAGGAGAGCAACTGTTTGGCAACAAATTACTTGGTAGAAAGCCCCTAGAATCAGCAAAGGATTAAAAATAGAGGGGATGGGTTTCTGTGGCTTTGGAAAGAGAATTCAGGTCCTCTGGCTATACAGATAAATCTGCAATGCCGGAACATTTCTTAGAGTTTATATGCTGCAGTGTTAGATGACAACCAGGCATGGCCCCAGTAAAAGACGTAGTTAATTCTGTTCTAAATCACTCTGCCAGTCACGCTCCATGACCTTGCATATTACTTAATTAAACTATATCTGAATTGGCTCATAGCATTATAATGCTATTCTTCCCTCATAGGACACATTTCAAGGCTATTTAACTGTAAGATGTGGGACTGATCATCTTGACTTGACTTTTCCATAAAGCAGGATCCTCAGTCCAGGGTTGATCTTTTTTTTAAAAAAAAAAAAAAAATTGGTTGGCTTCCTATATTCTTGGTGTATATTTGTATTTATTTTTCAGAATATTCTTTCCTGTGACTAGAAATGCATTTCTCTATTACAAAGCCAAGAGCATTATTTTCTTTACCTTGTTCTTCTGAGAGTGCAATTGGTAATTGCCAATGATTCATGGATCTATGCTTCTAAAAATTTAATTTGCTGATGAATCACCTGGGATCTTGTTAAAAGACAGATTATGATTCAGTAAGTATGGTGTGAGTCTCTGTCATTGTTTTCAGTGTTTTAAAAATGCAAACTACTGTCACCAACCCCTCAATTTCCCACCCTTTGTCTCCATGTGGTGGTCTCCCAGGATCCACATATTCTAACTTAGGGGCCTGAGACTATGGTGGTGATTCCTCTTGCATTTTGGTTTCCTTGCATCTGGTAACCAATTGGATTAGATTTGGTTGAGGTGGAGAACATGCTAGATAATTGAACCAAATTCAAAGCATACTGTCAACAAACTGAAGGTGATTCATAGCAGCCCTGGGATATGACTCAGCAGCAGCCGTTTTACGTCTTCCTCTTCCTGTCATCAGAATCAGTGCCTCTTTCTCGTATCTCTGTCCCCCCATGGCTGCTGCACCAGAAAACAGGACTTGTGCACTTATTTCCAGTTTGACTTTCCTGTGGACTAAACTGTATTATTAAATGAGACAAAATTTGGTAATATCATGAAATTATTTTATAGTCCACATAAGGTGATTAATAGTACTTTCTTACACTGTTTATGTTACAAATTTATAAGCCAAAACTGTCTCTTTCCTGATCACCCAAGGATTGATAATCACATGCAGAATTTCAAGAAATTTACTACACAGGTACAATTAACACTATTTTTTTTCCATGGGAAATAACTGAATTTTATGTGTTCTTAATGTTTTGTAGAGGTGTACTAATTCAATAGTCAATATGCTATAATATAGTATGAAAATTCAAATCCTGAATAAAGTAGGTTTCTGTAACTGTTTTCCCTTAAAAATTGTATCAAAATTGGTAAAATGGGATATTTATTCCTGATTCAGATAACCTGGTTTGTTTGGAAAGTTGCTCTTTTCCCACTGACAATGTAGTTTGGGAGTCAAAACATGGATGGTTCTTTGTTCCTTGTCTAAGATATTAGATATTAGGAGTATATCACTCAGCAATACCACTTTAGATATTTTCAACTGAAAGGTATTTACATAGGGAATTTTATGTTAAAAATTGTGGGAATGACTGTGAAAGCCATCAGAGACTGAAGCTTGTTTTCAGGCTTGTCGCTACAGTTCTGGTCCAGAGAGTCAGGAAGGTTTTGGTGCTGCCCAGATAGGGAAACCATAGGAAGTCCCTGCTGATGGTCACTGAAGTGAATCAGGATAACAACCTGCAGGGGGCAAAACCGCATATCTGCCACAGTTAGCCTTTACTCATCAGAGCAAAAGGAAGAAGAATTATACAGCACCTGTCATCCGCATTTTCAAAAACTCTTGGGAATGGATCTCATTGGCAAAAGCAAATTGAATCCACAACCTTGGAGTCAAGGAAATCTGAGAAGTGTACACTTGGGTGACACCAGGGAGAGCCAAATTATGGAGTCAGATAAACACAGCTGTGAAAACAATATCCATTACACAGAGAATGAGGGGTTTACTAGTTGCGGGGCTTAAGGTGGTAGGATATTTTGTGTGATGTTCCGTGGATTCTGTGGAAATTGAACCAAGGCTATCAGCTCTATGAGCACCATTTTCTGAGCATCCAAGCTCATCTTCACTGAAATAACTAAACTTTTTAGTTTTCCCAGTATCAGTAAATGTATTTATAAATTATATTTATAGTCTCTAGAAGTTAAGGGAAACTCTTGCTTCTCATGAGGACCTGCACAGTGCAGAACAATTTTCAAGAGTTCCAGGTTCAGGGTCTTTTCTTCCCGATGTGACAAGGTCTGCTGGTAAATGGTATTCACTCAGCTTTACAGGCTCAGAGGAAATGCTGCAAGTAAATCTGTCCTCCAGGCCAGAAGCACTGTTCCTATATGGTGCCTGGTTTATCTGGTGGCCAGGCTTCTTAGAGATTATGCCTCATGTTAATATTTACCAGTTTTCTCCTCATCAGATCATAGGTTCATATTTTTCTTGTGGACTTGCTAAAACATACCTAATAATCACAACCACCAGTAATTAACATGAGATAATGTAATTTCTTAGTCAAAAGCCTATCTAGGCCAGGTCCGGTGACTCCCACCTGTAATCTCAACACTTCGGGAGACCAAGGTGGGTGGATCACTTGAGCTCAGAAGCTGTGCAACATGGCAAATCCCCTTCTCTATTAAACACACACACACACACACACACACACACACACACACACACACACACA
>NC_045450.1:61411376-61583298 GCF_002776525.5 Piliocolobus tephrosceles | reverse complement strand
ACACACACACACACACACACACACACACACACACACACACACACACACAAATTAGCTGGGTGCAGTGGTGTCCGCCTGGGTAGGAGGATTGCTTGAGTCTGGGAGGCAGAGGCTGCACTGAGCCAAGATCACACCTCTGCACTCCAGCACTTGTCTCAGAAAAACAAAGCAAAACAAAAGGCTATCTAATACAATGGGGAATAGTAAATATCTCAGCAGAGATAGGTTATAGTTTATTATTGTCTATCACCTGACATTTTTCCTTCCTTCCTTTCTTCCTCTCACCCTCTCTTCCCCTTCCTTCCCATTTTTTCTCATTTCCTGCACATTCAACAATGGGTCAAATACATGACCCCATTTCTTCACCCAGTCCAACTGCTATCAGGAAAAGGAGTTTTAGAGGTTGGTGCCTGCCTACTGGGAGGAAGTGTGGAGGTTCGTAATTCCCAAACACAATGATCCTTTGTGGGTTTTTTTGTTTGTTTATATCATTTCAATCTTTTCTGTTGTCCTAGAGGCTTTGATGACCCTATAAAACTTTTCTCTATTGTTGGCAGTGAACAGGCAGTCAAATATTGACTATTTCAGGCAGTAGGGAATTCTGGGAGTACCTGTGGTCTTTTGCCACTGTGACATCCTATGAGGGCTCTTGAAGAAGAATGTATAACTTTCATGGGTACAAGACTTCTATGTTTTTATATATTGTTGAGATTTCTTCCCCCAGTGTATTTTTTTTATCTTAAGAGCCAGGGGCATTATTCTTGTTAAGAAGATAGGGCGGGGTGACATCCTGGGCATATTAAATGGCAAATGCTAGGTTTTCTTTCTATATTATCTATATGCACATGGGTTCCAAGTATTTCTGCAGACCTTGTGAGAAATACAGCTTGTTGGGTATTTTGCTTTATTTCTGCACCTGAAGTAAGATCTTGTTAGCCATCAATACTTGAAATACTGCTTTCATTTAAAAAGGAACTGAAATTTACTGTTGTAACTCTTTTCATTGAAAGAACCATCAGAGATTCTAGTGTGCATGGGCACATGAAAGCATCTCATTGAAAGGCTTGGCTCAGTGAGGAGCAAGAATGTGTTATATTTGCCTCCTCATTTCCTCCTTACAAAATTTATGAATAGCTTATGAATGGACACCATGGGCAACAGATGTACATTACAGAGATGACTTTTAAAAAGTAATTATCATCTTTTGGCTTCTGGCCAAAGACACAGTGCCTCAGAACTGCTTAAAGGTACATGCTAATTTTCCATTGCTGAACTCCAAATGGCTTTGGTTTTTGTGCACCTTTCTAAGTGTATTCGTGCAACTGAAAGAGTAGAGGGAGAAAGGAAGAGGAGGAGGAAGAGGCAGAGGGGCAGAAGAAGGGAAAGTGAAGGGAAGGAGAGAGGAAAGGGAAAGAAGTTAGGAAAGTCTTGCATTCAGGATACCAAAAAGATAATCATTCAGTAAACAGTGAGCTTGCTAGAGAGACCATGAAGTAATTCTTGTATTACTCATGCTCTCAGACCCCATCCTAAGGGTGAACTCAATAAGATCTTCAGGGTGACTTGGAAGAAGTTAAAAAACCAAAACAGGATTGAAAATGTACCTTCATCCCAGATTCCAAAAAAAGGAATTGGAAAATAACTCTTATCAAAAATTCAGGTATATGAATTTGAGAAATATAATTCAATCACAGTAAGACTTCGGACTGTATAGCATCTCTTGCAGTGAAGTGCCTTTATTTACCCATGATCTCATTAAATTCTCAAAATGATACTGTAAAAGAAGAGGATGTAGCAGAGACTGAGATTCCCATGGTAGCAGGAATAATTCTAAGACAACCCACAGTGATTCAAGCTCTGTCATCATCCGTCCTCTCAATTCCGAGGGGGATCTATAGATATGATGGGATATCACTTCATGATTAGGTTATGTCATTTGGTACAGTTGACTTTAAGAAAGATTGTCCTCCATGTGCCTGACCTACTCCTGTGAAACCTTTAAAGACATTGGGCTTTTCCTGGTGAGAGTCAAAGCAAGGGAGGGATTCAACACAAAGGAGATTCGCCCTTGTTGGTTTGAAGCTAGAGGGGGAACAGGACAAAGAACGAGGCAGCTTCTAGAAGCTGAGGGTGGGACTGGCCAGACAGCAAGCTTTTCAGTTTAATTTGCACTACTCGTCTTTTCTCCATAAGAGTTAGAAAACAGTTCTTATAAAGAGCCTGGTAGTAAATATTTTAGGCATTGCAGCCACTTACGTGGCCAGTCAGACTTCCTTTTTTCTCTCTCTCCTTCTGCCTTTCTCTTTCCCTCCCTTTCTTCTCTCTCTACTCCACCTTGTAGCAATGCTTTAAAATGTAAAAATAAAGTAATTATTTGTTCAAGTATTAAACCAAAACAAGTTATATCTGGTTTGCCAGCTCCAGGTTGAAAAATTAACAGAACAATACATTGCAGTGTTTGCTGATTTCTACCATAACTGATCTGAAGCTACCAACATGAAATTTCTTCACTGACACAAAGAGATGCACAGTAGTAGCCATTATATGGTGTTTCTATATGCTCACAATAGAAGTAAATAATAACCGTACAAAGATAGCAATAAGATGTATAATTAGGAAGGGTTGAGTTTTGAGTACCTGTTGCCCTCATTTTTCATATAATTGTAAATTTAATTTTTAATAAAGGCTGTGTTTATAGCCCACACAATTCCTGCAAATTGAACAACTGGTCCTCGAGCTGGTCTAAGCCAGCTCTAACACAATGCTAGGCATGCCCATAAAAGATTGAAGTACAAGATTCACTCCACTTTTTTCCTTTCTGTCAGCTGGAATGTGGATCCAGCAGATGTGACAATGGGCCACCTACCCCAGACAGACAAGGCTATGTCACTGGCAGAACAATGAGTTCCTAACACTAGAGCTTCCATATCAGACATGGGTTTCTTACGCTCCTGTTTCAGGAATAGAGGAAATAAATTTTTGCCTTACTCTGTTACTCTTATTTTAGGTTTCTGTTGCAGCAATTGGTCCTATAGCAATACAGTAGATGTTAGTATTAATACAGCAGATACAAGAATTCCCTTGTTTCAGTGAGGAAACTGATGACTACAGCAGTAAAATTCCTTTACCAACATCACATGGCTGAAAGTCTCTTACTTAGCATTGTAAACCACAATTCTTAATTCCAGATCCTTTGTGATTTCCACTGTATCATGTCACATATTAGATCAATCAATGAAATATGCATTCATTCATTTATTCCTCAGTACTGACAGATATGTTTTACATATGAATGTAAAACATTTTGTATTGTAAACGTATATCATTTACAATAAATGATGTCATTTGGAGAAGGCAACCCCCGAGGGGCAAGAGAAAAAGAGGTCCTATCTGGTCAGTCAGGGAAGAAGACAGGTTGCAGGAGTATCCTTTCATATTTGAAACTTTACTGAACACAAGCAATGAACTCATTGCTGTGCTACATGCCATGGGGATTATAGAAACACAGAGGGAAAAGTCATCTAATATCCAAATGTTTGCCTATCCCATACGCATTAGCTTTTTCTCATATTAGCATGCTTCAGGATCACTTTTAATCATTAACATCTTACAAGACCATGTATGCCCTAAGGACCCGACTTATTCATAACCCAAAGACTGACACATAGAAATGCCTTATAATCACTTCTGAATCAAAATTTTCTAGGTTCTTATAACACAAATGCATGCTAATTAAAATAATGATATCAGTATTTTCTCATGCAATTAGTATGTCTTATTCAACCTAGCATTTCTTTTCCCAGTGAAATGGTAACAGCTAAAAACATTGTGGCATCTCATTTAGTATGGATTTTCCTTGAATTAATGCTTTTTCCTTGTTGTAAGAATGGAATATATTTATACATCAAACACAGTATTGATCTTTTCCCTCAAAATAACTACTTTCAGACATAAAAATATGTTTTATGTTTTCTCTGTATTTTGTGTTAGTCTGGTCAGCATAACTAAAATCTTCAATCTCAGGGGGTAGATTAATCTAATTTTCACTGTTTCTCTATATTCACACCAGCTGAAGACAAATGGTTTAGGGGTTAATGTTATTAAATATTATGATTTTATTTATTCACTCTGTTGGGAGGGCAGGCGGCTATTTATTCCAATAACATAAATTCTGGAATATACAGCTTTCTATTTCTACTTTTGCAGGAATTTAATTTTTTCAAGATGCTTTATTTTGTGGACTTTCATTTATCTCTATTTTCCCATGCTAAACTTGCATAGGTCACATTTCTCCTGGCCTCACCCTGTTTTGGGCTACTGACTTCTTATTCATGGAAAGCCTCAGCTTTTACAGCAACCTCCAAACCATGGCCCACAGACACATTGTCTAATAGCAACACCGGCTACTTTGTCCTCCCCGCAGAGGAGGGCTGGCTTCCGGAAAGGACTCTTTTTTTAAATCACTGGATCGGAGACACAGAAGCTCCAACAGGAAGTTTTCACCTGATAGACTCACTGAGACTGTGACTCTTCCCACCATTTCTGGGCAGCATGAAGTGCCATACCACAGGAGTGCCTTACGGCTTCACCAGTGGGTACCTGAAAGGCTCCGGTGACCCATGTTGGAAACAGGGAGAGACTTACTCCTAGTGGGGCAAACTTGGACCAGTGAAAGACAGGAGATGAGAGACAGCTAGAGAATACATTGCTCTCTCTGTCCTCTGACACGTTGATCTGAGGCAGGGAGTTGCTGTACAGACAGCACAGAGATGCCCTGTGTGGCTACTGACCAGCTGCTTCTCAGTTATGCACCACTTTGTCTTTGCTTCCTACTACTCCTTGCTGTTCTTCTTCCCTCCTTCCCCCCACCAATCTTTTTTCCCGAGATTGCATCTCCCCTCAAAAAATTAACTCATTTTTTTTTTAATTAAGAAACTTTAAGCCTTATTCTGCGTATTTTAAATCATCTGGGCAGAGACAACAGAGAATTATTGGGAAACAATTTCTTAGTTTCCCTTGTGAATGTGGCACAAAGTGAAAATAAGAATCTCTATGTGATTACATTTTAGTTCATATCATATTGGTATTTGTGAGTTGGAATTCACATGGAAGAATAGAAATAAAAATACAGTCATGTGTCACTTAGAAATAGGGGTATGTCCTGAGAAATGTGTCATTAGGTAATGTTGTCATTGTGTGAGCATCATAGAGTGTACTTACAAAAATGTAGAGGATAGCCTACTACAAACCTAGAGTATATGGTATAGCCCTGTATTCCTAGCCTACAAACCTGTACAGCATGTTGCTGTGCTAACTATTGTAGGCAACTGTAAGGCATGGTATACTGCAGTACAAGGGTATTTGAGGGTACATCAAAATACAGTGTCATAAGCTTATGAGATCCCCATCACATATGCAGTCCATTGTTGACTGACACGTTATTATATGGTGCATGACTGTAGAAGCCAGCAGAATAGGAGATTAGAGGAATCCAGTTGCCACTGTACAGATATTTACAAAGTTGGATCATGAGTATAGAGAACATATGTTGAAAAACGGGATGAAATATCATAAAACCTAAGTTACGGAGAAGAATCAGCCACTGAAAACAGCAATAGCAGAATCTATGTTTCTGCTTTTGGCAGTCATACTGAAATCTCCTTTATGAGTTTCAGTCAACTAGAAATCATTGGTTCTTATTACCAGTGAAGACTACCCAAATGAAAACAAGCAAAGGATAGTCAGAGTGTGCTCTAAGGGAGTCAGCCACCATCATTTGCAACTGGCAGAGACTCAAAAGCAGGCAGAGGAGAGGGAAATTTTTGCAACGGAAAAAAGAGAAGGCATTGGCTACATCCTGTTGGAAGCTGTTGGCAAGGGTAAGCTATAAGCGGGCTAACCACAGTGGGGCATCCTATGTGATTGGCAAGGGTGCTTTCTCTCATTGCACTGGGTAAGGTTTTCTCCCATTGGTATTAAGTTGGAAGGTGGGTCAAAAATTAGAGAATCTGTCAGTTATTAATCAAGTCCTGGCTTTCTGGGGGCAAGTGTTAAGGGGGTTGTTGTTTGACTCCCTGAACTGGTTATTGCCTAAAGTGGGTTGGTAGTTGCTGCAGATTATGGCTCAGAGTTGGGAGTTGTGCAGATTGTAGATGCTGCAGGTTGTGGCTCAAAGTTCTAATTTTATATATCGTCTGGTCATTGTCCCATTTGTGTGTTCCTTCAGTCTCTCCACCATAAGCACAATGAAGTGGTCAAGGAGGAAGGCGATGGCATTTAAGTGCTATGCAAATGAATGGATTTGAAATAGTGAAGTTAGACCATAACCTAATTATTACGTCTCTGGAGAGATACATCCTCAATTTTTGCTAAAAATGGTTTTCAGGAAAAAGTGAATCTTGATATTATTTTAAATAAAAAAGAAGGGATGGATGAGTTTGCTTAAGCTAGATAAAAAGATTAGAAGGGACAAATTCCATCCTACATAGTATAGTAGCTACATGATTGACAAGCAAAAATGCAAACTCGATCTGAAAAAATAAAACATTTAAGCCATGGAGTAATGTAGGCTGACAGCAAGTTGCACTGGATTTGTGATATTTAAAAATTTTGACTGGGCGCACTGGCTCATGCCTATGATCCCAGCACTTCGGGAGGCCAAGGCAGGTGGATCACAAGGTCAGGAGATTGAGACCAACATGGTGAAACTCCATCTCTAATAAAAATACAAAACAACAGCAAAAAATACAACAATTAGCCAGGCATGGTGGTGGGTGCCTGTAATCTCAGCTACTTGGGAGGCTGAGGCAGGAGAATTGCTTGAAACTGGGAGGCAGAGGTTGCAGTGAGCCGAGATCATGCCACTGAACTCCAGTCTGGGTGACAGCTCGAGACTCCGTCAAGAAAGAAAGAAAAGAAAGGAAGAAAGAAAATTTTAAATAAGGTACTTTTTTCCTAGGTATAGAAAGGTTTTTCTTCCGGATTTTGTTATATAAGGCTCAAAAATTAGAGCTCAGTGGAACAATACAAATCACTTCAGAGGTTTGTTTTGGTGCACAATCAGTGAATAGGATCTCAATTGTTCAATTTAACAGGTCATTACCTAAGTGTTTACAAACATGATCCTTGTACCCTGTGATTTTATAATCCAATAATTTTGACAAAGGAAGGATATTTGGATAAGAATATAAGAAAGCAAATTGAAGTCTAGAGATAAATTTAGAAGGAATCCCTATATGTCAAATAAAAGCAAGCATAACATTCATACCATTTGCAACTGAAAATGCAAACTAATGATTTAATCTAACTGCTATCCATGATTCTGAATTCCCAACTTTCAAATTCCCCACAGAAAAATCTATCTTGCATATTTAAAGAGACACTAGAGTAAAATATTTGGCTTCATGAAGAAATTTTTATTAGTAAAATAAAAATTCCCTTATATAAGTTATGGTGCATTAGTTTCCTAGGGCTTTTGTAACAAACAACTACAAACTGTGGCTTAAAACAACAAAAATGTGTGTTTTCACAGTTCTGGAGACTTGATATCTGAAATCAAGGTGTAAGAGTGGCTGTTGTTTTCTGGGCTTCCTAGCTTCTGGTGGTTGTAGGTCATCCTTAGTGTTCCTTTGTTTACAGACACATCACTTCAATCTCTGCCTCTCTCTTCCCGTTGCCTTCTGTGTGCTTCTGTGTGTCCTTTTCTGCCTCTTGTAAGAATCCTCGTTGGATTTAGAGTCCATCCTGATCCAAGTTGATTTTAATACAATCCTTAACTAAAGAAGCCTGCAAATATCTTATTTCCAAATCATTTTGAGGTTCTAAGTAGATGTGAATTTGGGAAAGACATTATTGAACCCACTAGGGATGAATTATATGAAATAATTATCATGGGAAAAGACTCAAACAAGACACAACAAGGTTCTTAGTTCTAATTCTGGCTCATTACCTAACTGGGAATATGACGTTCAAGAGCCAATCTTGCAAATCTCTATATCTGGATTTCTGTCTCTGTGAAATATAAATAGTATTGAATTATCTATCAAAAATGTGGTTATTAGCCTTGAATCAAATTCTAATTATAAAAGTTCTTTGACAAACATAGAATACTATTAAAATAATGAGCTTAATTTTGCTATTATTGTTAATTTTACTTATTTTCTTCTGTTTTACATAGGCCAATCTCAAAAACTTTTGGACATACTTCACCATTTTGCATATTTATGTAAAATTTTAATTATTCAGTAGCTGTTTTCCATTTGTCTCTTTGCTTGTTTTCTTACATCATTGATACCATCAGAGAAATAAAATGTAGAAAACTCAAATGAGTTCATCGTCGTCTGTTCTCAGTAACTCTGGGAAGTGGATTATTTTAGAAAGGACCAGAATTATTTGACTAAATAGTATCTTCCTGTTCTTTGTATATTCGGTCATTTTTGCTGTCTTCAGCCCATAGAGCCATGGATAATTTGACTGACATAAGCTTCTTTGAATTTCTCCCTAGATCTACTCCATCATTGTGGCTTTAGTACCATCTTACATCCTGTCCAGACCTTTTCTGTGAGCCCCAGATACATATATTCAGCCATTTACTCAGCATCTTCTCTGACATCTCAAAGACATTCCAATTTCAACATGTCTAGAATGCAGACCATGCTCTTGGGCCCCATCCTGTTTCCTAATCTCGACCATAAAACCTTGTCCTTGCATGTGTTTCTTCTCTCAGTGAATGACATCCCTGTTCACTCAGGTATGCAGCCTGGAAACAGGAGTCAACCTTGATGCTTCCATCTCCTGGTAACCTTCATACCCACCCCCGCCTTCACCAATGTCTGCCACTCTTATCTCCTGAAAAGCCCTTCATCTTTTTCATTTATCTTCATCTCCATCAGCATTCTAGTACAGCTTCAACAATTATTAATTAATGGCCAGTCTTGATTTATTTGTACCCCCACACTGCCTGCTCTATTATTTTTAAAACATTCCACTGTTTATATTATTTCATCTCTAAATATCTCTATATTCTGAAGAATCTTCTAGAAAACATATCTGCAATTTTATTGTCACAACTTAAACACGAAAACAAATTCCTTAACATAGCAGTCCCCCCGCTTATCCATGGGTGATATGTTACAAGATATTTAGTAGATGTCTGAAACTGCATAGTACCAAATGCGTTCTCTCTCTATATATATACACAGATGTATATATATACACACACATATATACATACAAACATACACACACACACATATATATAAATTAGGCATGGTAACAGAATAACATTAGAACTATAACAATATATTGTAATAAAAATTGTGTGAATGTGGTCTCCCTCTCTCAAAACATCTTTTTAGCGTACTCACCTATTTTCAGATGCTATTGACTGTGAATAACTGAAACCATGGAAAATGGAATGAGGGGGAACCACTGTAAAACCAAGTACTTATTAACTATTTAAATTTCTCCAATTGTTTCTTTTTTACTCTTTTTTTTTTTTTTGACCCAGGATTTTTTTTCTTTTTTTTTTTTTTTTTTTTGCAATCAGTGATCACAACAACTACATGATTGGAGCCCTTCTATGTGGCCACTGGTCCCAGAAGAAATACGACCTTCCTTGCCAGAGCCCACGGGAAAATCAGACTTTGGACCCTACATATATTTGCATCCTCACTTTTTCACATCCTCTGTTCTCTCTGCTTCAAAAAGGCTGGAATTTTGTCAGTTATCTTTCACTTAGTACGTCTCTGCCAAAAAGCTTTACACAAACCATTCCTTCTGCCGGGAACATCTTTTCCCTTCTTTTTCCACCTGTTCCTCACCTGTGAGATCTCCGTTCAACAGTGCATGTTCAGAACCACTCCCCTGACTTCGCTGATGGGGTCTGGCTCCTTAGCATACAGTTGGTGTCACGGATTTTTCCTTTGGGCACACTTAGACACCAGTTGTGCAAATAACTGTATGCCTAGTGCTGGACTTTGTTGTATCTCCTCTCACTGGCTTTATTCTATTTTCAAATGGGTCTGTAATTTTAGAGCACTAGATTTCTTTTTAAAACGTAACCATGTCTTTAAATATGTAGGGTTCTTTTCAGCGTGGTTTGAGACCATTTGCACAGATGAGAAAATAATTTTATTAGGAATAATGTAAAGAAATAAGTATCAACAAGTTTCTCCACTCTTTAAAACTCTTGGTGATTTGAAGTTAATATTCAAAAGCTTATTTAGGGACAGTGAAATATTGTCATCTATTCTCCTCAGGGGTCCTAAAACTTACGACATTCTAGATTTTCAAGTTCGACAATTCTAACTCTTAATATTATGACACAATTTTATCCAGAGTTTATTACATTCCAAATGCCAGAAATGATGAATTAAATCAAATTATGTATATTTACTTTAGGATCAACAGAAAATTTTAGTATGTACTAAAAGTAAAAGCAGCAAAAACAGACAGGTATTTTGAAGAAAACAACCCCCAAGTTTCTTTTGTTTTGTTTTGTTTGCTTGTTTGTTTAAGTTCTGGGATACATGTGCAGAACGTGTAGGTTTGTTACATAGGTATACATGTTCCATGATAGTTTGCTGCACCTATCAACGCGGCATCTAGGTTTTAAGCCCCAATGCATTAGGTCTTTGTCCTAATGGTCTCCTTCCCCTTGCACCATACCCCCAACAGGCCCTGGTGTGTGATGTTCCCTCTCTGTATCCATGTGTTCTCATTGTTCAAATCCCAAAACAACCCACAAGTTCTGTAGTCATAGCAACCCTACAAAACACCAGCAAGATATTAGACTGGCCATAAGCAGAACTTAGTTTACATAGAATCAAACATACAAACAACAACAAAAGCTGGGGAAAAGTTTCGTGTCATATAAAGCAAAGAAAACCGAGGAAATATTTCTCAGAATGGTAATGACTTCTTTGTAAAGTTTGTATAGTAATATCAAGAGAGAATTTAAGGGAAGCTGATATGTATTTTGAACCATGCATAAATACATCATTTTATGTATACAGGTGTGATAAGACATATGTCTAAAAATTATTAAATATTACAACCTGAAACTTAGTACACAACACAACCTCAGTTCATTGCTTTCTGGAGCCTTCACATTTGTTGTTTTACAATAGAAATTTCAAGTCAGATAAAATTACCCCATGCTAAGTAACACTTAGTAAAGGAAAAAGTGTATCTTAGGAAACTTCTATTTGTATGCATGTGTGATCTGTTGAAACCAGTCATCACGCATATTATTGTGGTATGTATTTAGCCACCAAATGACCCCTTAAAATGTAACAGCACTTGCTCTATCATAATTTTAACGTTTTGGAATAAATCTCTTATCTTTATTTCCTCAGATCTTTAGTAGAAAGAAAATCTCAACATCTTATTTGATCTGGAAACAGAATGTGGAGACACAGGAGGGATGACAGTGGCTAAACAACACTGCTATGTGACAACAGGATATCTTTATGGAAATTGAAATATATGTGAGAAATAGAATAGAATATATGTGAGAAATAAAATATATGTGGAAATAGAATAGGCTAAAGAGAGGGACAGAGAGAATGCATTCTAGCACTGATCTAATTCATAATTGTATCTCTAGTTCTTAACACAGTACCTGTCACAGATCAAGCACACATCAAATACGTGTTGAATAAATGCATGATTAAAAGATGTTATGTTTCAATCAAGAGCACATCAGTGATCCAGAATGACTCTAAATGAAGACTGGGTATTGCTAACCAGCCAGATGGCTGGCCAGATGAGTCCCAATCCCTTCAAATGCTCCAATGATGATTCTCAACCACAATACCTTTTGCAATTCTTACATTTATATTAGGACTTGAGAACCAATGTTCTAAATGTTCGCAATTACAGCATTATCTTATCTTTTCTCTTTCTAAAATGGAAAGTTTGATGTTTTGTAAGAAGCTGAAAAGCCATTTGAGTGACTCAAAATGAAAAAACGAGACCATATTTTATTAACCCTAAAGTGAAACTATAGAGCAGTGAGTCATTTTTGTCTCAGTATGAAATTAGAAAAAAGTGTGCTAGCATTGATTAGCATTATTAAAATAAAGACTTCAAAGTTTGCTACTTAGAAGGTCCTGATAGAATGTTTAAGAACCGCTTTATTCAAAGACTACCATTTTAAAAATGAGTGGTTTGTAATGTTCTATGTAGAGGTCTTACATGGCTTTACAATAGACCAATGCCTGCTCCTATGTATTTTGATTTTATAAATTTCTATATTTTAGTTTAGTTTTTGTTTTTATTGTGTGTACATAACAAACTGAATTTGCTAAACTGACATATTAATTAAAATAGCTTATATCTGAATTATTTTGGACACTCTATGATCACTATCAAGTCATCTATAAATAATGGCAGTTTTATTTCTTCATTTCCTAAGCTTGCCTTATTGTGCTACTTAGGACTTTCAGTAAAATGTCAGAGAAAATTGGTGATGGCAGGCTTCCTTGTGTTATTCCTAATCTCAAGGGAAAGCTTTCAATATTTCACAACGAAATGCAAGGTTTGCTGAAAGATTTTTACAGATACTCTCTATCAGATTAATGAAGTTCCCTTTTATTCCAAGTTTGCTAAGAACGTTTTCATTAACAAAGGCTGAATTTTCTAAATTGATTTTTCTGCATCAATGGTGATGCTTTTATTAATTTCTTCATTATTCTGTTAATGGGATAAATTGATTTTCTTTTTTTAATTTTATCAATGTATAACATACATGCAGAAAAGTACAAAAATCGCAAGTATATAACTTAGTAAATTTTGACAAATCTAGACTGACCAACTCTCGAGCAAACAGCCATTGCCAGGACACCTTCCAATATAGAGACTGGGTAACCAGCATATTGATGACTTCTTTTTGTTATTGTTTTTTGTTTTTTGAGATGGAGTCTTACTCTGTCACCCAGGCTGGAGTGCAGTGGTGTGATCTTGGCTCACTACAGCCTCCACTTCCTGGGTTCAAGTGATTCTCGTGCCTCAGCCTCCCCAGTAGCTGGGACAACAGGTGCACACCGCCATGCCAGACTAATTTTTTTTTTTTTAAAGTAGAGATGGGGTTTAACCATTTTGGTTGGGCTGGTCTTGAACTCCTGACCTCAAGTGATCTGCCCGCCTCAGCCTCCCAAAGTGCTGAGATTACAGGCATGAGCCACTGCGCCTGGCCACCAGTACATTGATTTCTAATGCCTTATATCAAGTTTGCCTTATTTTGGGGAGAGGAGCATCTGGTTTTATTCATTCAACATCATGTTTTTGTGATTCATCCTTATTATACCAAGCAAGAAGTTGTAGTTTGTTTATTCTCACTGCTGGATACAATTCCATTGAATGAGTATGGGATAAGTTATTCACTCATTCAACAGCTTTTGGTTTACTTATGTATTTGTTATTATGATTTCTTCTATTCTTTTTAAGATTCACACACGTTATGTACACACACATACACACACTACCCCTAAGATTGAAATTTCTTGGTCAGAGACTGTAGATATACTCAACTTTAGTAGATACTTTCTAACAGTTTCCCAAAGTGATTTAAGCAGTTTACACAGTCACCAACAGTATATGAGAGTTCACAGTAGATTCTCACTAAACAGGTGTTACGATTATTAGTAAAGAATATCCTTCCTCCTGTAGAGGTGACAGAGGGCAGTGAAAAGTAGTAGGGTTGGCCACAGGTCTCATAGAGTTAGTTATGTAGTGTCTGGTACTTATATTTTCCTTCCATGATGCTGAGTGTATTACCTTGCCACAAGCAGCTACCAAGTAAGCACCAATTGAATGGAAAGGTATTAGTCAAGATCAGCTTCATGACATCTGGCTTTTGGAGTGAGCAGGTGTATAGGCAGCATATTGGTGAACTTGGGAATCCTGTAAGCATCCGCATAGGTATGAATCATGGGAGAAAAATAAAGAGTATACAGATACATTATGGAGGAACCTTCAAGATATGCTTCCTATCTTGTTTTTTTTTTTTTCTGAGGGCTGTTTGCGATGAACAGTCAATGCTGATTATTCCATATATTTTTCTTATCATAGAATATTGTTTTAAAATGAATTGTTTGGGGCTGGGGGGCAACCTTAGAAGGATAAGTGGGAGGTCCAGTATGCAGGAATTCACATCTTCCACTTTTTCTTCTACCCACCACTACTCAACACACTCTGCCAGGATATTCTCCCCCATTTCAATGGACTACCATTGAGAATTTTGACAGTTTTGCATTGCTAAAGAAGATAAAGACATCATTGATATGGTAGCATTTTTCCTGATTAATGCTCAGTTCTCTATGTCCTGTCTCCACTACATGTTGACCATTTTTAGTTTTTATTTTCAATTGTCATATAATAACGCAGAAGTATGTTTTTCTTGGTACAAGGGTCATTCTGACAATTGTTTTAGAGGCACAGCAGGCCTTTGCTTTGCTTATACTTTCTGTCAATGCATATCTATTCTCCCAGTCTTTCAGTGAGACCTGACTGTGTGATATTTTTACTATTTCTTGTAACCACCATTTTTTGCACCATCTTTATGTAAAGTGCTCACCGCCTTAGTCAAAGCTCCGTTTTGAGGATTTACACTATTCTTGTTTCAGAATAGCAACCTCTGACAATGGTTCACCATGTTTTATGGTAGAGAGTTCCTTCAGGGAGTAAGAGGCTTCAGGTCAGGCGGAGCTTGCAGTGAGCTGAGATCACGCCATTGCACTCCAGCCTGGGCAACAAGAGTGAAACTCTGCACCCCCCCAAAAATTTTTTTTCCTCCTTAACCCTTCTTGCTTTAGCATCTTTCTGGACCCAAGCAGAAGACACACCCTCTCAACATCATTAAGAATCTGCCTCTCTTTATGGCAGAAGGGGAAGAAGACAGGTGTTGTTGGCAATTCAAGTGGTGGTGCTGGGAATCGTGGAATCCCTTAGATGAAGGCCACTGTATTTAAAAGTTAAAACATCTTTTCAAATCATCAAGTATCTGTTTTCTCATGGGACAGTGTGGTATTTGCACGATCTTTCCGGGAGAGAAACTGATAAAATCTACACATGTAGTATTTGCAGAATAAGATTGCTTTGCTATTAACATGCTGTAAAGTGAGCCCCCATGGTATACAGGTCTGTGATCTTTATCTCTGGGGGATCTGCCACCTGGCCATGAAAGTATTGTTGGTGCCACAGTTTTAGAACTTTCCCTGCAGTGGTGGTAGTGAGGTGCGTGCAGGTTTATCAAAGTGAGTTGTAGGTATAGCTGTGACCCAGGAGTGGTGCAGTTGTCTGCTGGATGAGTGCCACAGCAAGGGTGGCCAAAGCACTGTTTGTCCATAGCAGAAACCAAATCTTTTTCTCCCCCATTTCTTCCCTCACTGCATTCAGAACACTTGGAATCAGTTTCAAACTTTCAACTTCCAATTTTGTTTTCTAATTTTGTGGTGGGTAGGTAATAAGGATTTTTAAAAATCTCAAAGGATCTTCACTTCTTTTACTTCGCGTATTTCCTTCTTACAGGGTTACACATACACCCAAGGACCCTCAAATATTTAAAAAATACACTTCCCTTTGAGTTTCTTAAACCATATTTTTCATTTGATGGAGCTGTTTAAATCTTCACTCTGCTAACTCCTTAAAAATACAGGAGTCCTCCCCTTTTTTACAGCTTCATTTTCCAGTTTCTGTTACCCGCGCTCAACTGCAGTCTGAACATATTTAATGGAAAATTCCAGAAATACACATTTCATTTTTACAGGTTGCACCATGCTGAGTAGTGTGATGAAATCTCATGCTGTTCCGTGCCATCCACCTGGGACGTAAGTCATTCCTTTGCCTGGCATATCCATACCACCCACCAGTTTGTAACTTAGCAGTCCTCTCGTTACCAGGTTGACTGTCCTGGTATCACAGTGCTTCTGTTCAAGTCACTCTTATTTTACTTAGTAATGGCTTCAAAAGGCAAGAGTAGTGATGCAGGCAGTTCTAGTATGCCAAGGAAAAGCCCTAATGTGCATCCTTTAAGTGAAAAGCTATAAGTTTCCTCACTTAATCAGGCGAAATAAAATCACACACTGAGGTTGCTGAGATCTACAGTAAGAATAAATCTTCTATCTGTGAAACTGCAAAGGAAAAAGTCACATAACTTTATCACTATGGCTTGTGCTTTCAACATCCATTATTGATTAATTCAGCAGAGCTTCAAAATTAAAACAAAAAAACATTAATTAAAAATGACTCAATGATTTAAAAATATATGACTTGCCATTTCAACTATCTAAAATTAACATCTAGGCCATTACGCTCGGGGAGCAATTACGAATGTTTGAGCCTGGAGTCCACACAGAGGCAGCACGGATTTATTTTTAAATCAGCGTAATTGTTGCCAATAAAACAAAGTGTGGGGAGAAGACATTTATCTTCCACGCACAGAGTAACTCTAGTGTTAGACTGTGCTGCTCTTCATGAAGCAAACAATTCCAGCTTCTTATCACTTCCAGAGAAACTACCCAACCCCCATATAGAACTAGCGCAGCCACAGAGTGAAAACAGCTGATGGTGTTGTCCTAGTGATATCATCATCCGATTGGTCTGAGCAAACTCCATCATGGGAAATGGAGAAAAATTGAGAAATATCAGTCATTGAGAAAAAGCATAAGGAAATGAACATATTTAACAGTGTTGAAGGTATTTCCAGGCTTGTCTTTGTCTCCGGATCCTGTTTGTTCTGTTTATGTATTATTGCAGAAACTGGAGGACATGGAAACCGGGAATTTAATTTGCTTCATATAATACAGTCCTGTAAAGAATTTATAAAAACTTTAAGTTCAGTATTTTTTATGTAAAACAGAATGTGGAAATAGAAGCCGGTAGGGGAGGCAAAAGAAATAAAACTCAGATGATGGAAAGTAACAAGCTAGGAGTCAAAAGGAGAGGAGGAGAGAGAATAAAAAGATGATTCAAAGATGGAACAACATTTAAACTTAATCATGAAAAATCAAATACATTCAAATTAGCATACTATTCATAATTTTACTAACATTTATTTAGAGCTTAGCTAATACCTAACACCATTCTGTGACTTCCTATGGATTCATTCAGTGAGTACCAACTATGGCCCTCTGAGGTAACTGCGGTTATTATTCTTATTGCCAGTATTTTATAAAGGAAGGTAATACACCTGGTTGGAGAGAGCATGGTGCATTTGTAATTGATAATGGAAAGTAGAACAAATATTTTGGAAAGTATTTTGCTAATAGGCCCAGAGGAACTTAAGAGTGATTGACCCACTAATTTCCAATTAAATCAACTCACCTAAGGAAGCAATCTTGTACATAATAGTTTCCATAATTTGAAAATGTTTAAATTAATACACCGTAACTGCAAGTCAGAATGTTATGCAGGCTTGAAAAAAATCATGGCATTTAAGAACAGTGCAACGTTGTGAAAATGAGTGCAGTGGGATAACTGAAAATGGGAAATGCATATAATTATAGAAAAAAAAAAGGCAGAAAAGAAATACAGCAGGGTATTTTTTCCCAGATAGTTAAATATAGTGAATTGTAAGCCTTTCAGAATTGTTTCAGTTTCTACAATTAAAGAAAAATCAGGTGGTATAGACTGAATGCCTGAGTGGCCTCTAATGATCATATTTCCCCTTACCAAACCTTTCCCTAATTCTGTCCCACGCTTATTCTGGACTCATGTAACTTGCTTTAGCCAATGGATCACCAGCAGTTTGAAAGCAAGCAGCAGTATCAAAAATGTTAGTGCATTTCTGTGTTCTTCTATGTTTATCTGGATTCACCATAAGAATATTCCATGATAGAGAGGTGTCAAAGAAATGTGGAGTGTTCCTTCATTCCAGCCAAGACCATCCTAGATCCACTAGCTTCCGGCCCATGATGCAGCTAATAGACACCAGACACATGAGCAAACTCATCAGGCAAGCCTGGCTCAGATCAGCAGAACTGCCAGCTGACTCCTAGCCATATGGAAATTAACAAATGACTGCTGTTTATGCCACTAAGGCAACGTAGGGTCTTTGGTTATCTAGAAAGAAGTAACATATAGGAAGGAATTGTGTTTCAGTGCTTTACTGAGTAGCAAATCCACGTTTAGAAGCATTCCTCAACAAATATGTATACAAGATATTCCATTATTAATATTAAAAAAAAAAAAAAAACTCTCCGTATATATGTTGCAAGGTAATCCGGCTTTGTATCCTCTATTAATTGGCTACCTCTACTATCTTTTTCCAACCACTGTATTTATGATTTGATTCTTTTTCAAGGCATCCTCAGCTTTCTCTAATAACCTGGGCTGAATGTTATCTAGTGAGCTTCAGGAAATTCTCCTTGCTCCCCAAACCCTTAAAATTCGTGAGGAGAGCTGATTCTACTTAGCCTTTGCCCTGCTTGCTACTATGTGTTATGAGCTGCCTTTGTTTACTTTTCATCTGAAGAGCAGTGGGACTTTGGCCACACAGACTCTGGCTATTTCTTCTCTAACTTGAGCCATCACTCTGTGACCCATTGCCACACTCCAGTGAGCTGTTATCTGCACTTCAGGCAAATCTTGTTCCCATAACTGACATTCTCCTTGACCCCCCGTTACTGCTCCTGCCCATCTGTATCCCTTTCCACCCTCCCTGAGTCTCGAGCTCCGTTCTACCCTCTCTCATGCTAGTCCCTCAAGGGCCCTCACTCTGGTTTCTGCCTCACGTTCTTTACTTCTATTTCATTTTCACAGTCTTGGTCAACCACCCACTCCAATATTCCATACCACATCATGCATGTATCTGCCACACACTTACAAAGTATTCATGAGATAGGCAGTGTTTTATGGGCTTTGTGTATCAGCCTGAATAGTGAATATTTCCTGATTCAAAAAAACAAAAATCAAAACAAAACAAAAAAAAACAAAAAAACCCCAGCAAAAGTCCAAACCTCTGATTTGAGCAGAAATAGAGGCATAAGCACATAATTTGGAAGCAATATATTAGTACTGGTCAAATCAAAGACATTTATAAAATTCTCCTTTCATCTTTTGTCTCTATTTTTCACCCTTCCCTTCACATTGACTCTGCGTGTATGTGTGTCTGTGTGTGTGTTTGTGGTGGGAGGCTACTCTGATTGCAAGACAGAGAACCAATTATCGTGTTGCATTTTGTAGTGTGAGAAGCTACCCGGTCTTGGGCTGAGACCGATGTGCCAGTTGAAGCAAGGTCATTTACAGAGGTGGCGGCAGTGAGAAGCATACATCATGAAGCCTAATCAGCTATGGCAATAATTAATCATTGCCCAGTTACGTGAAGAGAGAATGGGGTCAGCAAGGACATCTAGGTGTGTTGAAGGAAGCACATTAGTGGTTTTTTTTTTTACTGAGGAGTAGAGCAACAGTGATCCATCCTCCTGGCTCTGCCATCTCAGTTTCCATAAGCTAGCTTGTGCTGCTGGGTCTATGAGCTATTTCTTTTAAAATAGGTCAATTTGCATCTACTTTGAGGGAAAAATTGCCCAAGTCAAATAAATTCCTCAAAGGCACTCTTCAGAGCAAGCCCTTTAGGTGCCCTGGGTCTAAGGGTGAATAAAGCTCATTATGACCTTTCAAAAATTCACTTTTATAGTTGAATAACTGTGGTTCTTACCACTTCATCAAGAAGCAGGGAATTTCCAAATGGTCCAGATTGTTCCCTTTAGATCAATTAACTCAATGGATTATGTACATGTGTGCATGCAGACACATCCTAAGCCAAATTGACTTAGTGAGAGTGTGGTTTGGCCTTATCCCACAGAATTTTATTCGACTATGGATAGATGACTGCTTTCATATGGACTTTGGTGCTTGGTGTATCCCCAGTGCTTTGGAAAAATGTTGGGAAGTATTTCACTGTGCAGAACTATTGCTTCTTGTGTTAACATAGTATCCTTCTTGCCCACAGTTCTCAAAAGTTAGTTATTAAATTAAGTGAGAAATAGAAATGTCACATATAATCATCTTAGGTGAGCAGATGCACAAATTAAGATAACTTTAAAAAATATGCACGAGAGTTGTATAAACAGGATATACTGCTCTAGTTCTCCAAGGGCAGTCTCCAGGTAGTAGCATCGGAATTACCAAGGAACTTGTGATAAATGCACATTCCCAGTTCCCAGTCCTACCCACAGAACCAAAGGCCCTGGGAGCAGGGCCCCACAAACTGGTTTTACAAGCTCTTCTGTATGCATACTCAAGTTTGAATCTCCCTAATTTGAGTGATTAGAATCTCTTTGCAACACAGTTGCAAAATTATTTCCTCTAATATTAAGTTTCTTCACTTTTCCAAACAAATAAAGAACGTGTAATTGACGTAAACTGTATT
This sequence comes from Piliocolobus tephrosceles, assembly GCF_002776525.5. Classification (NCBI taxonomy): domain Eukaryota; kingdom Metazoa; phylum Chordata; class Mammalia; order Primates; family Cercopithecidae; genus Piliocolobus; species Piliocolobus tephrosceles. The sequence continues at coordinate 61,562,924 of NC_045450.1, read as the reverse complement.
AAAAAAGGAAAAAAAACAAAGTCCAAATTCCTCAGAAAAATCATGTGCTTATCTCGATAGGCACAGTAAGGCCTTTGATAAAATTTAAAAGCCCTTTATGTTAAAAACCCTCAATAAACTAGGCATTGAGGGAACATGCTTCAAAATAAGAGCCATCTATTACAAACCCACAGCCAATATCATACTGAATGGGCAAAAACTGGAATCATTCTCCTTCAAAACTGGTACAAGACAAGGGTGCCCTCTATTACCACTCCTATTCAGTATCACATTGGAAGTCAGGGTCAGAGCAATCAGGCAAGAGAAGGAAATAAAAGGCCTCCAAATAGGAAGAGAGAAAGCCAAACCTTCCCTATTTGCAGATGATATGATTCTGTATCTAGAAAACCCCACAGTCCTGGCCCAAAAGCTCCTTATGCTAATAAACAACTTCAGCAAAGTTTCAGAATGCAAAATTGATATACAAAAATCACTAGCATTCCTATACACCAACAACAGCCAAGCTGACAGCCAAATCAGGAATGCAATCTCATTCACAATTGCCACAAAAATAAAATACCTAGGAATACAGATAACCCAAGGGTGAAGGATCTCTACAATGAGAATTATGAAACACTGCTCAAAGTAAAAAGAGATGACACAAATGGAAAAACATTCCACATTCACAGACAGAAATAATATCATTAAAATGGTCATACTGCCCCTAAGCAATTTACAGATTCAATGCTATTCCTGTCAAACTACCAATAACATTCTTCACAGAACCAGAAAAAACTATTTTAAAATTCATATGGAACCAGAAAACAGCCCCAAAAGCCAAAGCAATCCTAAGCAAAAAGAAAAAAGCTGGAGGCATCATGTTACCCAACTCTAAACTATACAACAGGGCTACAGTAACCGAAACTGTATGGTACTGCGACAAAAACAGAAACATAGACCAATGGAACAGAATGGAGAGCCTCAAAATAAAGCCATACAACTATGACCATCTGATCTTCAACAAAGCTGACAAAAACAAGCAATGGGGAAATGATTCCCTATTCAACAAATGGTCCTGGGATAACTGGCTACCCATATTCAGAAGATTAGATCGTTTTCCTTACACCATATACAAAATCAACTCAGGATGAATTAACAACTTAACTGTGAAAACTAAAACTATAAATCCTAGATGATAACCTAGGAAATACCATTCTGGACACAGGAAACAGCCAAGATTTCATGATGAAGGTGCCAAAAGCAACTTCAACAAAAGAACGGGCAAATGGAATCGAATTAAACTTAAAAGCTTCTATACAGCAAAAGAAACTACCAACAGAACAAACAACCTACAGGAGAAAATATTTTCAAACTATGCATCTGACAGAGGTCTAATATCCAGAATCCATAAGGAACTTTAACAAATTTATAAGCAAAAAACGACCCCACAAAAAAGTGAGCAACAAACAGGCACTTTTCAAAAGAAAACATTCATGTGTCCAACAAGCATATGAAAAAATGCTCTACATTACTAATAATTAGAGAAATGCAAATCAAAACCACAATGAGATACTGTATCACACCTGTCAGAATGGGTGGTATTAAAAAAATATATAACAGATGATGGTGAGGTTGCAGAGAAAGGGGAATGCTTATACACTGCTGGTGGGAGGGCAAATTAGTTTGGCCATTGTGGAAAGCAGTGTGGTGGTTCCATGAAGAACTAAAAACAGAATTATTACTCAACCCAGCAAATTCATTAGCAGGTATATAACCCAAAGGAATATAAAACATTCTACCATAAAGACACATGGATATGTATATTCATTGCAGGACTATTCACAATAGCAAAGATATGGAATCAACCTAAATGCCCATCAGCAGTAGACTAGATTTAAAAAACAATGTGGTGCATATACATCATGGAATACTATGCAGCCATAAAAAGAACGTGATAATGTGCTTTGCAGCAACGTGGATGGAACTGGAGACCATTATCCTTAGCAAACTAATGCAGGAACAGAAAACCAAATACTACATGTTGTCACTTATAAATGGGTGTTAAACGCTGAAAACACATGGACACATAGAGGGGAATAATACACACCAGGGCCTACGATAGGGTGGAAGGTGAAAGGAGGGTAAGCATCAGAGAAAACACCTGTCGAGTACTATGCTTTGTACCTGGGTGATGAAATAATCTGTAAAACAAACGTCTGTGACAGAAGTTCATGTATATAACAAGCCTTTGGGGGGAGAAAGCTTATAGATATTTTTAAAAATTGTCCCAATTTCCAAATCCCATTATCCGCAACTTATTTAAGTATATGAAGGTGTTTAACAGCTCAACAAAATTTACTATGAGTTTTATAAGATACATTGGGTCAACTGAAAATATTTCCAATTGGTTTACATTGGTTATTAGATAATGTTATTAAACTATTGTTGATCTAATTTGTGAAGTATCATTGCAGATGCAGAGATGTTCTGAGAACACTTATGTGAAAGCATTATTACTATAAATACACTCAAGTCAGAGTACATGCAACGTTGTGAACTTTAAACATGATATTAACAGGTTATTCATGGCATTAAAGTGAGATGTAACAAATTATTCCATGTAAGCAATATAAATTAGAGTAAAAACTTAAGATTCTAAAGTTTAAGACTGTTACTTAAAAATTTAAGAATATAAATGTATTGTTAATATTCAGGTTTTAAGTACATGCCTAACAACAATAATCATTAATGTTTATCTGTTAGATGTTATTCTGCATGTCATGTCAGAATCTGTGCCTCTTTTTTGTCTCTAGGACATGCATTTGTTGCACCCCTGGTTGGACACATGGTCAAAGTGAGATACAGAAAGATAATTAACTTGTTAAAAATATTTTAGCCAATAAGAGGCCCCATAAGGATTTATGATAAATTACCTTAACAAACATTTGCCCTAAATATTTTTCCTGGTTATAGCTATGTTTTGAGATTTCAGAATCAAATTTCTAGGGAACAGATTCTTTCCATCTAACATGCATCTTAAAAAAGGGGCTCATCATAAACACCTGCACCTTTAAACTTTGCTGTTGTCAAGAGCAATTTTGGACACACGAAAATATGCATACACATATAGCTTACTTAATTGGGGTTGGTGGTAGGGGTGGGATTGCAGGTAACAAGCAAAACAAAGTCTTTGGGAATATGTAGTCTGAAACATTCCTGGGGAACAGATAGTTTTCTCCAGATTCTGGCCTTGACATCTATCATCAGCAAAATGTTACCATTTTTGTAAAGGGACACAAGGTCAATTAGATAACACTAAGAGGCTGGGCGTGGTAGCTCACACCTGCAATCCCAGCAGTTTGGGAAGCCTAGGTAGGTGGATCATCTAAGGTCAGGAGTTCGAGACTAGCCTGGCCAACATGGTGAAAGCCTGTCTCTACTAAAAATACAAAAAATTAGCTGAGCTTGGGAGGCTAAGTCTGAATTGCTTGAACCCGGGAGGCAGAGGTTGCAGTGAGCCGAGGTTGCGCCACTACTCCCCAGCCTAGGTGACAGAATGAGATCCCGTCTCAGAAAAAAAAAAAGAAAAAGAAAAAAAGAAAAAGAAATACTAAGAGTGAAATCTAAAGCCTTTACCATGGCCTCCAAGACCCTACAACAGCTGGCCCCTTCCTGTCTCCCGGACTCCTTTTTAATCTCTGTCCCTCTATCTGCCTAGCTCCTATTAACTCCCAGGCGGACAATGTACCTGCATTAGGGCATTTGCACATGCTCTTCCCTCTACAGATTTTTACTTCACCTATGCATCTGCTCAGCTCTAATCCCTCAGAAAGTCCTTCATTGGTGACAGAAGCTAGACCAGCATCCCTTCGTTTCTTTAGTCTTCACCCTGCTTTAGTTCTTTTCTATGTTCATCTTACTACCTCACCCTGCGTGACATGTTTAGCTGACCATGTGTTATATTTTTCTTCCATTAGAATATAATTTACAGGACAAAAGGGATTTGTCTTTATTTTCCTCTGTATCAACAAAAGTGAAGTGATGAACATAAATATTTGTTGAATGAATACACAGAGTAAGTCAATCAACCTATGAATGAATGTTGCTTATGTGGTGTAGGCACTTCACTGGCCCTCCACTCAATGATCAGAAAACCAGGAGTCCAGAGCAAAGTCTGGGTTCATTTTCTTGTCTTCCAAATAGGTTCCTATTTCTTTTTCTTGGTCAGCATAAGCTGCCACCCTCTCAAACATCTGCAGCCTTGAACCTGGGAGTAGCATTCCCCTCTTTCTCCTTTACTCCATGTATAAAGTCCCACCAATTCTGCTTCTTGAAGTAGCATGCATCTTTATTCTCACTGCTACGGATACCTTTCAGCTACTGTATTTGTCTATTGCTCAGCTTCCTGTTTCTATAACAGACTGAATTTGTTAGACTAAATTTCAATTAGTTAATTAATAGACAAGGTAAATTATCCAAAAATTGCTTGAAGGAGGGAGACTTTTCTCCAATAAACAGACAATTATTTTCTCTGTAATTTGCTTCTATGTGTAGCAGAAAAATTTTCTGTCAGTGAAGACAGAACAGGAAATAAAATGAATCATATTTCTTAATTAGTTAATAAAAGGAAGCATTCCATTTTATAAAGAAACTTTTTTGGTGCTAAATTAATGAATTACAAAAATCCTTACATAAGGGTGATCAAACTACACCATAGACAATGTTTTGTACAAGAGTTTTAACAGGAAGGGCAAAAGCATGTTCATCTGGCTGCTTCCTTAATCAACCTTCTGCAGCCAAGCCTCTTATCTGGAATTTGTTTAGGATAAATAGGAGAATGGGTTCCAACAAACAAATATGCTTGTACAATATATCAAGAGAACTTAGATGAAATAATCAAAGTATGAATCTCTTTATCTAATACTTGCATATATGATGACTACCATGGGTTGAATAGCATTCCCCCAAAAATGCATGTCTACCTACCTCAGAATGTGACACTGTTTGAAAATAGAGTCTTTGCAGATATAATTAGTTAAGATAAAATCACATTCAGATTGGGTCCTGGATTCGACATGACTGATGTCTTCACATGAAGAGGGAAATATGGGGACACACACACAGACACACACTCACACACAGAATGCGATGTGAAGACAGAGGCAAAGATTGGAGTGATGCAGCTACAAGCCAAGGAACACCAAGGCTTGCTGGTAACCACTAGAAGTTAGAGGAGAAGCGTGGGACAGATTCTGTCAGAAGCTTTAAAAGGAACCAACCTGCTAACCAACCAGGATTTTATAGTCTAGCCTTCAGAACTGTGAAAAAATGAATTTCTGTTGAAGTCATACAGATTGTGGATCATTTATTGTGGCAGCCCTCACAAATGAATACATTAACAAAGCAAAAAAATTCAGAGTACTTATAAGAAGAACTAACTCCCCCCTTCTTCTAGGTCCCCAGCCAATATAATCTTTATCATTCTGTTTCTAGTTATTGCAGCCATTCTAAATAATATGCTTTTTAGTATATTTGGGGCAGTCAACTAGGTACGATTAACAATCAGCACTCCTACCCTTTATATCTTCTCTCCTACTTTTGCATCTTCTATTAGGCAAAGTCTACTTTTGTGGTTGATAATATTTCAAAATCGACAATATTCATATCTTATTCTCTAACCATATTTGCCTTCCATGCTTACTATTAGCAGATTCTAGACATAAATCAACAAACATTATTTACATAGTTAGTACTATGCAAATATTATTTAAGACAAGCTAAAATGTTTCTATTTATTTTTCATCTCAGAGAATCCAATTTCTGACTCTTGCACCATTTACAATAGAGTGCTCTTAAGATCTAGATCAAAGCAATTCTCATCAGTTTTTTAAAAAATTCATAATATATTTTGTTGGTTTTATATGGACAATATTCTATTGAGGTAGAAGGTGGAGTTTGACTCCAGACGCAGGCTTGACTCTGGAGGTGGGGCTCAGGCACTGGACCACATTGAGGACTCGCTAAAACAGAAGACGGGGGTTGAAGCACCTTGCCATGACACATGCCCACCAGTGTGCCATGACAGTTTACCATTGTCATGGCAACATCCGAAGTTACTCTGCCTCTTTCTATGGCAATGACTCAATGACCTGGAAGTTACCACCCTTTTCCTAGAAACTTCTGCATAATCATACCTTAATTTGCATGTAATTAAAAGTGAGTATAAATGTAACTGAAGAACTGCCTCTGAGCTGCCACCCTGGGCACACTGCCTATGCAGTAGCTCTGCTTCGCAAGGAGTGATATCCCTGCTGCTGCTGTACACCATCGCTTCAATAAAAGTTGCTAACACCAGCGACTTGCCTTTGAATTCTTTCCTGGGTGAAGCCAAGAATTCTCTGAGCTAAGCTCCAAATCAAAGGCTTCGCTGCCCTGCATCATTACTTATCTTTTTTTTTTTTCACCCCCCAGAAATTCTAATTGACCTTTTGTTTCTGAAGAAAAGCAAATACACATCTGATTAGCAAAAGCACTCTGATCCCTCCATTTTTCACTCCTGCCATCTACTGAAAAGAGTACATTCCATTGTTTTCAAACTCACTCTTTTTGTTGTCCTCTGCTTCCCTGTTTGTTTATATTTAGGTGGATGTCTTCTTGGAATCTCCGTTTAGCAATCCCCTAGACTAGTTTTACTTTTTCTTATGATAATCTTGCGTGTGTGTGTGTCTTAGGGTGGGTAGAGAGAAGTCAATTTTCTCAGTCCCTGAGTGTCTGAAAATATCTTTGTCTATCACACTTTGTCATCTGGGTATGGCATTCCATGACGAAAACAATTTTTCTTGAGAATATTAAAGAATTAACTGTGTTGTCTTTTAATAGCGCTGATAATGGTGAGTCTGATGCAACTGATTCTCATTTCCTTGTAGGTGTCTTCATTTTCCTTTAACAACTTTTTTTAGCACCTTCTCTTTTGCTTTGAACTATGACAAGATTGTGTCAATGCAGGGATTTTTTTCTTCATACTTAGTAGGCCCTTTTGATCTGAATATTGATGTCTCTTTTCAGCCTCATAAAGTTTTCCGTGTTAATTTTTATTACCTTTATGTCCTCACTGTCTTCAGTTTATCTTTCTAGAAATCCTATTAGTGAAAATAGGAACCATTTGAAATGACTTTGTTTCTCTTATCATTTCTCTTGTATTGTCTTGTTCTCTTTTAGTTTTACATACCGAGAATCATCCTTTGGTTTGTATCGAGTTTTTTAAATTGGTATTTGTTCATTTTCTTTTTTAGATGACATGTTCAATTTGCAATAATTATTTGTTTTTGTCAGTTATAATCCCCTGGGGTTTTAATTTTCTAGTGAAATAAATTAAGTGTTTCAAATCATCTAATTAATTAATTATAACACCCTCCCAGGATTATCGCTAATAAGCCATAAAACATTCCCAAACCGTACACTACACAAGTCTTGTATTGTACAGGTAATAGGTACCTTTATGTAAAAGCATTTGGGGCTTAAATAAGCTTCAGAAAGAGCTGCATGTTGTCTACCACTCTTGATGACTTAGCTGCTGTGTAATGTTTCCAAGAAGTGCTAAAGAAACTAGTTAAATTTGTTTAATTCAATATTTTTAACATTTAATCATGAAACTTTTTCCTGTAGATTTTTTTTTTGTCATCTTACATGGGATATCTGCTTTGGGCATGTGAGATCCAAGTCAACTAGAATGATCCCTAACCATGAGAAGCTGCACAAAACTGTCTGAACCGCACCTCAAGAGTCCAGTCTGCCTCTGGAGTCAAATTCCCCCTCCTATCTCAGTACGACATCGTCCATATGTAAAACCAACCAAATATTACGAATTTTAAAAACTGGTGAAACGAAGAGAATCTCTCTGATCTAGATCTTAGGAGCACTCTATTGTAAATGGTACAAGAGTCAAAAGCTGCACACATATATGTACATATATTTGCATATATATAATATATACACACATACATATAATGCTAGATGTTGCTGAGAGTTTACTTCTGATGCTTGTTAAAGACAGATTATTTATAATTAAAGCATTAGGAATACATATGAAAGTCAGATGGACCAAATAATTGGGTCCCTAGAATCTGAGCAAATGACTCCATGAGATGTAATTGAAAACAATTCTCTCCAATATCATTATCTTAGTTTTATTTTCTTCATGGCATTGGCAAGTCAGTTAAGAATCGAACTCTGTGACAAGTGCCTGAAGTCCTAATTCCTTATCTTATTGATTATAGAAAGTACTTAAAAATCAGATGAGCTACTGGTTAGGCCAGCCTTCTGTTATTCCCATTAAGGACTCTGACTTTGTGGTTGGTAGACAAAAAACTATCTGCTCCATTTAGAACAGAGGAGAGTTGTGAAGTGCCCATGGACAGAACCTGTTTTTAATCACATTTCAGAAATGTAGTTTATTAAACATTTGGGGGAAACACACTTAAGTTTTCCCTAATATATACATATAGGGCTATACACATCCTTTAAGCCTGGTTATAATTGCATTTCTTATGGTTTTCAAAACAACTTTAAATGAGGTAAAATTGAGATACACAAAATGCACATAAAGTATACAATCTGATAACTTTCAATTATATTTATACCCATAGGACTATCACCACAATCAAAATAATGAACATACCTATCCTCCCATTCGTGTTTTTGTTATCCGTTTAATTCCTTCCTATTAAAACTTCCCACCATAACTCCCCATACCTCCATCCTTGGGTAAATCTTGATCTAATTTCCATAATTATAATTTGCATTTTCTAGAACTTTTCATAAATGAAATTATAGAGTATGTACTCTTTTCTCGGGGGGAAGGTTTCCATCTTCTTTTGCTCAACACAATTATTTTGAGATTCTTCCATATGGTTGCATGCATCAGTTCACTCCTTTTATGGCTGAGTAGAGTGCCATTGTATGAACATACCAAATTTTGTTTATTCACTGACCAGTTCATAGACATTTGGGTTGTTACTAGTTACAACTACTTTGAACATTTACTACAAGTATTTGCACGGACATATACTTTTATTTTTGGGGTGTAAATACGTAAAATTGGAATGCCTAGGTTATTGGTAGGTGCATATTTACCTTTTTAAGACAGTGCCTGTTTTCCAAAGTGGCTGCGCCATTTTACATTACTACCATCAGAATATGCGAGTTCCAGTTGCTCCATATCCTCACCAGTGCTTAACATGAACAGTCTTTTAAAATCTAGACATTCTAATAGGTGTACTGTAGGATCTAGTGATTTTACTTTGTATTTTCCTAAAACTAGTGACATCTGTATCCGTTTTATTCCTAAGTACGACATGTTTTGATCTTATTAAAATATTTTGTTTATTTATGAGACAAAGTCTTGCTCTGTCGTCCAGGCTGAAGTGCAGTGACACGATCTGGGCTCACTGCAAGCTCAGCCCCCTGGATTCATGCCATTCTCCTGCCTCGAGTAGCTGGAACTACAGGTGCCCGCCACTACACCCGGCTAATTTTTTGTATCTTTAGTAGAGTTGGGGTTTCATCGTGTTAGCCAGGATGTTCTCAATCTCCTGACCTCGTGATCTGCCCGCCTTAGCCTCCCAAAGTGCTGGGATTACAGTCGTGAGCCACCGCACCTGGCTCAATATTTTTATTTATAATATCAACTGTTAGTGCCTAGTAAGTAGAAATGTAATTTTTGTATATTGATTTTTTACATCAACTTTGCTAAACTTAGTTTTAGGAGATTTTTGTGGATTTCCTGGCATGTTCTATATAGACATGTGCATTTTAGAATAATGTGTAGCATGCTATATTTGGTGTAATGTTCTATAAATGTCAATTAGGTCAAGTCGGTTAATAGTGTTCAAGTCTTTTACGGCTTTCTTGAGTTTTTATGTACTTTTTCTATCAACTTTTGAAAGAGGAGTATTTAAATATTTGACTAGAATATGTGGATTTGTCTATTTCCCTTGCAGTTCTGTTAGTTTTATCTCCTTGTATTATAAAGCTCTGCTAGGATCGTTGAATTAAGGCTTAGGATTATGTGCTCTTGGTGAATTTTTTATTATCACTGCTTTATCATTATGACCCTCTGTTTTCTAGGTATATACTTTCCGTAAAATCTACTTTCTGATCTTTTTATACTTTTATTTATTTATATTTAATGTGGGTTTCTTGCAGGCACCCTATAGTGGAGTATTGTTGATTTTTGTCCCATCTGAAAATCTGTCTTCAATGGTTTAACTGTTAACATTTAATGTGATTATTGTGGTTGAGTTTAAATCCACCATCTTGCTTTTGTTTTATGTAAGCCTTACCTGGTAATTGCTTATTTTTTATTCTTTTTGTGACTTCTTTTGGGTTGATTGTGTATTTCTTCCTTTCATGTTATGTCCATTGCTGGTTTATTAATTATTATTTGCCTTGTTATTTTAGGGGTTGCTTAGGGTAAGTAATGTGTACCTTTAAGTTACCTTGAACTATTCAAGTGGTATTACACTTTTTAAAATATTATTTAGGCATATTATAGCTATACCAGTTTAGATATAAAGAAAACTAAAACCTAGATTAGTGAGGTGACTTGTCCATGGCCAGAAACCCTGGTTAGGGGCTAAAATAGAAATTCTAGTCTACTGAATTCAGACCTGGTAAAACACCCACACAGTGTAATGCTACAATGAGAACCAAGGTACTTTCTTTGGAGAAGACCAAGTCACCACAATTAGGAATTATACTTATAATCAACAGCGTGGAAAGAGCTGAGATTTTTGTTTTTCTTGTTTAGGAAAATGTAAGTTTGAAACATCAATAGAAAATCCCTCAACTCCCCTGAAGACCACTTGGGTAAACATCACACATGGGAATCAATCAGGTCAACAGCAAAAGATGAATCTGTGAGCCAGCATTTCAGTCAAACCCCTGGAGCAGAATTTGGATTCCTCTGGCTCTTCACATTACTCACTCCAGGGAAGCAATTCACATCCCATAAATCACATTCAGACTGTGACTTGTAGGGTTGTCTGAAACTGTATTTACTCATCTTATTCCATGTGCCAGAATTAAAGAAAACCTGGGACCATCAGTATGATAGGTATGTCTATCTGGGCCTGCCTATGTAAATATTGAATGCAAATGCATACATTTGTAACATGAGGCTTGCACAGTTGATCTGGTAATATGCTCTATTTGAGCAAACCAGATTTTTTATTTAGTTCCCTGTATCATCACAGGAATAAAGAAATGTGTCTATCCATAATATAAAGGAATATGTCAATGTTACTTTTAAACACAAGTATGGCAAAAATACAAACCAATGTTGTAAAGATTCAAAATGAATGTTTGAATCACTGCAATTCTCTTAGATACACTGTCCTTTTTACAACTGCGTTTATGTCCAGCTTTATTTCCAGCATTATATCTTTGTATAAGATTAAAATGTAACGTTTTTCTAGGTATTTACATGCTGCCATTTTTTCTCATTCTTATCCATGAGCTTTAAATAGTAGATACTCAATCTCTAAACCTATGAAACATATTAAGTGTAATCACTTGTTATAACTAGTCTGATTCCTGTTTTTCTCTGAAGAAAACCAACAGAATTCTTAGGCTGAAACAAAGTTTGTCAGACTTAGAATCAAATCAACTTATTTATTTTTCCAGAATATGCTTTTAAAGAATATTGATGCCAGAATACCTGAATTTCTTTCCTATATTTAAAAGATTATATAAAATAGCTTCAAATATAGCATTTTGACTACATATCAGAATTTGTTACACTTACTTGTTAAGGCATTTGACAATATTCAGTTTCTCCTAGGAGTTTACTATGTCCTGGGAGAAAGAAAAAGGAATAATCGTCGTTCACTAGTTTTCTCCTATAAATGCACAAGAATGGCTGTGTTTGCGCAGGCAAGTAATCATCACAAACATAATCCACTGAAGGCAATAGTAAGAAGAGATTCTGTGCTAGTGCATACTAAAGGAAAGTGGAGAAAGGTAGACAGCGAAAATGAGAGGAGAGAAAAACAAGGCCACTTTTTTAGTCCAATCACTTTTCCTGTGTAGCTATGCAACTTTTTAGCCTACTTGCAATTCTTTACAGCCTTTCCCATATGGTTTAATAAAAACAAGAAATATCTCCATCATGTAGTTGTCTATGGAAATAGATGTTTACCTGGCAGTTTCACTCTGATTTCTTTAAAAGAGACATTTTCTTAGTGCTCTTTTGCATTTCACTTTCAGGAAATTGCCTTATTTCATGTGGTGGCTATTTGCCATATGAGACCTGATGATGACATGATGACATGCTTTTCCCCTGCATGTCCACTGAAAGCAAATATGGTGAGTCCCATCCTGGGAATGGCTTTGACTTCATTCCCCAAAATGTGTTTTGTACAGGCTGATCATTTGAGTTTATGATGACACAAAAATCCCCTAAAACTGAGTTTAAATGTTTGCTCAGGAAAAGTAAGAATGGAGGGTGAAATTTTATAAAGGATTTTAGTCAAAAATGGTTTTCATTAATGAGATGTTTATACATTCATTTATTCAAAAATATTTCTGAATGCCTTTCATGTTGTAGGCACTGTATTTGTTTGGTTACAAGTAAGTGAATACAGTACATATAACCACTGCCCTGAACTCAACGTTAAATTTAGGAGTCAGTTAATAAACAAGTAAATAAACACAAATTTAAAATTTATATTATAGTACAATTATATTTGATGAGGTTTTTTTTTTTTTGACAGGGTCTTGCTCTCTCAGGCTGCAGTGCAGTATTGCAATCACAGCTCACTGCAGCCTTGAGCTCCCAGGCTCAAGCGATCCTCCTACCTTAGCTTCCCATGTAGCTGGGACCACAGGTATGTACCACCCGGCCTAGCTATTTTTTGTTTTTTTCTGGCAGAGATAGGGTCTAGCTCTCTTGCCCAGGGGCTAGGGTCAAACTTTTGTCCTCAAGCAATTCTCCTGACTCAGCCTCCCAAAGTGCTGTGATTTATAGTCGTGAACCATGGCACAGGGCCCTTTAACAAATGTTTTGATAAAAAATAATTTAACTGGGCTCCTATTCAGAAAGTGTGGTCCTGGAAACTCCTTCAAGGGGGTTGGTATTCAAACTAGGACTCAGATGACTAAATCACCATGTGAAAATTGGGCAATATCATTCTAGGGCAAGGAAGGACCACGAACAGAAATCTGGAGATAACCAAAGCTCAGCCTAATTAAGAAATGGAAAAGGGCTAGTGTGCTGAGAGAGAACTGAAGTCGGAGAATGTGTCATTTGGATTACGTAGAGCCTTGTAATTTATAGTAAGGTTTTTTAAATGTATACAAAACATGAATGGGTATGGAAATTATATTTCTTCATGACTAATTAGTATTTCATTATTTGATACAAATTATCAAATAAAATATGATCGTATTTAATACAAATAGATATCTCTTTTTATCCTGAAAAAATATAATTTCAGACCACGGAAAAGAATAAGTATTGTGACAGGACTGACATGCTGAAGAATGTGGTGATGACTTTGAAATGATATAGACTAAAGAGTAGAAACAGGTTTAGATCTCGATTCATGTTTAATTTTTAACAAGATTATGTTGAACATCAATGGATTAGAAAATAAATCCTGGACTTATAAATGTCTCATGATATAATGATAACATAGTATTATCATTAGTATTACATGCTCAATGATAAAATAGTATGACAAGCAGGATTCAGGAATTGATAATGTAACAGACAGAATGGGTTTCTAGTTTGGAGCTCTATACTTTGAAAAGATGAAATAAGTGGAAACAAAATATTATGAAATGAATATAGTGCAACACATGTGTGTCAAGAATGTTGATATGAAGAGCTATACCACAAAATGTCTCAAATTATGTAAAGCATTCACTTTAATAGACTATCGAGGTGAAGCATGCAGGATGGGTCAATACTATGGATAAATAAGAGTTTTCATCAAAAGCATGTTTCTAGTTGTTTGCCCTCCTTTCAAAGTGTTTTATTATTTATTTTTTAATCAGCTTTCCTTCATGTCTTCCTAACCCTCAGGCTCTTTGTTTTTGAGTTCTTTCAGGAGTGTTCTAATGTATCTTCACAAAGCAGTTCTTCACACAATAGTTTACTATTTATTATTATTATTTATTACTATTATCTTTGAGACAGAGTCTCGCTCTGTCACCCAGGCTGGAGTGCAGTGGTGCGATCTTGGCTCACTACAAGCACTGCCTCCCGGGTTCACGCCAATCTCCTGCCTCAGCCTCCAGAGTAGCTGAGATTACAGATGCCTGCCACCATGCCTGGCTAATTCTTTTGTATTTTTTTTAGTAGAGACAGGGTTTCACCATGTTAGCCAGGATGGTCTCAATCTCCTGACCTCATGATCCACCCACCTCGACTTCCCAAAGTGCTGGGATTACAGGCGTAAGCCACCGCACCCAGCCTGGTTCACTATTTTTTAATAATTGCTAGAACACTCACTATGTAGAATATATATTTAAAAAGATACTATCTGTACTCTCAAAATCTTGAAAAGGACTATTAACTGTTATCAGAAATAAAATCCACCTAACATGATAAAAACATTTATTCTGGCAAGGCCCATTAATGTGTATTTTACTGGAGAAGCCAGTCTCCCAGTGATTCACTCCCTTGTGTAGTCCATAACCACATGGTACCAAGATTGGTCTTTGGGACCAATATAATACAGAAGGATGGTATGCCACTTCTGAGATTAAGTTATAAAACATTGCACCTTCTATCTTGGTTGTTTGCTTGTTCTCTCTTGGATCACTTGCTCAGGGGAGAGTCAGCTACCATGACGTGGGTAGCCCTATAGTGGGGTCTACATAGTGAGGAACTGGTGACTCCAGCCAAGCCATGTAAGTGACCTAGGTAGCAGATCCCCAAACCCCAATCAAACCTTCAGATGATCACAGTTCTGGCCACCATCTTGATGGCAACCTCATGGGAAAGCCAGAACTAGAACAACCCAGCTAAATAGCTGAAGTGTTATCGGATTCTTGATTTTTATAAACTGTGTTAATTTATATTTAATGTTTTAAGCTGCTAATTTGGGGTAATTTTAAAATAACTATCAGTAGATAGCTAGTGCAATCCCTAACATCTAGAATAAATAATTTTCTATATATTAGAAAGTATTTCCATATCCAGAAAAGATTCTCAATAAAGGCTTAAAATGTTTAATAAATAAAGTGTAAACTGACTTTTTAAGCTGTTTACCAGGAGCTATTTTCTTTTACTTGAAATATAGCTCCTCTCTCTGGAGAGCCTATATTATGTTCACATATTTTTTTTACAAGTTAATAAAGATCTTATGCATAACTTAATTCTGATGTGAGTCCCTGACCTTCAAATACAGATGTTGGCTGTGGGATAACATGTAGGTTTTCAGCAGCTGGCTCTATTTTATGTACAAGGCTATAATGCTATTTTTGCTTACCACGTATAATTTTTATTTTATTCTTCAGAAGAAAACTAGGAAAAACTGACTCATAAATATGTTGACTTTTAAATGCAAAATTCCTAGGTAAACATGTAAACATAATCACAGAACTCTATGTTTGGTTTCTCTTACTAATCATTTTTCATTGCCTTCCATTGTGTTTACAAGTTCCTTGTCCTGAGTTTTTTGGATTTCAAACTTTAAATATTACGTGTACATAATCACAGTGAAATGGAGACTTTGGACACGTTTCTGCATGTCTTGGTCAAACCTTTAATTTTAATATTTGAGATAACTGATGTAATGATATAAATGTATTTAAGTTTTCCACATAAATTATTGTGGCAGACCCTACAGTGATCCCCATTGATTTCCACTCCTGGATGTTTATGCCTTTACATAATCTCTTCTCCTTGAGAGCAGACAGGGCCTGTAAGATGCTTCAAACCAATAGAACATGGCAAACCTGATGGGATGCCACTCCTGTGATTACATTACTATCTAAGATTCTGTCATAAACAACTGGAGCTAGATAAGTCTATATATTTCCCTGACCTATGACACTACAATATCCTTGAGGGCAGGAATATATTTGCTTTTGCCTTCTCTGTCTAGGATCTTGCTTCTCTTTTTTTTCTTCCTCACCACTTTTTCAGTTGCTATTGTCAAGTACTAAAGTATTCTTGAGACAGGGTCTTGTTCTGGCACCCAGGCTGCAGTGCAGTGGCTCGCTGTTGCCTCTACCTCTTGAGTTTAAGTAATCCTCCCATTTTCAGCCTTCTGAGTAGCTGGGACCACAGGAATGTGCCATCACCCCCACCTAATTAAAAAAAAAATTGTAAAGATGTGGTCCCACTATGTTGCCCAGGGTGGTATTGAACTCCTGAGCTCGAGTGATTCTCCTTCTTTGACCTTCCAAAGTGTTGGGATTACAGGTGTGAGTAACAGCGCGCAGCCAAGTGTTCCATTGGGTGCCCCCGATAACCTTGGATTTTAGGTAATATTATTGCTGACTTAGAAGTGAGGCAACTGAGGGTTAATAAACATTTGAAGCAGCTGGCATTGAAAAGATCGTTGGAAAAAAGACAAAACAAACAAACAAAAAAAAACAGGAAGGAAGAGATACGTTATTTTTAAAAAGAAAAAGACAGTGAGACCAGTGATAGTATGCAAGAGATTTTTGAGGGGGAAATCTGGTTTTTTTGAGCAACACATTTGTAGAGCCCTGATCTGACAGAAATACAGACTGAAGGAGGACACTGAGAGTTACTGCAACTCACAAATGGAAATTATTTTTTTTAGTGGTTGGGCTACATGCTAAGCTTTGATAGATTAGTATAATATTGTAATATAGTTTGCATAGGCAGAGAGTGAGAACACATTCTTTTTTTTTTTTTTTTTTTTTTTTTTTTTTTTTTTTTGAGACAGAGTCTGGCTTTGTCGCCCAGGCTGGAGTGCAATGGCCGGATCTCAGCTCACTGCAAGGTCCGCCTTCTGGGCTTAGCCATTCTCCTGTCTCAGCCTCCCGAGTAGCTGGGACTACAGGCGCCCGCCACCTCGCCCAGCTAGTTTTTTGTAATTTTCAGTAGAGACGGGGTTTCACCGTGTTAGCCAGGATGGTCTCGATTTCCTGACCTCGTGATCTGCCCATCTCGGCCTCCCAAAGTGCTGGGATTACAGGCTTGAGCTACCGCGCCTGGCCTGAGAACACATTCTTATACACTAGGAAAACTGGGTCACCAGTAGTGAAATATAAATAAGTGTATTTGGGGAAAAGGTGAAAAATATAACAAGATAAATTCAGAAATGAAAGCAGAATAGAAAAGGGGCTGTGCATTTCTATCCTCTTGAGGTCAATATCATAAATTTAATCTCACTCAGTGCCATTTTCATTCCAAGTATATTAGTCTGTTTCAGTTGTTACTATTGTCAAAATAACTGAGCTAAATACACCCTATCAAAATTAGATAAAATATTTAAAACTCTAGTTATTCTTTTGGGTTATTTTATGTAGACATATGCATGGCTTACTTGACTACTTAACATCTGCTACTTGAGGGCAGGATCTATGCAGAGTTTATATTCGTATATATTAAAGTGCCTGCCACAGGCCACTAAACATGGCAAGATCTTAGTATTTGTGGAATAGTCCTGAGATTGAGGTTGACGGGAAGAGAATTATATGAAAGTGGTTGAATTAGAAGTTACCTCTTGGATGGGAAAAGGAAGGGAAGTGTTGAAAACACCACTGGGCGACAGACACAAGAGGTCAGGGTTGTATGGGTTTCATCCTATAGTCCTGAGCTGCCACTGAAAGTGTTTTTGAGAAGTAGAGTGGTAATGAACAGAACTGCTCTTTGAAAAATCTAGTTAATCAGGTGGTTAAAGGAGGTAGGATATTATAACAGCTTAAGAGGAGGCCAAAGGGTTAAGTCCACACAGTAGGAATAAGAAAGATGACAACATTGGGATCCTAAGAACCAGGGTAAAGAAGTTAAATTCTAATTGCTTCTTTAAGCCTCTCTCAAGTGTGAAAATTAAGTGAGTTATTTCTGTTGTTGACATCAAGAATGAACCTCATGTTACTTTCCTTTGGTGGAAGAAGTGTTGAGTTGCAGTATGTTGATAAAATGTCATTGATCTTGTTTAGCCTTTCACAGTCATCGAGAGCTACTCATTTTGGGTAGAATGTAGCATAGACAAAAGTGCTCAAATTTTGGTGAGGCTTCCTAGGTTCAAATCGGTGCCTTCCCAACTATGTGACTTGAAGGTAAAAGTTATCCTCTGTGGTCTCAGCTGATCTGAGAGCACATTAGGTTAGTGGGCAGCATGAGTGTGGTATGGTCCCTTTGAGGACTGAGGGGCATCCATGAAGCACTGAGTACGTATTAAGTGGTCATGCTTACTAACTGGGATGCCAGTTGTTATCCAGATTCATGTTTCTCAAATTCTGAGCAACAGGTTCAGTGACAAACCAAGGTGCATCTCATCCCACTTGACACAGTCTGCCTGTGTGGATCATGTTCTCAAATGTCGGCCCTGCAATTATTTTTACAACGGGATCTATTAAGTTCTTTTTTTTTTTTTTTTTTTTTTTTTTAAAGAACAAAATCAGCACTGCCCATTTATACAAGATTCATTTTAAACAGTCTTTGGAACAAGAGGAACATTTCCACAAAATGGAACTATAAATTCAAGTGAAAGAACACACTTTGGAATTTACAATAGATGGCAGACTGTGTTCTTAGTCTTCTGAAGGTGTGAAATTGCAGTTAATTGCTTTGTTCTCAATTTTAAAGAGCAAAGAGTTCATAAATAATAAGCTCAAGTAGTAGTTTGCAAAGGCTCTAAAAAAATCTCTCAATGCATTTTTCATTGCCAAAGATGTGATTCTTTTGGGTGTTGAGTATTTTAAAATTCATGGGAATAATCAACAGAGTCTAACTACAGAGGAAAATGATCTTTCAATTCCATGTTAATAGAGTCGTATGTGTCAATAAAAACCTTTGGTTTCCTGACACATGCATCCTTTAGTGGGATATAATACTTCTGAGAAGTATAATATAGGGTGCTATAATAAAATTACTAGATTGTTAGAGAGATTATGAGACAGAATCCATTTCCTTCATATTTTGTAGTTATTTTGTTCATTGAAAATATCATTAAGTGATAGCATGATTTCTTCAACATCCTAATCCTTCTGCATTATAAAGTTCACCAAGCAATTTAAAATGCTTGTGTGTTTAGTATTATACTACCTTCAATAGGATAAATATACATCTTATTCGTTTCATTCCCACCAAAAATGAGCACAAATTACCTCATGAAAACCCCACCCATCTGAGGTATCTGAGGTAAATATAAATTTTTTGAAAACCCCAGCACAGTATCAAATTAGTTGAAAATTTCAAGGCACTATCTCTTCCAGGCCATATTGTATTATTCTTATTTATGTTTTATTGTCTAGGAAGGTTTTCTCTTAAAAACCTCCAGCTCTAACAACGTAATCAGAATCCTTATTTTAAGTTATCACAGGTTCAGCAGACTCAATAACAGAAACAGGTAAATAATTAAGCAAAGAAACCAAACCAAGACATGGGTACAACACTTGTTTTCCAAAAGCAACTCCCTGCTCTGTGAATCTGTAGAAGGGGATAATAAGGTTTGTTACACTTAAATTACTGAGAATTCCACTTTTCACTGGATTCTTCAAACCCTACAATCTCCCACACACCTAATTAGAAATCAGACTAGAAAGCATGGTTCAGAAAGAAAAAAAACAAATAAATTACTTAGTCTGTTTCTAAGGTTTAAGATAATTTCAACCATATTTTTGTCTCTGGGAAATGGCAGGAGAAGAAAAAGTCAATTTTAGGTAACATTAAATATTGCAATGGCCTTAACATGGGAATGAGGATTTTGCACAATAAAGTGGCCAGTACTCAGGTTCTGAATATAGCATTTGTGTCCCACCCTTGACCACACGGAGACCTGCATCCTTTGGCTTCATTGCCTTGTTTGAACAATGTGTCCTTGATGAGGGAAATGCTTGAAAATTGTTTGTAATTTTAAAATGCTATGTGAAGTCTAACCACTCATTTTTTTTCTGATTTGAAACTCTTTTAGAAGCTGCCTTTTAAGCTCAAACTGAGCTGCCTTTGGTATTTCAATTTTAAGATTATTAATAACACCACTGATGTAGATGTTAAAATAACACTTACATCAAATAGCTGCCATATCTGGCACAATCGTGAGTCATTGCCATTTCATTAGACTGTGTAGAAACCAGGCTTAGAGGCAGCTGCTTTTCTTTTCATTCTTCATTGCTTTTTCTTGGTTTAGTCTAAATGACCATTAGAGGATGTACTGGAAAGTATCCTGGAAAATTACAAGATGGTTGTACTCCAATTGTCTCCATCTTGTACATACAAGTTCTACCAAAAATCTTTTAAGAAAGAACATTTTTCTATGTCATGCTAGGTTACTTCAAATTTAACTAGTTGTAATGATTCCACGACAATTAATTTTATAGGACCAAACCATGCTGCGTACTTTATTTTCTTGAACCTGTATCACCTGACAATTTTTGTCTCCAGAACAATCAGACACTTCACTGTGTGCACTTGTAGGGAATAGATGACTGAAATGAGATTTGTTCTCTCTTCTGGTATTCATGAGATTCTCCGTGACAAGTTCTTATTTTCCTCCACTCTCCTGTGTTTTAACTGCTTCCTTCATCAAAAAACAAAAATAATGTCTTAAATAAAAACTTATGCTTTGAAGCTTACAAAGTTTTCCTCATAAAATACCTAAAACTATCTCATCTCCCCAAGTTACAATATATGCATATATATGCATATATATGAAAAAAGTTCAAGGTCTAGAAAAAAGAAATAAATAAATAGGATACTTTTCTGATTTCCCTGAAACCAGGAAACCTTTCTTGCTAATGTACACCGACAGGCTTGGTCCAGCTTTCCCTTCTACTCTGTGCCCTATAGAGCAAGTATGTAGCTGCAGCAGCATAGAAATTATAATATGATTAAAGAAAAAAAAATTGGGACACACTGATGTTCAGCATAAAGGGACGGAATTTCACTTGTGCTTTAACAAGGTAGAAATAGTTTTGGCCTGTGGCCTCTCCACTTCTATTTTATATAGCCTCATGTTGAGCCACTAAGGACACAGAAAAGTTGTAACCTTTAAAAGTAAGTAGAGTTTAGTATACATTTTATACATATTTATAAATATTTTATAAGATTAAGAGAAATTGTTTACTCGCTAGGATTCACCTATGTTGATCGTATATGTATTTGCACTCAAAAACCTCATGATAGCCTTTATTTTGAATTTCTCCCGCTTATAGAAGTTAAAAGCACATACGACACAATTTCATCAGATTAT
Source organism: Piliocolobus tephrosceles (assembly GCF_002776525.5). Lineage (NCBI taxonomy): Eukaryota > Metazoa > Chordata > Mammalia > Primates > Cercopithecidae > Piliocolobus > Piliocolobus tephrosceles. Next base: position 61,541,544 of record NC_045450.1, on the reverse strand, counting down.
TTGTAAATGGTCTGGACCAAATATTGACAAGTGGCACACCTAGCCTGTTCAGCTTCTCCAAAACTTGAGGTTATCATAGATGTCCTTTGCCAAAATGATCTTGCCTGCAGATAAGACAATATTCTGATTATATTGCCCAATGATACACAAAGGTTATTTTCTGATGTAACAGTTGTTCAGAGGGGATATTTGGCTTCAGGTCTTGGTAATGCATCCTGTTATTGACATCTCCATAGACTTCAAAGCCTCCTGTTTCTTTACTCTGTCTTCTGTTTTTTCAGAACAACCTCCCCTCATATGTTGTAGGATGGCTGCAGATTCCTGGTATCACATAGACAACTTAACAATGAGTGAAGAAGAAAGGCATATCCTCCCTTGAAATTTTTTAAATTTAGGTTTAAATGACCTTTGCCAAAGCCAGCCCTGTGCTACACTAGACTGTAGCAGCTTGTACCACCTCCCAGGATACCTTAGAGAAAGCATTTGCACCTGCATCATCTCAGCATCTGCCATCCTTGCTCTAAGCAAAGCATTTCTAGCATTTTCAAACAACTGCATATATCCGCTGTGGCAGCTTCTGACTGGGCATTAAAATTTATCTCCATGGGAAACAACCATGTATTTTTTTGTTAGTATTCTGGCAACAAAGTTGTATGGACATGAGAACCTTATTTTTCCCTATGATTATTTAAGTTTGGAGACAAGTTGCGAACACCTAATAATTATAAGCAACAATCTTTTTGTTGCAGGCAAGATTGGCCAACAGATGCTCAGATTAGTGGGTAAAAATTTGAGAAGTATAATCTGAAAGTATCTTCCCCCTTGAGATATTAATTGCAAAAGAAAAAGTAGTAAATTTACTGTGGGGAAACTCACCTGAACCAAGTAATCAAGGTTAGCATCTCTAGGAGGAAGATATATTTACATTATGTTCCCCCCAATATGATACACATTTCTATTGTATTCCTGCCCAGAATGTGTAACTTCAAGTTAATAATGTAAAATCAACATACAAACCCAATTAAGAGACATCATACAAAATAACTGACTAGTATTTCTCGAATATATCAGGGTCAAAAATAAGGAAAAACTGAAAAACTGTGACAGATTGGAGGATATAACAACTAAATTGAATATGCAATTGTGGATTGGATCCTAACACAAAAAAGCACATTAGTGGAAAAACTTGAAATGTAGACAAAGTGTATATTCTTTAATAGTACTGGAAAATTAAAGTATATAATTTAGCTAATACTGTTATATGGGCATTAATTTCTTGGTTTTGATCACTGTGCTTACAGTTATGTAACATGTTAATATAAACGGGAGCTGGGAGGAAGGTATATAAGAGTTCTTGTTATTTTTGATTTGTGATTTTGGAGAAAATATTATGTCAGGTGTCTACAAAATATTGCCTCTGGGCCAGATCCCGCACTCAACCTTTCTTTTGTAAAACATCTATTCATTCGCATATTGCCCATGGCTACACTTGTGCCACAATGCCAGAGTTGAACTGTGGCAACAGAGAACCCAAAATATTTACTACCTGGCTTTTTACAGAGAAAATTTGGCAACCCCTGTATTATGTCATGCATAAAAAGCCTATGCATTGCCTTGCAGCTCTAAAATGGGAGTCAGGCTGTGCCAGCAGCGAAGAAAAGGCTGCGATGATTTAGAATTCATGGCTCTGTGCCACCTTGTTTCTTAAATCCATGGTGCCTTCTCAGTCTTTGCCATAAGCGACCTGGCTGGGCCCCACACCTCCAGCTCATGGATCTCCTAACCTTCCACTTGCTCTTTCTAGTTTCCGAGATAGGACCCCTTTCCTCTGCATACTTTTTAAAGGCCAGCATCCTTCAGTGCTCTCTCCAAGTCCCTCTCTTTGACTGGTCCCCAGCTACTGCTTCTTAACTGGAGTCTCATCAGAATCACAATCACAGGGATTTGCTCATAAAGACTACAGTTAAGTAAAAATGTCTAACAAATTGCCCATGTTTCTCCAGGAATATCATCACTTCCATTTCCCAGTATCCTAACATCACTTAAACCTGTCTTTCCTGCCCACAACTCCAATATACAACTAGCTTTTTCATTTCAATGAAACATGTTTCAAATGCACTTTACCAGCACTTCTCAGAAACATGAATTTGCTTTCATGTTTCCCACTTGAACAAATGGTATCGTTAAAAACCTAAGGAGTGTCCCAAGCCTGTAATTAATTCTTAATTCCTCTTTCTTCTTTACCTCCAGATCACATGAATTATTGAGACCTGCTCCTTCTACCTGCTAAATGCATTTTCTTTTCTCTATCAAACTGGTCCTTGACTTAGTCTAGGCCACTCTTGTCTCTTACTTGATCTGGAAAAGCCTCTTAATTTGAGCTCTTGGCTTCCAGTATACCTCTCTCCAAGAAATAACGTTCTTACACGAATTCTAGAGAGAATTTTGAAAAATCTATACCAGATCTGTCAACTCCTCTGTCTAAAACTCTATAGGGAAATACTCTTTGACCCTGAGACAGAATCATTTAATATGGTTTACGTATTTTACATGGTTTACAAGCCCTGCATGTGCCAGCCCCTGCTTAAGTCTCCAGAATCATCTCTCCCCAACCCCTTCTCCCCACAACATTCTAAACCTTACTAGATGAATCTTTCATTTTTAGCTAAGCCTCACTCCCCATTGGAAGCTTCCTCTGATCCCTCTATGGTAGCCCCTATGTTTCCCTAGCCCAGCACTGATCATTCCATGGTAGAATTTCTTGCTTAATCATCTCTACTCCCCATCACACCCTTAGGACTCATGTTGGCCAGGCTGTAGTATGTGTCTGGCACAGAGTAGTCAGACCGACAAATGAGAAATAAAAGAAAATGGTCTTATTCTTTGTCTTGTCTTATCCAGAACACACTTCTTTCTCTCCTTGCTGTTCTCACTTTTAGCTCTACTTTTAATACTATCTAATAAATGCCTTCTTCTCTGTTCTACCGAGATATTTGCATTTTCACAATGAACACTTCAGGACCAAAAGCTTTTAAGTAACACCTAGATTAATATGTTGGGGAATTCCAGAGATTGCATACTAAGATGGGAAACACTGACCAGTCCACTTGGAATGTATCCCCCAGATGGCTGCCTGTTGGTAAAGCCACACTTAAGTTTTTCTTTTCGAAAATGCAAATTAAGTACAAGTAATTCAATTTTTATTGCTTAATACTATCAGTTAATTTATTAATTCCTTCAGTTCATTTAACACAACTTCATATTTAGAATCACTTTGTGATACTAAACATGTGATACATGTTTGAAACTTAGGACGTGAAGCTGAAAAAAGAAACAGCAAACTCAGACTTTGGCCTTAAGTTAATAAGCTCTCAGAATGACAAATATAGAAAACAAAATTCCAATACAATCACATAATTGCTACAACGGATCACTGCACAGAGCACAGGAGGAGCATATGGTAGGAGCGTCTGTTAGAAGTCCAGGAAGAGGAGGAGAGTACTAGTTCTATGCATATTAAATTATGAAACCATCAATTTTTTAAACTGGGTAAGTATTTGAGGTCATCTGGTGTATCCTTCCTACATTAAATTCACACTTTTTTTAATTAGTGAAAAATGTGTGTCTAGGGAGATTATGTGGTTGTCTAAGATTGCCAAACAGTGTCAGAATCATAATTACCACCCACGCTAACTCCCCCAAAAATCAACTTTTAAATTAAAAAAAAAGTTTTCCTGATCTTTAATTTGTCTTAGGAGTCATGTCTTTGCAAACTGCCAAGCTTTAAAAATCTTCCATTTGTATTCATGGAAAAAAAAAAAAAAAGTCAAGGCTGTTTGTGCAGTCAAGGACAATTTACTCTTCCTTTCTACAAGTGAGTTAATAGACCAAAGAAACTGGCCTTAAGCACTGTGCAAAAAGAAGAAAATGTTAGGATTTCAGCCCAATGTGCCAGAGAGATCTAGAAATCTCAAAAGAAGGGTTCAGGTAGCTTTCTTATGATTGTCAGGATAATTGATGCCCATATAATTAGGAGGCTGGTTGGAAATTTTACTTCTTGATTACATTAGGCAAATATGCTAACTATATATGCAGTTAGATATAAAATTGTACATAAGTATGATACAAAATTATATACATTAATTAAAATATTCTTTTTTAATTCTAATTAAAACATAGACATTTATCCAAATTGTTGTTGTAGTTCTGAAAGTATAATGCCTGAAGAAAACACAGGTTGAGGAAACAACACAACGTAATGCATGCATTCTGTCCGGGTAATCATGTCCAGTCAGGGCGCCTGTGCTTAGGAAACATTACCACGCAGAGGTCTACGTAGTCACCTTGTGATTTAGCATCCTCAAGATATTAACATGACTTCCTTCCACATATTTGAAGTGTTGACCTCTTCCACGAAGGACTTCTAAAAGGACATGTCATTCATTTCTCTAGTACAGAAATTTTCAATTTTGCACAAAGTGAGAAGGAGGATGCAGCCTAAGAGCATAACTATTTGCACTCACATCTCAGAACATTCTAGAAAATGCAGATATTTCAGCAGAAAGGTAAGGAGTCTTAGACAATACCAGTGTGTAGTGTAAACATGGATATGGACCCACATGGATGTTTAAGCCTTCTCTATTCTGCTACCCTATTTGTGGCTCATATTTCTATTTCAAGAAAGGTGAAATTTTTATGGCACATTATTTTAAGACCATTCCACAAAGCCAGAATTCCACCATCACCACCCCCCACATATACACACAACTCCAGGCAGGAGAAAAAGTGAGAACTGAACAGTGAAACAGGCCTGCTGGTCTTCTGCAAAGGCTGTGTTCTGGGTTTCAAGTAAAGGTCCTATAAAGGAAATCTGCATTTATCACGTCCTGTCTCTGGCTGAGTCATTATTAATACAGTTGCAGTCCTTTTGTATTAGGATTTAACCCTTGTAATATTGTAATGTTTGGTTGTTTGATGATAGAGAACCTGCCACTTTACATTGGTGCATTTCTTTCTTTCTTTTTTTTTTTTTTTTTTTTTTTGAGACACTCTCACTCTGTCACCCAGGCTGGAGTGCAATGCATGATCTCAGCTCACCGCAACCTCCGCCTCCTGGGTTCAAGCAATTCTCCTGACTTAGCCTCCCAAGTAGCTGGGATTACAGATGCATGCCACCACGCTGGGCTAATTTTTGTATTTTTAGTAGAGACAGGGTTCTGTCATGTTAGCCAGGCTGGTCTTGAACTCCTGAACTCAGGTGATCTGCCTGCCTCGGCCTCCCAAAGTGCTGGGATTACAGGCGTGACCCATGGCACCCACCACATTGGGGTGCATCTTAAAGTTATCCTTAATGTCAGCTTATTGAGAGGGGCTGCCATGGGCTGTGGCTATGCCTTGAACTGGGGAGAGCAAACAGTATTTTGAGGATTCATCTGGGGTAGAGGTTTTTTACCAGGAGAGGCATGGGAACAAACCCTTTATTGGAGGGACACTGGAGATCTTCAAGAATTTGCTTGCATCCCAGTGTATTTCAGAGCTGACACCAGCTTCAGCTACCCTGAAAACTACCCACATGACTTCTGTTGTCACTGTGTCATGATTTTCTATTGTTCAATAAGTAATAGTGAGAGACTTCACTAAAGGGTATCTGTGCTTTGAATGAAAAGTCCTCCAATGTGTAAGGGAAGCAACATCAGCTTCTTTGAATCTCTCCTTGCAAAATGTTGGTTTATAGACATTTTTATTTTGGAATTAGAAAGCAGCCTAAGAGACTTGAAGTGGAAGAACAGAGTTTGCACTTGGACAATCAGACTTAAATTCTAGTTTTGCCACTTACTGGGAACATGACTAAGGGTTACTACACCACATATAAGCCTGTTAGCTCCGTGGTTTCCACCCCCCTGCCCCAAATAGCTCTTCTGGCTTATAATTACTACACAATTTACTTATTAAAAATGTACAATTTGATGCTTTTAAAGAATATTTGCAAGGTTATATAATCACCACCACTATCTTATTTTAAAACATTTACGTCTCCCCCTCCAAAAAACCAGGCCCATTCCATTACCTCCACCCTAAGCCAATAGACAATCATTAACTCAATTTCCAGATCTGCAGATCTACAGATTTGTCTGTTCTGGACATTTCATACAAATGGAATCAAGTAATATGTGATATTTTGAGAGTAACTTCTTTCACTTAGTATGTTTTCAGGGATTCCATGTAGTAGCATGTGTTAGTACTTACTTTTGTTGCTGAATGATATTCTGTTGTATGGATAGACCTCATGTTGTTTATCCATCCATCAGTTAATGGACATTTAACCTGTCTCCACTTTTTGGCTATTATCGATAATGCTGCTATGAATATTTGTGTGACATTTTTTGTATGGAATATGTTTGCAGTTCTTTTGTGTATATACCTACGAGTGAAATTCCTAGTTTCACATTTTGAGGGACTGCCAAACTGTTTTCCAAAGTTTCAGAATTTTACATTTCCACCAGCAATGAATGAGGGGCTGTAATTTCTCCACACCCTTGACAATACTTGTTACTGTCTGATTTGTTCAATTGTAGTTGTGTTAATGGGTGTGGTCTCTCATAATCTGTTAGTGGTTTTGATTTGCATTTTCCTAATGACTGATTTTAGCATTTTTCCATGAGCTTATCAACTATTCGTATATCATTTCTGGATAAATGTCTATTCACATGATTTGTCTATTGTAACTGGATTATTTTTCCTCTTATTCAGTTATAATAGTTCATTATATATTCCTCATATAAAATCCTTTATGTCTCAGATATATCATTTATAAACATTTTCTCCCATTCGGCCAGTTGTCTTCACTTCACACTTCCCTGTTTCACTTTAGGTTTCAGAGGACATTTAATACATATAATTTTATAAATATACAAAAAGACATTATACAAATATGAATAAGTATATAAATATATTGCAGACTATATACAGTTTTATATATTTCAATTTATCATTTTTTGTTTCTAGTGCTTGAGTTATTGACGTTTCCAACTATTACTGTTGAATTATCTATTTATTCCTTTAATTCTAGCAATTATGTTGCTAACTGTTTCATCTTATTGATGGAGTGACTTATTGTAAAATGCCCCTTTTGATCTCTAGTAACATTTTTTGCTTTGTCCGATATTGGTATAGCAACTGTAGCTCTTTTATGAATGCTGTTTGCATAGTGTAACTTGTTTCATCTTTCTGCTTTCAGCCATTTGTATCTTTGAGTACAAAATATGGCTCCTACAGGCAGCATTCTGATTGGTGATAATTAAAAGACTGTTGCTTTTAATATAAAATGATAATCTGTTCTTTATTGTGTTTTACTGTTACATTGGTATGGTTACATTTGTATCTGTCATTTTGCTTTTTGTTTTCTACATGTCTCATTTTTTAAAAAATCCCTGTTCATCCCTGTCTTTTTTTATAAGTTGACAATTTGTAGTATAACATTTTAATTTTTAAAATGTTCAAAAATAATTTGGGGTTATTTTACTAGTGGTTGTTCTAGGGTTTACCATATACATCTTTTAACAAAATCTACTTCATATGTTCACTAAATTCCAGGGATGGCTCTATTCTCCCCTATTTTTGTGCTATTACTGTGCCATTTTACCTATACATGTTAGAAACCCAACAATACATTTTTATAGTTATTACTATAGTTATAGTTATTGCATGCATTTTAAAGGAGCTGAGGGGAAAAAAGAGAGGAGTATATATTCACAGAATTTTTTCTATAAACCTTATTTAACTTTTCCAGTTCTGTTCATTTATTCATGGATTTGAGTTATCTTCTTGTGTAATTTTCTTATTCCAATGAAGCGTTTCTCCAACTTACCATTTTGGTCATTGTCAAATATATTACATTTCTTGAAGTTAAGAGACTCTTAGTATAGTGATATACATATTCTGACATATAGTCAGTACATAGACAACATATATAAATTATTTTATGCAATAACTTCTTAAATAAGTTAAATGAAGACAGAAGAAACACACAATTAAACCATCATTTATAGTTACCTTTGCTGGCAGTCTTTTTTTTTTTTTTTTTTTTTTTTTTTTTATAGATTAGAATTATTTTCTGGTGTCCCTCCTTTTAGATTGACATAGTTCCTTACATATTCCTTGAAAGGCAGATCTGAGAGTAACACACTCATTTATCTGGAAAGACTTTTTGTCTTTCTTGAAAGGTTGTTTTGCCAAAATAAGACTTGTGGTTGGGAGATTTTGTTTTTGCTTTTTACTTTCAGCACTTAGAATACCACTGCTTTCCATCTAGTCCCACAATAGGGCCATCCCACCACCGTCTGGCCCCCATTGTCTCTGATGAGAAGTCAGCTGCTAAAGCTTATTAGGTATACCTTCTGTGTGCTGAGTTTAAGATTTTCTCTTTATCTTTTCAACAGTGACTATAATGTGTTTCAATGTACTACTTTGTTTATACTACTTGGATTTTGTGGAGTTTCTTGGATGTGCAGATGAGTGTTTTCTCATCAAATCAGGGAAGTTTTCAGCCATTCATTCTTCAAATATTTTTTTCTGTCCCTTTTTCTTTTCTCATTCTGGCATTCCCATTATGCATATATTAGTATACTTAATGGTATCCCACATTTCTCTGAGGCTCCATTCATTTGTCTATTTTCTCTCTGTACTTCACAATGCTTAAATATTATTAGTCTTCAAGTTGACTGGTTCATCCTCTGCCAGCACAAATTTACTGTTGAATACTAGTTGAATATTACAAGTTAATTTTTCATTTCAATTATACTTTTCATGCCAGAATTTGTATTTGGTTATTTTTAAAAGAATGATGCTTTCTCTTTAATAATATTTTCTATTTTGGTGGCATTGTAACCATAGTTCTTTCCTTCTTTAAATGTGGTTTTATTTTTTACATATATTCATAATAGCTACTTTGAAGTCTTTACTACATTGACAGTGTAAGTCCCTTCAAAGGCTGTTTTTATTGCCTATTTCCTGAATATAGGCCACTTTTTCCTGTTTCTTTGCATGTCTCAAACTTTTTTCTTGAAAACTTGACATTTTAAATAACATACAGCAGTAATTTTGGACAGCAACCTCACTCCACCCCTAATAGTTGTTCTTGTTGCTTGCTCTATTTCTGTTTATTGGCTTAGTAACTTGGCTTAATTAATTCTGCAAAGTCTGTTTTCCCCCCAGTCTGCAACCTGTCATGTCCTTGCAGAGACTGTTTTACTCCCTTGTTATCATCCTTCATCCTAGCTACTTAGGCTTATCCTGGGTAGATTAAGCCAATACTGGTCCAATGCCAGGCTTAAATATTCTTTGCCAATTATTATTATTATTATTTTTCCTTTATCATTAGATGTGTCTATGGCTTTGAGGCTGCTATTGTAGTTAAAAGGGTTTACATATTTTGCCTTATCTTTATCCAGGAACTGTGATGCGTCTATGTGTAGCTTAAGGAATGCTTTCAAGACTTCCCCACGCCCTGTTCTGAATACTTCTGAGTGCAGTCTAGTGCAGGTGCATACTCTTCCCAAGCTCAATAATTGACAGTGATCCCAAGATCTTGGATGTCTTCTTTCTGGGATCTGTGTTTTAAAGTTCTAGCTGCTCTACCACTTTTATTTTATTATGAAGTTACCACGTTTTTATAAATTGGGCTCTAGTAAGATCTCCATTGTTTTTGACAAAGTTCTTTGGCATGAAGTTCTCCATGATTTATTCTAAATAAAGTCAATCCCCTCAGGCTTGCATAGCTCTTGCTTATGGCCTGCCTTTCACTTTTGACAGAACCTCTAGTCACTGTACTAGAGCTGGGGGTGGGGAACTGCTTTTCCCAGATGATGGTAGCTTATGGTCTTCTTGGCTTGCCCCTCATGAAATGGAATATTTGCCCTAAGAGTGAGATAAAATGGGGATGATTGGGGCCCCAGTATTCTTGGCCTGCAGGTCCTAGAGTTAAGCTTCCACCTTGTTGGAGTGAGGGGGTTGACAGGTGAAAGGAGATTGGTCCTCTCTTTCTCACCTAGTTAATACAGACTCTGCAACATGGGATTGAAGTGAGGTGAAAAACACTGAGATCCTGCTCCCCCAACAATGGTGAGGTCTGGTTCTGTATCCCCAGAAGGCAGATGCAGGAAGAAAGAGCTTTGTTTTTGGCCACTGCTGTCCAGAGTACAGCACCACAGTTAAGATGGTGGTGAGCACATCATGACTCACATGGCACAGACTCACTGTTCTCAGATTTAGTGGACTTCCTTGAAAGCATGTTTCTCTTTACCGTATACCCTTAGGACAATTTTAACAATTTTTATGATTAATTCTCACCATAAAATTGTTTTACTGAGGAGAGGTTTGCTGAGCTCCTTACTCTACCATCCTTGAAGTTTTAACTCCTCCTGAATCCATTAGCTTTAGATAACATAGGAATAATGACATTTTACTCAGTATTTTTCAGAACTAAATGAAGTCATATATGGTCAATATTAGCAATACTTTGCACATGATAATGCTCAGAAAAAATATAATTTGCTCTCTCTAGGCTATGAAGTTGGCTACAGTGGTTATCTTATGGATAGTATATGTTCAATGAACAAAAATCTATTGCAGAATTTAAATATATTACATATAATTCACAAATAGACATATCACTCATTTGTATATGTACATATTATATGTATTGCATTAGGTTGTTCTTGCATTGCTATAAAGAAATATCTGAGACTGGATAATTTATAAAGAAAAGAGGTTTGATTGGTTCACAGTTCCAGAGACTGTACAGGCAAGCAAAGTGCTGTCATCTGCCTGGTTTCTGGAGTGGCCTCAGGAAACTTAGTCATTGTGGAAAGTCAAGGGAAAGCACATACATCACAGGGCCAGAGCAGGAACAAGAGAGGGGCAGGGGAGGTGCTACACACTTTCCAGATCTCATGGGAACTCTCTCACAAGAACAGCACCAAGGGGACGGTGCTTAACTATTCATGAAGGATTCACTCCCTGGTCCAATCACCTCTTACCTGGCTCCACCTCCGACACTGGGGATTACAATTCAACAAGAGACTTGGGCAGGGACACAGATCCAAACCATATCATACAAATACAAATATAATCAAAACTAGAGAGCAGTGGTACAGTTTTTGTTTTTAGAACTCACGTAACCCTTTCCTCCTTTCATGGATCCTAAAGAGTCAAATCTACAGGCGAGCTCTCTCTCTCTCTCTATATATATATATATAGATATATATAGATACACACTTTTTTCTCCATATATATTTTCAACTCAACATACAAATGGAGAAAAACATTGGAAGAAACCAATGCCTATTTAATTAATATTGCTGAGGATATTAATGCCTTTAATGGTTGTACATTTAGATCTGATTGAGTTAATGTGGATTTTCCTACAATTTTACAGTCATCTAGTACAAGCGTTCCATCCTTGTTCTTGATACAACTAACGAAATTCAAATCATGGAAGGTTGTTTCTGAGAATGGGCCCACTGGGCTTTCTTTGCTTGACTCCTTTATCATCTACCTCCTAAATGGAGTTTTTGATGCTCGATAAAATTATCTTACTGAATTTTGCTTTGCATCTTTTATGTATAAACGGACAGTAAATTTGTTTGAATAAAAAATATGACAATAGTGATTTTTCAAAATATTTGATACCTTCTCATAAATACATCTCAAATGATTGCAGTGGATCTTTTATGTGTCTGTGTGCCATCTAAGTATCAACATTGTATGTGGATGTAAAATATCAACATACCACAGCTTTCTGGTAAAAAGAGAAAAATTCCCCACCGAACACCATCCAACTTTACAGGTACCAGCAAGTCATCCAAAGGCAAGGCCCAAATCCTTGTATCTATCACTAATTACATGAATCTGTTCTTATAATATTATAACAGAAAGTCTGGTGAAGAATAGAAGATATGACACAGAAGCAAGAAAATATATATTGATAAGGCCTTGGTTAAAGGAAGCAAAATACCAGTATACACAATGAAATTATCCTTACAGGCACAGATATTTTCACATCATTCTGTCAGAAAAAGAAGAGCACATGCTTCAGCTGAGTCTTTGGAGGATCCAGAGAGAAATACTGATGGAAAGAACAAACCATGTGTACATAACACTCCTTCAAAACTGATGCAGATCACGTTTAAACACCAGTGTGTACAAATGTCATGTCATTCCTATGATGCTCTTAAATTGTTTGCGTTGTACTTTTTTGTGAGCCTTGTCATGTTCTCAAATAAGGTAGCCTTTTCAGGAAGACCAAAGATATCTTGCATAGCAACAAGAGCCAGTGTTGCCAAACTCACCTGAAAGAAAGTTGATGTGCAAGTGAAGAACAGGTGTGTCTGTTCCTTTACTCCAAAAATAAAGACAAAAAATGCTTCTAGCTTGGCAACATTTCAAGTTGACTAGAAGAATTTATTCTTTGTAGACATGTAATTGACAGTTACATACACATATGATTAGAGTCACATACATATGATACTGTTTAATATTTATGATGTTGCTTTATATACATGATATAGAATATATATGGTATATGTGATGAGAAGACAGTTACTTAAGAAAACAGATGTTATTGTATTGCTTATAATACAATGGATAAATGCTTGAGGTAATGGATATCCCATTTACCCTGATATGATTATTACATATTGCATTCCTGTATCAAAATATCTAATATAATCCATAAACATATACACATACTATGTACCCACAAAAATTAACAAGAAAGAAAACACTCAGAAAATTATGTTTGGGTTATTTTTAATGATGTAGTCTTTTCTTCTTCCCACTGATACTTAAAATTTAGAGCAATTAGGTTAGAAGGATAGCAAAACTGAAAAACTATGGAAAATATTAACTGGAAAGAAAACTAAAGACAAAACTAGATACACATTTTGAAATGTTTTACATCTTGAACAAGTTCTAATCTTTTAATTTACAAACAAGAGTGACTCAGGACAACTTACAGCAATATAGTTTAAAATTAACATTTAATATTTGTGGATACTCATGTGTAGCATCTGTTTGTGGTATATGTCTGGATGTGTCTGAATGTGCGTGTTATAAGTATGTGTGAGTGTACATTTTGTGATGTGTGTGAGTGCGCATTACTTTTTTCAGGAATGTCTTCTGAGCATGCAATGATGTTCAGTAACGGGTCACCTACTATCCTGTTATATGACCCAAACGGGCTTCACTGGGAAGGTAGTGCCATAGCCATAAAATCCCCTTACCATGGAGGGGGCCCCATGGAGGATTAAAATTCTCTTTTCTCATAAGATATTCTGAATAACTATAGAGGGCTTTGAGTTTGGAACGAAGTGAATAGAATTAAGCAGCTTCTTAGAGATGATTTGAGAAATGAATCTCCACTCTGTTTCCTTAGCTTTGCATAGCGTTTTGAAGAAGATATTTCTCAGGAAGAAAGTGGCTGTTCATTACAAAACCACCTGTCAAAACGGCTCTGGGTACCTGGGACAACAGTCTCAATGGGAACAAGTTTCCTAGTTGTAATGATTTTTTCTGCTGGTGGCTACATGCACCTGAAGTGAACATCACATTTGCTCGTTTAACATTGGTTGCAGGACACTAAGGAGTTTCTCTTTTATCAACACTGAGATGAACTGTCTTTCCAGGAAGTGAGAAACCAAGTTACTCATTTGGTCATGTCAACTTTTCCGACTGTTTCTGGCCAGGTTCTGCCCATGTTAAATTTTCAGTCTCAGACAGGAACCAGATTTTCTCCCCCAGACCCCTGGGGCTGTGCTTGATAATGACTCTGCAATTTGTCTCATACTTCCCAGAGATAGGAGCACTTTCCCCCGCACTGTTCCACGCTATTTACAAAGCAGAGGCATTGTGATTTATTTCCTTCTTCAATATTTATCAATATTAATGAGTATTGTGCGCATTTATTGGATGAGGCACTTACCTACGTGGAAAGAGATTAAAAGTGGTGCTGTTATTTGCTATCAAGGTGGTTTAGGCCTTGAGGAGAAAGCTACTGCTTCAATTAGCCTAACGAGATAACTTAATGAGAAAGTGATCTGCTTCAGCTACATTCTTATCAATACAAAGAAATGGCATAGTTAGGATATTTAGCTATATTCTTATCAGTATAAAGAAATGGGGTAGTTGAGACATTTGTACACAGCCATTTTCAGTAAACACACACACACACACATATATATATATATGTATTTTAAGTTCTGGGATCCATGTGCTCAATGTGCAGGTTTGTTACATGGGTATACATGTACCATGGTGGTTTGCTGCACCCACCAACCTGTCATCTGCGCTTTAAGCTCTGCATGCATTAGGTATTTGTCCTCATGCTCTGCCTCCCCTTGCCCCCCTCCTACTCCCCCCACCTCCCGACAGGCCCTGGTGTGTGATGGTCCTCTCTGTGTCCATGTGTTCATTGTTTAGCTCCCACTTATGAGAACATGTGGTGTTTGGTTTCCTATTCCTGTGTTAGCTTGTGCAGTATATACTTTTATTATTAGAATTGGTTGTATTATGAAAAATACTTGTAATGAATTAAATACTATGGAAGTACATTGTCCGATCTGGTGACCAGTAGTCACATGTCACTACTGACCACTTGAAATGTGGCTGGTCCACACTGATGGAATATAAACCACACAGTGGATTCAATAATTTTATATTGATTACACAGATAATTTTGATACAAGTTAAACATTTAATTTTCATGTTTTTTAAAAGGAAACTACTAAAAATTTAGAATCACATGTGGTTCTCACATTTTGATTTGTTTTGTATTCAAATGGTTTAGAAGAATGCAATAAATAAGATCAATAATAAAATGAAGTATCAACATAAAAAGTTCCATTTTATCATCTTCTCCCAACCCCAATGTCTCCCCTAAGAACTGAGATTTCCTCTGCATTTAAAACTCCCCACACATACATACATCAACTATGAAATATATATAAAGCTTCGCAATTTGCCTTTTACTTTTAAATATATATATAATGGAGGTTTTTTTCATAAAATATAATCTTTCAAATTTGCTCTTTTCATTTAAATGTGTAAGGAAACCACCAGGCCTGCCAAAGAGTGCATTTAGTGTCTTGGGGGCATCCTCCCAGATGGCCCTGGCAGTGGATCCTGCTCTGTGTCTACTGCTGTACTCCCAGGGGTTTCAGGCACCTGGCCTGGTACCACATTTATCTTCCCCTGTTCCTGTCCTAAGGAACCCAGCCCCTCCATCACCTTTCCTTCCAGAGCAGCCTTCTCTATGAGGCCCCCTAGAATCCCAGGCTGTGTGTGCAGGATTGAGGTTCCTGGTGAATCCTTCTGTACCGCCTCTGAGAAGAAGCCCAGAAAGCTTTTGTATTTAAGGTCTCTGCCAGGCCAGGTACAGTGGCTCATGCCTATAATTTCAGCACTTTGGGAGACTGAGGTCAGAGGGCCACTTGAGCTCCGGAGTTTGAGACCAGCCTGAGCAATAGAAGGCCATCCTGTATCTACAAAAAATAATAAAATAGCCAGGTATGGTAGCACACACCTGTAGACCCCCGCTACTCAGGGGACTGAAGTGGGAAGATTGCTCAAGCCAGGGAAGTTGAGGCTGCAGCGAGCTGTGATTGTGCCACTGCATTCCACCCTAGGCAACAGAGTGAGACTCTCTATCAAAAAAATAAATAAAATAAAATAAAAAATAATAAAAGTCTAACTCTCAATGCCCCTGGAGTAACAAAGCTTAAGTAACCTTAAGAGAGAAGCAACTGGAAGAGTGGCTCCAAGTGTCAAAAATACAGTCAATTACTACATCAGTTAATCATATAAATGCCTCCCCATTAAGGGAATTTGTATCTAAATATTTAATGAGACCGCTAAAAAGAGACTTCAAGCTCTGAAGCATCAGATGGAAATGAGGGTAATATGAAGGAATTTTACTGAAAATTACCAAAAATAGCAGGATGCTTGGTTATTAGAGCTCCCAAGGCAGGAAGATTGGATGATTCCTCTTTGAGGAATTAGGTATTCTTTTTTAACGTGTAAGGGGAGGTTCTACTTAAAGTCAAGAATAGGCTACCCTATGAGCCCTGAGGAGTGAACAACCTATCACATCCTTGATGTTTAATTCAGGATTGAACACATCAAATCATAAGGTGATTCCAGGGTGACACTTGATTTTGATAATTGAAAAATCAGGGTTCCTTAAAAAGATAAGCTACCTCATTTTATGAAAACACTACTTTTGTTATAGAATTGTCCTCTTGGGAAGTTTCCTATCAAGGAACTCTTCTTTCTTGCCTCTGACAGCAGTGGAGACTGAAGCCTGTGCTTGTCCGACTCCCATTGTCTAATCAAATGCAGGTTTTTCCCTTGGATTAACCACGTTCAGAGTGTTTGCTTTGATCCCCAAGGCAAATACTCAAGGACATTAATAAAACTTAATATAGGAACAATTAAAATATGGAATTTATGAAATATTAGAAACCAGGCTGAATGTTTATTATCACAAACGTTAATAAAAAGTTAATTGTGCCCTTTAGCAATTAATCTATGCACAATTATCTCAAACTGTTACTGGGCCTTCTGAACTAATTATAATTGAGATATTAAAAGAAAATGCCCAAGTATCTACAAAACAGCTTCATAAAAATCGGTATGCTTAGCTTGATGTGGAAGCCCTTAGCTACTTAAGTATTATTAAATGAGTTAAGACTATACTCCAATTAGTCTATAGGAGTTGATTATTTAAAATTAGTATGCCGTGGTTGGGTACATTTAAAAGAGCTTTAAAAGCATTGCAAAGCATTCTAAACAATTATTGCCTATTGTACCTTTTATTTAAGCACAAACTCATTCTTGTATGTTATAGCTCCTGTGTTCAGTTTAATAGATGCTAAATTAATGCACTGAAATAATGTAGAAATATGTAGTACTATCTTCATAGCTACATTTTTAGGCTTCCAAAGTTAAAAAAATAAAAATTAGGCAGCGGTTTTCAATTGGATTGTAATACTATAATATTATTCATGGAGAACCTATCAGGTGTCACGTATTTTACATGTAACAAAGGACAGCTCTTGGTTCTTACATCATGCTAGGCTCTGTTCCAAGAACCACTGTATACACATATGTATAGAGCCTATTGTACTGGTAGTAGTAGTTCCATTTGTCTTATTCTCTCCTCCTATTGCCCCCTTCCTTTCTCTTTCAATCTGTCTCTTCATGCACACACATGCTTTATTTTCCGAGTCATCTGGCCATTTATAGAGTAAGTTACAGCTACGGTACCCTTTTATCTGTGAGTACTTCAGTGTGTGCTTCCTAAGTTCAAACATATTCTGCTAAATAAACACATGTTTATTAAAAGGAGGAAATTTAATGCTGATGTAATATAATTTAGTCCCATTCTATCATCAAATTTCACCAATTTCCACCAAAATGTCCTCGATGATTATTTTTGTTCTCAGCCTAGCATCTAATTCAGGCTCATGCTTTCCATTTAGTTGGCATGTCTATTATCTTTCAAATCTGTAACAATTGCTCAGCTGTTCTTTGTTTTTCATGACTTTGAAATTTGGAGGTTTAACAGGCCAGTTATTTAAATATGTTTTATGTTTTCCTCATGATGGGATTCATGTTATGCATTCGAGGCAGGAACACCACAGAAGTGATGCTGTGTTTTTTCTCAGCGGATTCTATGAGCAGGGAATGATGTCAATTTCCTTCATTATTGGTGATGTTAACTTTGACCATCTAGTTAAGGTGATATCCAACAGGTATCTCCACAATATAGCTAATGTTTTCTGTAATTAATAAGAAACATTTTGTGACTATGAAAATATCCCATTCCTCAAACTAATACTTAGATAAATAAACGTAATGTGTAAGCAAACTAGGACAATTTTTTGAAATAGATATGTGATAACTGATGGAGAAAGCAAACTTACTCAAAGCTAATATTTAAGACATCTATATACAAACATGCATAATGCATTATAACAATATACAGCGGTGTTACATGCAAATATAAACCATCTTCCAATTCATTTAGGAATTTTGGCAAGTCAGTATTGTACAACTTAGTTACATTTTTAGCCTTCAGATAGGCTAAGAAAATTAAGACCAGGAAAAACGGACAGAGGGAGAACAATTTTCTCCTCAGAGACTAAATCTAACAAATCTGAGAGAATGAATAACCAACATCCCTTAGTTTTAAATCCTTCTATCTTCTGGCTGATTATTTTTATTAGTTTTTGTGTTTGTTTAAATTAAGTTATAGAACAAAATACTTTCCATCATATTCTGCTTATTAAAGGGTCAGGCAGTGTCTAGACAAATAATATAATCAGGTCACTTTTAGAACATAAAGGGATATTAAAGATCATTTCATCAACTTTATTGTAGAGATGAGAAAAGTTGAAACCGAGATACATCTGAGTAAGTTAGTTGCAGGCTACTAGGAACTAGAATTCTGATTCTTGACTCCTCCATCTGATGTATTAACCATGCATAACCTTATTTCTTGAAGACATGCTACTGTATTACAATTGAAGATTAAAAAAGCAAAACACTGGGCTGAATTTATAGTGGTATTCAAGTATTCCTTCAAGTACATACTTTAAATAGTACTTGTCCTTGCCTCTCTACTGTAATATCTTCTCTACTGGGACTCAAGGGGCACAGGTGAGACTTTGTGACAGATTCTTAATGCCATTATTAATTACATTGTTTTCCCTTTCTATAGTGTATTGCCTGATGCTGGGGAAATATATACTCTTGACTGCCCACTCCTTTTAATGAAAAACTGTATCTCCTGAACCCATCATATAAAATCCTAATGAATTTCTCCAAATAGATGTAGGTCACCTCAACTTCTAATGTTATCTCCACTTTAGGAAAATCTCTAATGCAATCTTGATTATTTAAAAAATATCATTTGGCTACAGAGTTTAATAATCCTTTTAGAGCCCAAGGTACTTGAGTCTCCTTAGGTCTCAATGGTACACACTTTCTCCTTGGAATTGTACCAGAAAATTCATTTAAAAACCAGTATTTTATTAGAAGCAACATTGCTCTCATAATCTGCCTTACACCCAATTTGTTTGGAACATCGAGAGCCCGTGAGAGAGGATCTGGTTGTACGTTATATGTCTTCTACTTTTCCAGTTGGATGAAACTTTTAAACGCATGAGCACTGCTACCAATAAGGATTTGTCATTTTGACTATTTTGTCAAAGTCGTCACACATAATTTTTATTTTGAAGTTGAGCTTCAGATTTACGTATACTTTTCCCTCCTTTGGCCCCACTGGCTTAATGTTTTAAACGCTATAGTTATGATAATATATCTTCAAGTCCCATTTCTAAATCCATCAATAACATTATAATCCAATTCTGCAAAAGAAATTATTAGTCAATGCCTGTATATTAATCATTCAAAAACAAAAATAAAATTGAGGGCAGAACACTCGTTGCCTTCAAGTATTGAATCAGCAAACTCCTCTGAGAGATTTATCATCAGGATTTACAATTATTTTTCCCTGATGAAATTGAGCTTTGTCTGTTAGAATTAAAGTGAAGATCACCTTTCCTGAGTCCTGTAACCACAAAAATACAGTCTTGAAGAGAGTATCTAGAACAGGAACCACATTTATTATGATTTCTTTTTGCACCTTTTCCATTGGTCAATAAGACAGAACCTATTTCTTATAAATACAGTGATTGCATAGATATTAATTTATCTGAGTTTTTGTCAGCCTGGATTTTCTGATGAATGAATATACACCTTAAATAAAATAATCAATGAACTGAATAAAACTGTCTACAAACAGATGTCAAAGACTAATGATATATCACTGTACATCCTACTGTATAGAATTTCATTTAAATAAACATTTAATATCCAAAATATATCTTCTTTTGATGTACAATGTTAAACTTATAAGTTACAAGTGCAAGGTCAAAATTCTTCAGCTGCAAACTAGGCACAGATCAGGCCACACACACACAGGAAGGCAAATTCTTATTTACATAGCTGCTCCAAGGCAGATGGTTTTGGCTTTAGGAGCACTGGGATCCAGAAGTTCATGCCCCATAAGTATGCCTTCATTTTCTTCTGTGCGTCACTGAGCTCTGCTTTTGTGTTCTTGCTTTCATTTTTGGAATTTTTCTCCATGATAATGAGACCCACCATCCAGGCTTACATTTTCATTGATTCCAGAGAGTATATGGAGAGGCACTGTCTCCTACAATCTGTCAAAAATCTCATGAATGTTCCATTTGGTCCTGTTTGGTCACATGCTCCCCCATTAGGTTAATCACAGTAGACTACAAGGTGACAAAGCACAATGAATTAAATCTGGGTCAGAGGCCATGCTTTTGCCAGGAGACAGAAAAACCACTGTGATTGACAATACCGCCTGAATCACATGAGATAATGAATGGGCGGCTGTGCAGTTGAAAGAGGAGTACTGGACAGAATATAGTAAGAGATGACCACTACTTTCCATATGTAATCTTTATTTTTTAAAAGAGCTGTGCAATAGTTACTACTTTGTCTGCTACTGACATTCTCATTCTAAACAATGCATCGTTCAAATGAGCCTCCCCTTGCTGAAGCAACTTGAGTGAGGCTCTTTCTCATAATTGGGCAGACCATCTAGAACATCTGGAGGGAGTTTCTTCTTCGTACTTACATAGACAACCCAGAACAACAGGGACCTCTCTTCCATACAGCAGTGCTGCAAAATTGTACAATCTCTACTTTCTATTTCTTTAGAGTCCCTGTTTTTAGGGTATATAAATGTGGGGAATAATAGATTTTACCCATTATCTTTTATACTCAAATCAAATTTGATAGTCAAAAGCTCAGGAATGATTGACTGTTTTAAGCTCATTTTTTTTGTTTCCCTTATTATTTTTCTGGGTGGTTTCTATAGCTCTCTAATTCTTCAACAAATGTGAACGCCCATATGAAAGCAAGCAACTAAAAAAAAGGTATTCTGGTTTTCCTCTGACCACAAGAGCACTGGAATACAACTTAGGGAATCTGGATTTTTCTCGGCCTATTTCTTAGGAGAAAAACTTAAGGAAATTTTTAATAAACTCTAAGAATCTTATTTCACATCTGTGACATGAAGAGTAAATTTTATTGATATGCCTTGAGCACCTCGTACATCCCAGGCACAGGGTAGAGGTGGAATACAGCCATGGGGGAAAAAAGAGGCCTGTGCTCTGATGGAGGTTTCATTCTAGCATGATGGAGTCCAGAAATTAATAGTTAAATAAGCAAATGAGGTTATTTCAGTGATGAGCGCTGTGAAGAAACTGAAAAAGTGATAATAACTGGTAAGGGACTACTGAGAACTATTTAACTGGAATTGTGAGAGAGGTCTCTTTCCTTCTTTTGCTTTTTCTTTTCCTTATTTTTGTTTTGTTTTCAATACCGTGTCTCACTGTGTAGCTCAGGCTAGAATGCAATGGTGCGATCATGGCTCACTGCAGTCTCAACCCCCCGGGCTCAAGCAATCCTCTTACTTCAGCCTCGTGAGTAGCTGGGACTATAGGCACACGCCACCATGCCAATTTGGTTTTTTTTCTTTTTTGTGGAGATGGGGTCTCACTATGCTGCCCAGGCTACTCTCGAACTTCTGAGTTCAAGCAATCCTCCTGTCTTGGTCTTCCAAAGTGTTGGGATTACAGGCATGAGCCACTGTGCCCGCCTGAGAGAAGCCTCTTTAAATTTGAGCTGAGACTTTCATGACGAAATTAAGCTGGTCATGTGCAAAGGTGCTAAGTTGGGAAGAAGGTGGGCTTATTTAAGGACTAGTGAGAAGGCCCATGTGCTTAAACCATAATGAATAATGGGAGAGAGAACTGAAGAGTAGAACCGAATTCAGGAAGCTGACAGGGGCCATCATGGGATGAGAATTCTTGCAGAGTTTTATCAAGGTTGATAGTTTTAGGGATGGTAAGATCCAATATATGCTTTTAAAAACTTTAGAAATTGCTTCTCCGGAGGGGTTGGCCAGGGAGAAATGGCGAGTCCAGTTAATGGGTTGTGATAACTGCTAATCAGGGTAAGATGTGTTGGTAGCTTGAAATAGGTTTAGAATAAAGATGGTGATAAGGGGTTATATTTAGATTTTATTATTTCCAGGGATTTGTTCCTGAGCACCTGGGTATATGATGGTTATATTAAATTATAGGAGGAAGACTGGAGGATGAACAGTTGCGGCTGGGCCTTCTTGATATAAGGTACCATAATTATACGACTGACTTTGAACTTATAATGAGCCTTGGGCAAATAAAGGCAGAATTACCTATGCTCTCGTCTCTCCCTGACCATTCACGTAACAATAAAGTGGAACAAATATTCAAGAGTTCCATGCTTTTCAACACCAGATTCCAATCATATTAGAGTTCCATGCTTTTCAACACTGGAGTCCAATTGCATTGTAGAAGATTTTTGACAACAAATATGCAAATGTCAGATATCCTTTTTGGCTTGCTGCCAGATTTTTTTTATGCCCTTCTATGATTTCTTCCGTTTCTAAATTTGTAGGCAGACATGAATTTGACAGTTGCTATAGAGATGGGAAAATTATAAGATATGATGAACTTCTCAGTGACTAGATTTATCTTTGAAATGCATTTTCTCTACATTCTTGCCTTCTAATTAATTACAACTTTGAACATTTAGGTAGCAGATAAATTGACAGAAGGCTTTTCCCCCTCTGGCTGAAATGATCATAATATAGTGAATAGTTCTTCAAATCATGCAACCTCAAACTGTGATAAATAGAAGTGTGCTTTTCATAGCAAAAAAGGGAAAGTACTTCAGAATACCCTTGACAGTGTTGAGATTGAAACAGTTGTATGATCCCGATGAAGAAAACTAATAGTAAAGATTTCTGTTGGGTAGAAAACATACAAAAGTATCTTTAGAAAGTTAATAGAATTCAGTGTTCAAGGTAGCTTGTAACTGATAACCTTAAACAATGTTTACTTGCATGCTGTTGTTTGCAATTAGGTTCTTATAACCAGAAAATTCCGGTATGGGTGAGAAAGGGGGAGAAGAGTGCTCTGAATTATTAAAGTGTGTAAGTACACATATTATGTACGTCCCCTTTCCTATATCTCTGTTAACATCTAAGTTCCAGAAAGGAACACAAAGCGAGTGTTGGGGGATTATTAGCAAAGAGGAAAACAGACCCTGTCACTCAATTTCTTCACCTTTGAGAATTTATTCTGCAGGACAAAATAGGATCAAAATTTCCAGGGACTGTAAGCAATACCTTGCCACCAAGTTGGATTCCGCACTGTGGGTCCAAATAATGTCAATCGCAACACCAAATTAAGGCAGTGGGATTGGGCTGAGATTGACAACACACCAGTGATGCTGGGTGTTACCCTTTTCTGTATTGCGAGTCTAAGGAGTGCAAAACTGTCTCACACCGATTTCATTCTCATGTCCTGGCTTGTTGTTCAAGCAAGACATGTTTCCATGGGTTTGACATTCTAAATTTATTTTTTGAAGTATTTCTTTGTGTCCTTTGTCCTATTTTCTATCTTTTTTAAAAATTTAAGAACGCTTTATAATTTCAGAATATCAATCATTTGTATAGCATAAGTTATAAATATCTTTCCTGGTTTTGCACATATTAATTTTATGATCTTTTAAAAATATACATAATTTAGTCTGTTTAAAGTCAAAACACACTCTCTCCTTCATGGACATATTTAGGTACTTATTTAGGAAGTCTACCACCAATCCAAGATTCTAAAAGTATTCACCTGATTTCTGTCCAGGCCAGTTTTTTTCTTTATTTTTTGTAGAATAACTATTGTTATTTTATTATTTCATGATTGACTGTAATGCAAGGTGAGAGATAAGATTCAAATTTAATTGTTAAAAAATTATTAACCTGGTAATTCTTGAAACAATTGGTCAAGAACTGCAGTGGGACCTGTGAACGCTGTCTGCCAGGTAAAGGTGTGAGTCCTGGTCCATAGGCCTGTCCATGCACTAACGCTTTCCTTGGAATAGGACATCACCTTGTGCGAAAGTACCAAAATCGTGGTCAAGTTCTCATCTGGCATAAACAGCATTTTGTATCAGCATGGCATATATCCATCTGGAACCTTTACTGCAGCGTGAAACTATGGGCTCAACTTGCTTGTAACTACTAATCTGGAGCTCATGAAATACTTAACCTGGTGGAACAACTAAAGCATTGGCTATACAAGCTTTCAGTTCAGAAACTGATTGGAGTTATCTCAACAAGTGAAAGTGATGAGGACCTTGAAAGACAGCAGTTTGACCCTAAGTGTGATGAGACTGCAAAAGATCATCTTGGGCCCAGAGGACAGTCTGAGAAAACGATCCAGGATGAAATCTGTTTAGTAATCACATAGATCACATCTACAGTGACATTTCCGCCACTGGTGGAAGTTTGTTCTTTTCATCTACTGATTTATACAGATATTTGGTTGTATCTGAAAAATTGGGGGAGAGGAATGACCTTGTTCTTTTGATCTACTGGTTTACACAAAGATTTGGTTGTACCTAAAAAATAGGAAGAAGAATGACCAATTTTGAGGAAGTCTCTTTCTGCATTTACTACCTAGTCTACAAAGTAAATAGCATGGTGGTCTACCAAGTTCCTGTCAATGACTGAGGGTGAGATGAAGAAAATAATACAACTGTAATTTTCAAATGTGATTTTCCTGAAGCCAACTCAACCATAGTTGATGTTTTATTTCACTGGTTAATTTTTAGATGGGAAAACCCAACATTATACTTTACTAACCTGCGTGTAATTTTCTGTTCTTTGGCACTTGTTTGACCTACCTTAGAGTCAACGTAACGAACTGATTGCATGTTGTTGAAAAAGAACTGGTAGATTTTTGTCAGCGTTGTAATATTACTTCCTGTGGTGGTAGTAACTGTAGATGAAAAAACTTGCTATAAAGCTAAATGTTTTCTTAAATCAGACATTTTTACTAAGTAGCTTTACTCAGTACAGGTAGAGCAATATATAAATATAAAATACAACAACAGAAGTCTGAATACTCAGAATCTTTGTTTAGATCCTAAAACTAATAATTCATAAGCTGTGAAATGTTCTGATAGGTGTTTTTGTCATTTATTTCATTGTATAGCTTCCATATTGAATGAAGTTGCAATTATTAGATTTTAATTTGTGTAACTTGAATCTATGAAGCAGTACATATTTATACCATTTAATTTCTTGTGATACAGAACTCTTTTTTTTTTTGAGACAGAGTCCTTGCTCTGCCGCCCAGGCTGGAGTGCTGTGGCCGGATCTCAGCTCACTGCAAGCTCCCCCGCCCAGGTCCACTCCATTCGCCTGCCTCAGCCTCCTGAGTTGCTGGGACCACAGGCACCCGCCACCTCGCCCGGCTAATTTTTTGTATTTTTTTTTTTGTATTTTTTTTTTTTTTTTTAGTAGAGACGGGGTTTCACCGTGTTAGCCAGGATGGTCTCGATCTCCTGACCTCGTGATCCACCTGTCTCGGCCTCCCAAAGTGCTGGGATTACAGGCTTGAGCCACCGCGCCCGGCCCAGAACTCTTAAAATTTTTTGTATTTGTGTGTTTTATAATATTAAGCTTTACATGAAAAATGAAGAAACAAGGTTAAAGTTTCTGTAAGTTTAAAAAAGGTTTTTAAATAAAACTGGTTAACCATGTGGGACCAGGGACTCTGTCTCAAGACCTGATGCAATGTGCGGCACACGGTGGACTCTAAACACTTCTGAAAGAATGAATGAAAAATAGCACACCCAGCACCTAATGGCTCCCTACAATGGTACACAGGAGTCATAGACTTGCAGGTTTCCAGTAATCTGATAACTATTTGATTACAGAATGAATTCTGAGAGATCTATTCAGTTAAAAAAAAAAAAGGAAGAAATGTTTAAAAATACAGAATCTAGATACTATACGGATTTTTTTTGGAATTTATTTTTTATTTTTTATTTTTATTATACTTTAAGTTCTAGGGTACATGTGCACGACGTGCAGGTTTGTTACATATGTATACATGTGCCATGTTGGTGTACTGCACCCATTAACTCGTCATTTACATTAGGTATATCTCCTAAAGCTGTCCCTCCCCCCACCCCCTCCCCACAATAGGACCCAGTGTGTGACGTTCCCCTTCCTGTGTCCAAGTGATCTCATTGTTTAACTCCCACCTATGAGTGAGAACATGCAGTATTTGGTTTTCTGTTTTTGTGATAGTTTGCTAAGAATGATGGTTTCCAGCTACATCCATGTTCCCACAAAGGACACGAACTCATCCTTCTTTACGGCTGCATAGTATTCCATGGTGTATAATGCCGTATTTTCTTAATCCAGTCTGTCACTGATGGACATTTGGGTTGATTCCAAGTCTTTACTATTGTGAGTAGGACCGCAGTAAACATACGTGTGCATGTGTCTTTATAGCAGCGTGACTTATAATCCTTTGGGTATATACCCAGTAATGGGATGGATGGGTCACATGGTATTTCTAGTCCTAGATCCTTGAGGAATCGCCACACTGTTTTCCACAATGGTTGAACTAGTTTACAGTCCCACCAACAGTGTAAAAGTGTTCCTATTTCTCCACATCTTCTCCAGCATCTGTTGTTTCCTGATTTTTTAATGATCGTCATTCTAACTGGTGTGAGATGGTATCTCATTGTGGTTTTGATTTGCATTTCTCTGATGGCGAGTGGTGATGAGCATTTTTTCACGTGTCTGTTGGCTGTATCAATGTCTTCTTTTCAGAAGTGTCTCTATTCATATCCTTTGCCCACTTTTTCATGGGGGTTTTTTTTTTTTTTTTCTTTCTTGTAAATTTGATTGAGTTCTTTATAGGTTCTGGATATTAGCCCTTTGTCAGATGAGTAGACTGCAAAAATTTTCTCCCATTCTGTAGGTTGCCTGTTCACTCTGATGGTAGTTTCTTTCGCTGTGTAGAAGTTATTTAGTTTAGTTAGATCCCATTTGTCAATTTTGGCTTTTGTTGCCGTTGCTTTTGGTGTTTTAGACAGGAAGTCCTTGCCCATGCCTATGTCCTGGGAAAGGTATTACCTAGGTTTTCTTCTAGGACTATGTGGATTTTAAAGTCTTTTTTTAAAATAAAAAGACACATCACATTTATTCTAAACAAATAAGACAACATGGAAAGGGGAAAAGCTGAGTGAAGCATTTAGGTTAAAATTCTAATCTCCCAATGTATTGTTTTATAATCTGAATTTAGTTACTGATCTTCTAGACTTGGTTTTTTTCCCCCATCTTTAATGTGGGAATAAAGTGCTTTTTCAGGAGAGTCCTGGGAACTACATGTTAACATATACAGAACACTTAATACACTGTCTCTTAGAATAGATCTTGTATGAATTCTAATTGTACTTTCCAATGCTTCTCTAAGCATTCTTCTAGGGTTTTGAGAATTTGAGAGTACTGTCATTATGTGACAGCATGTAAATTTCAAAATTTGTGTTCCTTACATCAACTTTAATATGTGGGTCATTTTAAACTCTCGGTGTTTACTACTTCTCTCATCTATCATTATAGACCAAGTGTAGAATTAGGTTGAATGAAATGCAGACTATAAAGTTTCAGGTTGTTGCAATTAAATATGTTGTTTTGCAAATTACTCTCCCACTAATGAAGTTGTGAAAAATCCTGTGCACCACGACGACACTGCTACAGACGGGTATGTGTGACGCTCCAATTAAATGCATATTTTCTCCAATACGTGGATAGTTAGCGATGTTTAAATATGGCTTTTGAATTGCCCCTTTTCAATGAGGCAGTTATATGTTCACAAGTTCACATAAACTAAGATGTTCACATGATACTGTGTTGCCCAGGGAAAATGCTAAATGAATTGCTAAATGATCTGAAGTATAACAAAAATCAAAAGAAACTAATTGTGTGCCTACTGGATAGCTGTGATACAGTCACTGTTGAGAACATGTGCCAAAGAAATAAATTACACACTAAAGCGATTCCTCTTGTTCTTCTCCATAGACAGATGGACCAGTTGATATTACCGTACAAAAAGCATACTGTGATTAGCAACAAACAATATTCTTACACCCTTTTTCTAAAAGGCTCAACATAGTTCTTCTCACATAAAATAAAAATCTCTAACAAAGTAATGAAACACAGAAAAGAGTATCATCAGGAGCTAAAAACGAAAACTGACAATTTATCATTCTTCTTGCTGTAGACGTCAGCTGTTAAACTTTCAAAAGGAAACTTGACAAGATCAAGTGCGGCCAGAAATAACTTAGACAAACCGATCAGGGCTTCTGCGCATTTTACAGAAACATCCACTCCCAAGCCAAATGCTGAGCCAACCTAGTTTTCATCTTCTGCTGCATTTCCTTCCTTTTCAACAATGTGTGCTTTCCATACAAATGCTTAGAACTCACTTCTGTCGGTAAACAAAGCTAATTTGTTCTACTTTGATTTAAATCAACTTTTCCACTGAAACCTGCATGTGTTTGCATTTTTTTGAGATTAACAAATTAAGATCTGAATAATAGCTACCATCCCAAATGCTTGAATGCTGGCCTTGAAAAAATATTTATAGATGTTTTGGTTATTATTTTCTTTAGATATAAATAGTTTGAAATAGTGGAGAATTTAAAAGTACACTGAATTTTATCGGAAATATATTAACACATTTACTCATTATTAATGAGCATGATTGTTCTTCTGATAATCCTTAAAATGTTAATATATGTTATACCAATACATGATATTGGTCAATCTTTTCTCATGCACACATGATACTAATATGTTTTAAGGGTCATCAAAAAAATAGTCAAAATTTTTTTTCCACATTCAAATACCTATTTAATCGGGATTATTTGGTCCCAACTTAAAGTTATTCCAACTGAATTATCTGCAGGTCATTATTGCACACAACTGGAAGAACACTTAAAGAACCCTACAGGTAAATAGTATTCATAGCATGAGATCATACAGTAGTCTCTATTATCCTCATATTAGCTTCAGACTGATGTTTACGTATAAAGTTTCAAAAAGTGAATTTGACCTTTCATTTTGATGTCTTTATCTCCTACCACATTTCACACAATGTCTCGCACATAATAGGACAACCATTTGTTGAATGGATTAAAGAGTGAATGAAGAAAACACAGTAAGCCCAAGCCACTTTCACAATCTTCGGTCTAAGCTAACCAATGTGACTCATTCTCTTATTCTATAGAGGAAAAGATTTTCAGCACACATATTAAAGTACATTTCAACTGAATTGTTATTTCTTTTGTGGTTTTCTTTACCATGAGCCATGTAAGAATTGTGATCAAGGTGTTTGGTGATATGGTGGTGAATTCCCAAGCCCCAGGACAAGGTTGGTAAGACTTTCTAGTGCCCAAATAAAACAGTGGCTTATGGTCTCTACTATCTGAGTTACATGGGAGTCCAGAAGAGCTGCTTTTGTTGGTATCTTTGGTCTCAGCTGCCTTCCCCACTGTTCTCTCTTCAGGCTGTGATGAGCACTGTGTGTCTTACCACCCTCCAACAAGCCCCAGTGTCTTATGTTCCCCTCCCTGTGTCCATGTGTTCTCATTGTTCAACTCCCACTTATGAATGGGAACATGCAATGTTTGGTTTTCTGTTGTGTTAGTTTGCTTACAATGATGGTTTCCAGCATCATCCATGTCCCTGCAAAGGACATGAACTGTTCACAATAGCAAAGACGTGGGGCCAACCCAAATACCCATCAATGATAGAGTGGATAAAGAAAATGTAGCACATACACACCATGGATTACTACGTGGCCACTGATTTGTCATAAGGGTGCCAAAAAAAATTTAATGGGGAAGGAGCAGTCTTGTCAACAAATGGTTTTCAAATAAGTGATTGATTTCAAACTTGGCTGCCTCCATGCCTCAGCAGCAGGCCTGGCCCGAGCCTTGATACTCCACATTTATAGGGACCATTTGTGGTCCTAACCTTGGGTGCCTACACCAGGACTCCTACACTGGCCTCTGTGGAGGGCTCTCATTCTTCTCGTGGGTAAAGATACTGCAGGCGAAGTTACCCAGCACTGAGTCCATGGTGACGGTCAAAGAGGATCTGAAGCCGGGACTGCCAGAGAGAAACTGGCGAGTTTAATTTTGTTTCAAGAAAGTAAACGTACCAAATTCAGTCACAGGAAGGACCTATTTCCTCTACAGAAGCAGCCACATTTTTGGAGATGACTGTGGATTTAAATTCGTCCCCGGGAAAACCTAGGAGCCATGTGTTGAAGATTGCAGGGCCACAGGTTAGACACATCTTGGGTCACCGAGTCAACACTGAAGAGGGGTGGCACCAACCAGAAACACTTGGTTTGAACAGGTTCAAACTAACATTGGGGAAAATTAGTGAAATTTTGAGATATTGCCAGTTTTGACTGATTTCCCTCACATTCTTGCAGTTGAAATCTAGGTCGGTGATTGATAATATTGCCAAGGTCCTTCAGGCCACTGCCCCGGCCTTCTGGACTGACAAATACAAATAAGGAATGGAACCTATAAAAGGAAAATACATTTCTGGGAACTTTGTGGCTGGGATCTGGCTACTAAGCTGTGGATGGAAACTTTAAATCAGAAGGAGGTGCCTCACCCAGGGACCTACGCAGAGTTCCTTACTGCAGTGCATCCCCACAAATCTGCCCTGACAATGGGTGATAGGATGGCACTGCTTTGATTCACTACAATTCTTGTAAGACCAGGTAGGACCTGTGGTTGGACGTCATGGTCGTTTTTTCTCTGGCTACCACTAGCTGTTTCCATTTCCCCAGCACACTGTGCAAATGTCATACCTTTCTACTCATAGCACTGACCAGGGCAAAGTCGGATATCAGTTTCATTGAACTTGACCTCCCAGGTGATGGCTCTCAACTGAGCACAGCCCTTGGCTGAAAAGTACTGCCATGTCCAAAGTAGCACCCCCTTCTGGAAACAGCACGCATTTAGCAACTAGTCTATGATTTGATAGAAAGATTCATTCCCAAACTCGAGGTGGGAAAACTCAGAACCCTCCCATTCCCCACTATAGATCTAATAGTATTAGCTGAGGATTTTACTGCAAATGCATCACAGCTCAACTCCCTTTTCTCGTCTTACTTCCTTCCCATTGCTATAAGAACAGATGCCAAGAACCCATTTCAAATTCATGCAGGCAAAGCTGTTTTTATAGCCTACATCCCAGAGAGTCTGACCTAAGCAGACATGAAGCACAAATAGACTAGAGTAGGGGGGTTAAATACAGGAGCCGAAGGTAGCATCAGGCATGGCCTGGCCCTGTCAATTACTAGCTGTGTGATTTTGTTCCAAGTTATTTAACCTCGGTATGCCTCAGTTTCCACGAATGCAAAATGGAAATATTAATAGCACCTTGCTAATTGAATTATGAGGATTACATGATATAACAACCAAAAATAATGTAAAAATGTCCTGGTCCATGGCAAGAAGTATAATTGCTTAATTAAATGAGTTAATAAAATAGAGTAGAAGAAATCTGTTTTTTCTGGCCTGCTTTGTCCTCTGTCATCTTTCTTTGCCTTGGGGAGAATTCATTTTCTATTTCTATTTATACTTTTATATCATTAGCCCTTGATATTCAGTTAGTGTCTTTATATACTTTCCTTTTATTATCACTAAAGACAGAACAAGTGGGAGAGGAACTTGCTATTGAAATATTCCTCCTAAAGGATACAATAAAAAGCATTTATTCATTAAGTTCAGAATACCACTCTCTATAAATTATTTCTTTGTAATTGTCTCTTTATTCTATAGACATATAAAGAACACTCAAATGCTACAGAAAAATAATCAACATGTATTTCTTCTTCACCATCGAAAAATAACCCAATAATGTGTCATGAATCTAAAACCAACCATGTCTCTCATTTGCATTAGTTCTCAATGAGGGGAAATTTTGCCACCCCACTCCAAGGGAACATTCGGCAATAGCTGGAACAATCTGAGCTGTCGGACTAGGAGGAAGGTGCTACTGGCATCTAGTGAGTAGAGGCCAGGGATTTTGCTCAACATCCTACAATGCATGGGACAGTCCCCTCACAATAAAGAGCCATTCTGCCCCAAAGGTCAATAGTGCCAAGGGTGAGAAACTCTGAGCTACATGGAGCATCTGCATAATTTGTTTACTCCCTATGAATTTTGAAGAAATTTATTCACTTTGATGACTATCTTTTAAAAATGAAAAGATATGCCGACAACATATTGAACATACTTATGTCAGTATTTTGATTATCAAAATGTTAATGGCTCCGGTCTGATGTTAATATTGCCTGTCTAGCCGAACAGGTTTTCTGTCTTTTTCCTCTCCTTAAATGCAGGGTAATCCCTTAAATTGTAGATTCTTATCTGCTATGTGCTGTGCAAGCAGAGATTTAAGTTGATTTGAATTACATGGACACACAAGTTGGAATGGAGAACCTCGCTTGACTTGATAGTGTTGTATGTACAGTCTGAAATGTCAAGAAAATCTGAAATGTCAAGAATATAAATACTTTCCAAAGACAAGCATCAAAAGCCTTCTTGATCACCTCTTAAAATGCCAATCATGTATTGCCCCACTTGTGCTGTTATGATGTTGTGATATGGCTGAATAGAAAAGATACTGGGAATGTTCTAACTTGGTCAGAGGTCATATATAAAACTTTCATGGATGCTCTGGACTCATCCTTGAGACAGGGCATCCTATGGCATCCCTGGGCATTATTAGCTTAATAAAATTACCCTAAGACTCAATAATTATTTTGGAATCAGTCTTAAGATAGGGCATCCTATCTCAGAAGGTATTATCACCTAGCCTATCCCAGGTCACCTAAGTATTACACCCCGCATGCATTAGTTGTTTATCCTGATGCTCTTCCTCCCCTCACACCCCTAACAGGCTTCATTGTGTGTTGTTCCCCTCCCTGTGTCCATGTGTTCTCATTGTTCAGTTCAATTCTTATCTTGATTTTTTTTTTAATTTAAGAGAAGCCAGTCAAGGACTTTAAGCAAGAGCATGATATCCCTGGGCATTATTTGTTTCATAAAACTATCCTAAGACTCAGTAATTCTTCTGGACTCAGTGTTGAGACAGGGCATACTTAGGCATAAACCAAGTTATCCTAAGAATCAACAATTCTTTTGGTTTCTGCCTTCTCTATGATAAGTTGGGTGTCTACGAGATAGAGACAGTATATGGTGGTAGAGGGACAGGATATCCCAGTGCCAGGAAAAGCAGGCACAGGGATTTCATCTGTGATGGCAGAATTTGGGGAGATTGAATAGTCCTTAAATTAGAGCATAGCATTTTGTAGGTGAAGAAAATGAGATGCATCTACCCTTTTATTTCAGTCAAAAATTAATAGTTCAATTCTAATAAGAATTTTAATTTAATTTTATGTTCTGGGGTACATGTGCAGGACGTGCAGGTCTGTTTCATAGGTAAACCTGTGCCATGGTGGTTTGCTGCACCTATCAACCCTTGACCTACGTATTAGGCTCTAGATGCATTAGCTATCTATCCTGATGCTCTTTCTCCCTTGGTGCCTCCACCAGGCTCCAGTGTGTGTTGTTCCCCTCCCTGTGTGTCTGTGTGTTCTCAGTGTTCAGTTCAATTCTTGTTTTATCTTGATTTTTTTCAATCTAAGAGAAGCCAGTCAAGGACTTTAAACAAGAGGTGGGCAGCAGTGGAAGATGGGTAACTTGACTGGAGTTTTATTTTCCAAGAATATGGTAAATAACTCCATGAAGAAAAGTTGGAGGAAAACAGGACTGCCGTAATCCAAATAAGTGATGGAGACTCAAACTGAAGTAGCTGCAGAAGTGGAAAAGAAATAGATTGGGAAATTATTATAGAATTAGAATGTATAGGTCTTGGCAATCAATCAAATGTAGAAAGTGGAGAAAAAATGGGTATGGAATGTGAGGAGGAGATGAGGCTGAGACTGGCTAAAGAGGCAAGATGTAATGCCACTTATTAAACAGAAATTGGCATCGGCCTAAGGACTGAAGGGAAAATGACAAGTTGAACGGAGATGTTGATGCAGAGATGACTATGGAAGCCTTCAGCAAAGATAATGGAACACGCAATTCAATAAGCATCTTTCCTACTTAGAAGAAATGTCTGGGATAGAAACTTTGGAAGTCATCAAATATAGTCATAAATCAAGCTAAAAGGTATTAATTGACTCATCAAGGTCTCAACCCATTAGAGACGAAGACTCAGGTCTCTTGACTTGGCTACAACTACACAACTCTGCACAAAATAGCTAGTGTTACATTTACAGAAATATTAAGAAAATGTAAGTCTATGCTTTAAAGTGAATTTCGCCTTCATATTTCAGGAGATATTTAAGATTGCCATATATCTTCTTAGTTTTAAATATTTAAATCTAACTATTTAATACTCAATAAATGTGTCACATTTTACCTTGTCTTTTATCAGATGTTTTGCTATTAATTTGTTTGCATTTTATCATAATGTAATTCATTTTCATAGAGTAATGCCTACATTTATAGAAAGAAAAATCACTACTTGAAAGACTTGTTGTCCTGTTTGTTCAAGAATGTTCCTGAGACAATCTTGGAAATGTGCGAAGTGGGATTTGGCAGAATCTGGAAAGTTGGTCTTCAATCTGATTATAACCCACTTAGAAAGAAAAACTTCAACCAGTGTAAAACTTAATGTATCTGCATGAACGGAAATCAATCGAACAGATATTTAAGAAACTTGTTCCTTTGCTGCCATTTCATGTAATGTTCTAGAATACGTCATTACAAAGTTCAACAGAAAAAAATAATAAAGTTTTACTAAATGCATGAAGATTGTACATTTGCAAAAGGTTTTAATTATGTAAGTTTTCACAATTATGACTTGCATATTATAGATTAAATTAAAACTTCAAATTTCACAAATCACATATCTATAATATGCAAGTCATCATTGTGCTTTTCAGCACTAAGAAATCTATTCTTCCACTGATGTGTGAAAGATTTAAATGACCAAAAACTCCTAACAGTAATAGCTTTGCTCTTTCTCCCTCATACATCTGTACTAGATATTATTATTGCCCAGAGGACTCTGAGCAGTGTTTCTGTGCACATTTAAGAATTAAAACGCTAAAATTCTACTAAATCATAATGACAACATGATAAAATATCTGCAGTAATCATGCCCATCAGATAATGAAAATAAAACATTCTTTATTCCATTAAACTAAGGAGAGAAATCAACTGAGATTTGTATGCAGGAGTATTCATTCTTACAAATTTTTAAGAAGTATTTGTTTACAAGTGCTGGTAAGTTTTTAAAAAGTTAACTAAACTTCTTAAATTGTATTAGTAACAATTTAGGCTTATTAAATTGTTTGTAAGTACTGCAGCTTTATCATTTTTAACCTGGGGCTGTAAATATATAATATAAACATGTAAGTGTGTTTGTGGGTGTGCTCAGGTGATAAAAAATAAAAAAGCAAACAAGAAAAAAAAGTCACTTGACCATTTCTATATAAAGCAGTAATGTCAACTGAACATCAGGATAAATTCAAGCAACCAGAAGACAGACTGTCACATAGGATATGTGTTATTTGTATCTAGAGAGAATATTCCCTTCAAATCTCTTTGGGATGACAACTTCAGTCATCCCTAGAGAATAGAGATTTCACAGCCAAAACTTCTGCTGCCAGTGTGTAACACGTGGAGGCAGCTCAATGTACTAGAGGAGGGCATGCCTACTGCATGGTGCACTCCTGCCCATCCCTCCATGCCAACATAATGGATCACTGTCTCTCATGTCAGCCAGAACTGCTTAAGAATAAATCCTCTTTCTGAGGACAGCATGATTCTCCTCTGCATGAAGCAAAATCGGTTCTGCTGTCCAGAATTACGTCCACAGAACATCCCTGGTTCCTCCAACATTGAGGGGCCTCGTTGAACTCTCGAAAAGAAAATAAAGCAATCTTATAATCCAGTATGTGGTACCTTCCACCAAAAGGCAATTGATAATGATAGGGCAGAAGAGGGAAAAATACTTGTAATATACTCAAAACTCTTGATGGGAAGCCAGTATCGTGCAAGGCATGCAACATATTTTAAATCTATAACCACATTTAACCTTCATAAAAACACAGTGAGATGGGCATCATCTCCATTTTCCACACGATGAAAACTGAAGGTATGAAAGTTAGGTAGCATATCCTGTTTATATAGCTAACTCAGGGCCAGGGCAAATTCAAACTTTAGATCATTCAGCACCAGAACCCATGTCCTTTAGGTTTCATTCTTTTGCAAACACGTCAAGTGATTTTGTTTTATTTTAAAACAGTACTATGTATTTTGACTTGAGTATGTTACTCAAAACAGAGCCTTGTATGTGGATAGTTTAAAATTCCTGGTTGCTTTAAATGTTTTTATGCACACTAACATTTGGGAAAAGCAGCCCTTGCCACTTTGTCTCCGTATTTGTTGCCTAAAGGTGACTGGAATAAATTTAACTCTCTGCTTTCTCCAAGTGTGAAGCCATCGGCACTGCTAATAAGTGATGAGCATGGCAGATAGTCCCTTCTGTCAACAGCAAGCAGCTTAAATTAAAATCACTCATTTCCATCTGAGGCCACCCTCATTCACGTAAGATGTTCAGCTTTTTCTCTCAGCCAGGGATTCAGACTCAAACCTGTAAGTCACTTGCACTGATTTTGCCCTGTTTGCCAGTTTACACGTAACTTTGGCCCTGGACTTGCAGCAATGACATCATTATGCTTTGGTGCTATCCATTTTCTTGGTTTATGTGGGAATACTTTTCTGATTGTCTCTAAGACTCATTATAAGGAGTGTGTAGCCCAGTCAATTGGCAAGGGTACCATGATATCGATGGGATCACAGTTTTCTTTCTCCAGTTATTCCCTGCAAGTGATGAAAAAAATATAGATTCATTTTCTCCTACCCCTCTTTCCTAAAATTCCAGGTGAAATATGAAATACTTTCATTTGTTTTTGCCAACTTACTTAGATTTATGGACTCTGGTCAAGCTCCGAACAAAATTTTAATATGTTCTAATCTTTGTTTTCTAGGTTTTTATTAACCATTATATGTCTGAGATAATTTTATAGCTAATCTGTTATAGTTAGGGGAAGAACTATAAAAAATAAGTCATCTCATTTTGACACCAAGATCTGCCTACAAATATTTTACTAAAAGCAGTAACTTGTGATTAATATCACTAACAGTCCTGGTAAATAAAAAGATATGCAGGAATTATATGAAGAGGACACAATAATAGCAATGATTCTATTTCAGAGATCTACAATATGCACTATACTTTCCTGGCAAGTAAATATTAATACTCTAGCAAAAAAAATAATGGAGGTTATCAAAATGTTTGATATGGCCTGGCTGTTTCCACACCCAAATCTCATCTTGAATTGTAGCTCCCATAATTCCCACATGTTGCAGGAAGGACCCAGTGGGAGATAATTGAATCATGGGAGCAGTTTCCCCCATACTGTTCTCTTGGTAGTGAATACGTCTCATGAGATCTGATGGTTTAATGTAAGGGGAAACCCTCTTTGCTTGGCTCTTCTTCTCTCGTCTGCTGTCATCTGAGACATGCCTCTTGCCTTCCGCCATAATTCTCCCCAACCATGTGGAACTGTGAGCCCATTAAACCTTTTTCTTTATAAATTACCCAGTCCCTGGCATGTCTATCAGCGGTGTGAAATCAGAAAAATACAATGTTGTAGGCCAGTTGTCTAAGCCTGGTATTAGGAGGTTAATGTCCCTATCCTTTGAGAACTTATAAATACATAGGTAGAAAATATATATAAATACACACACACACACATATATATATAAAATCTTATGATGAACCAAAAACATATTGTAGAGTCTAAGTGAGAGAAGACGATGACTTGACCATAGCATCAGGTCAAGCTATGAATTTAGAAGCTTGAAAATGGAAGAAGGGGACCCTTCTTCCCCTTCCAGGCAGCCTTTAGAAGCAGTAGTAAAGGAACATTATGGACACACACACACACGCATGTGTATATATATACACACATACATACATATACATATACACACATATATACACATACATATTTTATATATACACACACATAAAATATTTCATCCAATCTATACTAGATTAAAAATTTTCGAATGAAAATATATTGTTGGAAGTATGAAATCGGTGGGCATTTGCTGTTCAGAAGGAAAAAATTATCTGTCTTAATTGCTATGGTGGTAAACCACATGCATACATTTATCAAAACTCAGATTATATATTTTGTAAAAATCTAATGTATACTTAGACTTAAGTCTAAAAACATTTTCATAGTCACAAAGGGGCAACTGAGATGCTCTATTAGTCATCTTACACTTTTTTCTTTATGCTAACGATTTGAATAAGAATCTCCATCTTTAATTCCATTTCTTCTCCACACTTTCCCCCTTGAAATCTCTCTACTATCCATGTGCATTCTAACTGCGTGTGATGTGGTTGGCAGCATAATGACCTCCAAATAGTTTTGATATGTTTATGTCTATTTGTGAAATTTTCTTTGGAATCCCCAGAATCTGTGATTATGTTACCTTACATGGCAAAAGGGACTTTGAAAATACAATTAAGAAACAAAATGGGGACATTATCTTGGACTACCCAGTGGACCCAATGTAATTACAGGGGTCCCTAGAAGGAAAGAGAACAGTAGAAGAGTTAAAGTGAAAGGTGTGACCATGAAATCAGAAGTCAGAGTGTTGCATCTGCTAGTTTGAAATTGGAGGAAGGGGCCATGAGCCAAGCAATGCAGGCAGCCTCTAGAAACAGGAAAAGCAAATAAATCTCCTCAGGAGAGCTCTTCCCAGCTTTCCGAAGGAACACAACCTTGCCAACACATAGATGTTAGCCCAGCAAAACCCATTTTAGACCTCTGCTATCTAGAAACCTAAGAAAATTAATTTGTGTTAAGTGACTATGTGAATTAGGGTTCTTAAGAGGGACAGAACTAATAGGATATAGGTATATATGAAAGGGAGTATATTAGAAAGAATCGGCTCACATGATCACAAGGTGAAATCCTATGATAGGCCATCTGCAAGCTGGAGAAGGAAGTCAGCAGTGGTTCACAGTCCAAAAGCCTCAAAAGCAGGGAAGTTGGCAGTGCAGCCTTCAGTCTGTGGCTGAAGGCACAAGAACCCCTAGGAAACCACTGGTGTGAGTCCAAGCGTCCAAAGGCTGAAGAACCTGGAGTCTGATGTCCAAGGGCAGGAGGAACCGAAGGAAACATTCAGCATTGGAGAAAGATGAAAACCAAGAGACTCAGCAAGCCAGCTTATTCCACCTTCTTCTGCCTGCTTTGTTCTAGCTGTGCTGGCAGCTGACTGGATGGTGCCCGTCCACATTCAGGGTGGGTCTTCCTCTCCCAGTTCACTGACTCACATGTCAATCTCTTCTGGCAACACATTCACAGACACACCCAGAAACAATATTTTACCAACTATCTACGCATTCCTTCAATCAAGTGACACCTAATATTAAGCACCATAGTAAGTTTGTGCAAATTTGTTTCAGTAGCAATACAAAAAATATTGCCCCAAACTTTAGGAAATCCATTCTGCCCTGACAATTATGATGCTGAACTTTCCTAGGTTTTACCTTTACCTTTTGTTACCCTCTGTCTTTGTGAAATTCTCTTTTGAAAGAGGGATTTAAAAAATCCTAGGTATCTAGTATTGGATAAGTTGCCATCACTTCAAACACAGCATTCCAAATCTTATGTTTTTATATATTTTTAAAATTACAGCCCCTTCAATCTTGCTCATTGTTATGATATGGCTCTGTCCCCACCCAAATCTCATCTCGAATGTGTCAAGGGAGGGACCTGTAATAGAGATTCTTACATGGAGGCCTGTAAGCACCATGTGTGGAGGAAAGGAGGTGATTGAATCACGAGGGAGGTTTCCCACATGCTGTCCTCATGACAGTGAGTCTTCACAGGATCCAATGGGTTCATAAGGAGGCCTTCCCCCTTTGCACTCTTCTCTCTCGCCTACCATATAAGGCATGTCCGATTCCCCTTCAGCCATAATTGTAAGTTTCATGAAGCCTCCCCAGTCATGTAGAACTGTGAGTTAATTAAACCTTTTTCCCTTTATAAATTACCCAGTCTCAGGTTTTTTTTTTATACTAGTGTGAAAATGGACTAATAAACTCATTCTGTAGATGGCACCATCACTTCTTATCATGGATAGGACAAGCAGCGAAGCATGTGGGCCCCTCTCTCTTGACATGTGCTTCCTGTGAGAATGGCCATGTGG
This sequence comes from Piliocolobus tephrosceles, assembly GCF_002776525.5. Taxonomy (NCBI): domain Eukaryota; kingdom Metazoa; phylum Chordata; class Mammalia; order Primates; family Cercopithecidae; genus Piliocolobus; species Piliocolobus tephrosceles. Next base: position 61,501,143 of record NC_045450.1, on the reverse strand, counting down.
TGTCACTGGTGATGGGAAGAAGAGTACTATGTACAAAAGGGTATTTGTCACTATGAAATAAGATAAAAAGAGGCATAACAATCATTTGAAAACTCAGTTTTTTTGTGTGCACATATCTTGGTCCTTCTGTAAAATAGACTTCTAGAGGTAGCCTGTTCTAAATATGCAAATAATATGGATATCTGGAAATTGCCTAGTGATTTGCATTACTCAGATCCCAGGCATTATTTTACAAAATGTTTCTATGATTATGCCATAATTTTATTGCCAGATTATGTGAGCAAAATAAATTTGTATCTTCCCAAAGGATTTCAGAGATAGATTCTGTGTACTAAAGAATTTTTCTTTCCTTTCTTCAGTAATGTTTTTAAAATAAATCATTCAAATGAGTTCTGCTGCATAATGTGTTTTTTATTTAGCTTTTTACTTTTTTTCCCCCATAAGCCATGCTTGGATACATACTTTTAGAAGATTTTAGCAGTTGAAAAATATTCAGAGCAAAATTGGAAAGAAGCATTTGCCAGCCGCCTCCATTAATTTGCCAGCTTAATGCTGGGGTGTCTGAGGAATATTGTTAAAGAAAATAAAAGCCTCTGAAGCTGATAATTAGACAACTTTGTTTCTTCACTGATTTATTTTTTTACTCAAGGTCATATTCAAAGTCTTATCCCACTAACTGCTAATTTTTGCTGGAGTACACACTACCAAGATAGAGATTAATAAATACCTACAATATTCATGACAATAGATTGGTCCATCACTAAGCCAATTTTATCATTTTAAGCGAGTAGTAACAGACCTTATGAGAGACCATCAGTCAATTTAATGTTTTGAGTGCACTGCCTCTTCCTGCCTTTCTTTCATTTTCAGGTAATTGATAATTTTTAATATTTTCTAAATAAAGCAATACTAGCACAGTCCTTTAGGATAATATAATTTGCTTAAGTTATCCTACTTTCAAGAGTACTCTCAATGTAATTTGTAGCTGGTTGTTTCTTTTAATGACTTTTTAAAAAGTCAATCTCAAACTTACAGAAATATATTTTGTGGATTTTAAAATTTTTCCTAAAAGTCTAAGTTGCTGACATGATGTCTCCTACATTCTCCAACACTTTGGTATGTATTTCGTACAATACATACATTAATCTACATAACCATAGCACAATCAGCTAAATCAGAAAATTAACACTGATGTTGTATCATTGAATTCTCAGACTAATTCAAGTTCTGCTAATAGATTGAAAGGTATCCTTTATAGCAAAGGGAATCAGTTAAGAATTTAGTTCTCCCATCTGTTTATTCTCCTGTAACATAAAATGTTCTTCAGTCTTACTGGGTCCGGAGTTTGTTCCTGCTGGTAGGTTTGTGGTCTCGCTGACTTCAGGAATGAAGCTGCGGACCTTCAAGGTGAATGTTACAGCTATTAAAAGGTGGTGCAGACCCAAAGAGTGAGCAGCAGCAAGATTTATTGTGGAGAGAAAAACAACAAAGCTTCAACAGCGTGGAAGGGGACCCAAGCGGGTTGCCGCTACTGGCTGGGGTGGCCAGCTTTTATTCCCTTATTCATCCCTGCCCATGTCCTGCTGATTGGTCCATTCTACAGAGTGCCAATTTGGTCCATTTTCCAGGGTGCTCATTGGTCCGTTTTACAAATCTCTAGCTAGCCACAGAGCACTGATTGGTATGTTTTTAGACAGCATTGATTGTAGCTAGCTACAGGTTTGTGAAATGCACCAGAGCCCCAGTTGGTGCATTTTTTCTAGAGTACTGATTGGTTCATTTTACAAACCTCTGGTAAGACAGTCAAGTTCTCCAAGTCCCCACTCGACCCAGGAAGTCCAACTGGGCTTCACCTCTCAATACCTTCCCATATCATGACCCTACTACTTTTGAAAATCCAGGACAGGTACATTAGAGAATGCCCCTCAATTCGGATTTATCTGACAATTTCCTATGATTAGAACTTTTCCTATGATTGCAATTAGACTCAAGGGAGATAACTGTGGCAAGAATGTCAAAAGCGGTGCTGACATCTTCTCACTGCATCTTATCACATGATGTTCGCTATTTGTGCCATTGCTGGTTGATGTTCACCGGATCCCACGGAAAGATAGCGTCCAGCTTGAAGTATACTTAGTTTTCCCTTTACAATTCATAAGTATGTAAGGGGGAGTTACTTTGAATCTGTGCACATAGTCCAGTTCTTATAGAACTTTAAGAAATGTATTTATTCATTCAAATGACAGTGTGAATTTGTTGTTTTTTTATTCAATGGCTACATTTGTTACTTTCATTACTATGTTGATTCTCAAGTTTTCCCTTCAAATAAGCTTTATATATCCTTCTATGAAATTATTTTTATGTCAATAGATTCAGGGGTACAAGTGATTTTTGATTACATGGATGAATTACATGGCACTGAAGCCTGGGATTGTAATGTAACCATTGCCCTAGTAGTGTACATTGTACCCAACAGGTACTTTGCATCCTTCACCCCCCAACTTGATTTTTCTGATCCATGAACATAGGATATATTTTCATTTGTTTGTGTCATGATAGTTCTTCCTGTAGAGATCTTTTACCTCCTTGGTTACGTATATTCCTATGTATCTTTTTTTTTTTTTTTTTTTTTTTTTTTTTGTAGCTATTGTAAAAGGAATTGAGTTCTTTATTTGATTCTCAGCTTGGTCACTGTTGTCTTACAGCAGTGCTACCGATTTGTATACATTAATTTTGTACCCTGAGACTTTACTGAATTCATTTACCAGATTTGGGAGTCTTCTGAAGGACTCTTTAGGGTTTTCTAGGTACAAGATCATTATCACCATCAAATACAGTTTGACTTCCTGTTTTCCAGTGTGGATGCACTTTATTTCTATTGCCTGATTGCTCTTAGGACTTCTAAGTACTAAGTTGAATACAAGGGGTAAAAGGGCATCCTTTTCCTGTTCCAGTTCTTAGGGGGAATGATTTCAACTTTTCTCTGTTCAGTATAATTTTGGCTGTCGGATTGTCATACCTGGCTTTTTATTATTTTGAGGTATTCTCCTTCCATGCCTTGTTTGTTGGGGTTTTATCATTAAGGGATGCTGGATTTTATCAAATGCTTTTTCTGTGTCTATCTTTTGAGATCATATAGTTTATATTTTTAATTCTGTTTATGTGATGAATAATCATTTATTGACTTGCATATGTTGAACCATCCCTGCATGCCTGGGATGAAACTCCCTTGATCATCATGAATTATCTTTTGATGTGCTATCGGATTCAGTTTGCTAATATGTTGCTTAGGATTTTTACATCTAAGTTCATCAAAGATACTGGTCTGTAGTGTGGGGGGGGTTATTATGTTCTCCCCTAGTTTTGGCATCGGAGTGATACTTGCTTCATAGCATGAGTAAGGGTGGACTTCTTAATCTTTTGAGATCGTTTCAGGAGGATTGGTACCAATTATTTGAATGTCTGGTAGAATTTGTGAATCCATGTGGCCTTGAGTTTTTTTATTGTTGTTGTTGGCAATTTATTTATTACTGATTCAGTCTCATGGCTTGTTATTTGTCTATTCAGAATTTCTATTTCTTCTTGATTCAAGCTAGGAGGGTTGTATGATTCCAGGAATTTATCAAATCCTCAAGATGTTCTAGTTTGTGTGCATAGAGATGTTCATAATAGTCTCAAATGACCTTTTGTGTTTCTGTGGTATCAGTTGTAATATCTCAATTTTCACTTCTGCTTAAGCTTATTTGAATCTTCTCTCTTCTTCATTTAAGCTAGAGATCAATTTTGTTTATCTTTCCGAATAAACAATATTCTGTTTCATTGATCTTTTGTATTTTTTTGCTTCAATTCCATTTAGTTCTGCTTGTATCTTTATTTCTTTTCTTCTGCTAGCTTTGGGTTTGGTTGGTTCTTTCTCTACTTCCTTGAGGTGCGATGTTAGGTTGTCACAGTTTGTGATCTTTCAGACTTTTTCACATAGGCACTTACTGCTATAAACATTCCTCTTAGCACTGCTTTTGCTGTATTCCAGGTTTTGATAACTTTTGTCACTGCTTTCATCTAAAAAGAACTTTAAAATTATCTTGATTTCATTGTTAACCCCCAAATCACTCAGAGCAGATAGTTTAACTTCCATGTATTTGCATAACTGAGGGTTCTTTTAGTTGATTTCTAGTTTTATTCCACTGTTGTTCGAGAGGATACTTTATACAGTTTCTATTTTTAAAAAATTAAGACTTATTTTGTAGCCAAAAATATGGTCTATCTTGGAGAATGTTCCATGTGCTGATGAGAAGAATGTATATTCTGCAGTTCTTGGATTAATGTTCTGTAAATATTTGTTAGGTCCATTTTAGAGTACAGTTTAAGTTCAGTGTTTCTTTGTTGACTTTCTGCCTCAATGATCTGTCTAGTGCTGTCAATAAAGTGTTGAGGACCACCACTATTATTGTGTTGCTGTTTCTCTCTTTTCTTAGTTGTAGTAGTAATTAATAAGGGAGCTCCAGAATTAGGTGCGTATCTATTTAGAATTGTAACATTCTCTTTTCAATTGATCCTTTTATCATTACATAATGACCTTCTTTGTCTCTGTTTTATGATTGTTGCTTTAAACTCTGTTTCATCTGATTTAAGAATAGCTATTCTCGCTCACTTTTGATTTCTATTTTCATGCAATATTTTGTTTCACTTCTTTCCCTCAAAAGTCTGTAAGAATCCTTATAATGTTTGGTGAATCTCTTGAAGTTGGCAGATCTTTGGTTTGTGATTTTTTTTAAACCATTCTGCCAATGTGTATCTTTTAAGCAGACCCTTTACATTCAGCAATAATATTGAGATTTTAGGTACTGTTCTGTCACCATGTTGATTATTACCTACTGTTTTCTTCATTGTGTTATTATTTTATAGGCTCTGTTTTATGATTTCATGAGGCTTTATTATGGTACCTATTTGACCTGTTTCAAAATTTAGAATTCCTTTTATCATTTCTTGTAGGGATGGTCTGATAGTGACAAATTCCCTTAGCATTTGCTTGTTTGAGAAGGATCATTTCTCCTTCATTTATGAAACTTACTTTTCATTATACCAATCTTTTGACTGAAACTTATTCTGTTTAAGGAGGCTAAAGATAGGACCCCAATCCCTTCTGGATTGCAAGGTTTCTGCTGAGAAGTCTGCTATTAGTCTGACAGATTTTCCTTTATAGGTTGGCTGATGCTTTTGTCTCACTGCTGTTACAATTCTTTCCTTCATATTGACTTTAGATCACCTGATGAATATATGCCTTGATGATATCCTTTTAAAATGAATCTCCCAGGAGTTATTTGGGCTTCTTGTATTTAGATGCCTAAATCTCTAGAGCAAGGGGCCAAGGGAAGCTTTTCTGAATTCCCTCAGACATGTTTTCCAAACTTTTTCCTTTTTCTTCTCCCTTGGGTATACCTGCAATTCTTAGGTTAGGTCATTTTACATAATTGTCTATTTTATGGCAGTTAGTTCAATTCTTTCTTCTTTCGTTTGATTGGGTTAATTCACAAGACCTGCCTTTCTGCTCTAAAAAGCTTTCTTCTAGTTGGTCTAGTGTTAAAACTTTGCATTGCATTTTGCAGTTCCCTAAATGTGTGTTTAATTTCCAGAAGTTCTGATTGGTCTTTAAGATAGCTATCTCTTTAAGAAAATTTTCACTTATGCCCTGAATTGTTTTTTAAATTTCTTTATGTTGATTTTTTACCTTTCTCTTGTATCTCCTTGAGTAACAATCGTTTGAATTCTTTATGTGATATTTCATGTGTTTCATCTTGGTTTGGATCCACTGCTGGAATATTAGTGTGATCTTTTGGAGCTGTACAGAAGCTGGCTTTTCCATTTTCCCAGACATACTTTTCTTCTTCTCCTCATTTGGGTAGACTATTTCTAGTTATTTTTAGTTTATTGTTGATTGATTGGAATTTTTAAAAACTTTTTTCCTTTTGAGGATGTGACTTTAATGTTTACAGCTTACTGTCATCTAGCTTCCAGCTCTCAGTGCTTTCAGTGATAAAAACTCTGTATGAGTTTTTGGCTATAGAGAATCTTTGTGTGGTGGCTTTCTCAGATATTATTTGTAGTAGCAACAGTGCTGGTTGTGTGCACAGCTTCGCCACATCCTGTAGGAAGTTTTCTGCTTGGTTCGTGGTGTAAACTGCGGCGTGCTACCCTTTCAGAGGGTTTGAGGTTTCTTTCAGTTTTTAAGTTCTTGGGTTGCTTCTTGGAAAAAACATTACAGTGGGAATTTCTACACACTATTTTGTCTTTCCAAGTGGGAGAAGAATGCTAACAATACTTCCACAAACCACCCTCTTGGAAAAAACTGTAGCCGGTTATTTCACTTTATGAATTAGAGGGCACTAGGCCCTTCTAAATAAGTGCTAGTTTCTAATGGAAGTAATCAGAAGAGTTGTGAGAAATATCAGAATACATGTAATTTATGATAAATAATCAAATCTGGTCTTAATTATATTTTTGGAGTTTTAATTAGATTTATTAGTTTTTCGTTACTAAAATTCTGCATACCATGTAACACACCAACTGTTTGAAGAAGTAAAAATTAACATGAAAAGAACACTGAAAGAGAGATCTGTTGGGATTTTAGGAAACCTCTGATTTGGGTTTATTGTACAGGTAGAGAAGCTGAGATTCAGAGGGTAAAATACATGGCCCCATCTGGTTTTTCCTACAGGCTAAACGTTAGTGACCTAGTATCTTAAATGAGTGACTAGATACAAGGATATATCCTGGAGGTAGAGAAGGGAGCCTGAAATTTATCTCCCATTATGGGTGAGCTATTCAAGTTCACACTTAAGCATCTTACATGATTGTTTAAAAAAAAATAATCCAAAAGGAAGACTCTTGTTTTCAAGTATCCACTTTAAATGGGGAAACTGAAAATCTGTTACTGTGAACCGAATGTTTTGGTCCCTCTGAAATTCATATATTGAAGCTCTAATCCCCACTATCATTGTATTATGGAGATAGGGCTATCGGGAAGTAATTAGGGTTAGATTAGGTCATCATAAGGGTCCTTATGATGGGGTCAGTGGCCTTTTAAGAGGAGGAAGAGAAACCACAGTATGTGTGTTCTCTCTCTCAATCTGCCATGTATGGACATCGCCAAAAGGAAGTTATAAAATCCAGAAAGAGAGCCCTTTGAGAACCCAACCATGCTAGGACCCTGATCTTGGACTTCCAGTCTCCAGAACTGTCAGAAAATAAATTTACGCTGTTTAAGTTATCTAGTCGGTATTTTGTTATGACAACCAGAGCTGACGAATACATCCATCAAGTAACTCTTCCAAAGTGTCAAAAATAAGTGCTCAGTAAGCTTTCACAGCAGATGGACCTCCGTGCACCATGTCAGTCTGTTTCTGGGGGCTTAGCCGTCATGCTCTGAGAGGCTATTTAGCACTTTCTCTGGATATTCATCACTACTTCAACTATTATGTCATTATAAAAATAACAAATAAATTAAGACTCACATTTGTAAAGTCTCCACTATTGCCAAACATTATACTTAAAAGTTTATAACAGTTTTCTCACTTAAGCTAACTTCTTGATTTTCCTACTTGTAGTTTGTTTTTGTCACTCTAAAAGAACCTTATACTTCCACCTTCTTCAATAATTTATCTTGTGTGTTTTTGGGTGGGGGTGGAATTACAACAGGGTCTCTAGGAAAGAAAACAGTTTATTGAAAGCTACAAATGTCATTATGATTTTCTTATAAAAACACCCTGTGTAGTTATGAATTTGTGTAGGTAGTATTTCTTCAATTAAAAAACCCTACTCTAGTATATTTTAGGGTTTACTATGAGTCATAAACTAGGAGAAACTGGACAAATTATAAGATTTATTCAACATGTATAATTGTGAGTAAGTAATTTCATTTCTTGATCTTCCCCAATTGTACTATCCATCTATGGCTGCTTCTTATAAGAGATTACATAAAAGAGTAAAATACTGCATATAAATGTTTAGCCAGCATCTTTAAAATAATGCTTCAGAATAGCCACTGAGGAGAACACCAGTGAAGGAAGACTTTCCACACACAACAGCAGACAGTCCTATGCTTGGCCACTCATATCTTTCCTCTGCCTGCGTTCAGGATTAGCAGATACACCTCAGGGCAGCCCTAGTCATCCCAGAAAATTTAAGTGACCTGCCTGGCAAAGAAGCCTTTTAACAACTTCCTAACCAGAGCCTGCAGAGATAAAAGGCTGATTAAAATGACTAGATAGAAGAGCTCAAAACAGTGTCCATAAGCAAAGGAATTATGATTTATGGTGAAGAGCAGAGATTCGCCCATATATTCAGCACACATGCATTGGTGTTGTATCAGGAGTTGTGCTAGCAGCTGGTAAGGATTGAGCAGTGAAAAACCCAAGACCCCAAGGAGTTGTGGTCTGTTGCAGCATTTCTCAGAGTTCTGCAAAAATCTGTTTAGGAAGAGCTGCTTTCTCACTCTTATCTGTTGGGAATGAGTTTCATAAAATGATTCCTGTGGACATCACAGCACTCCAGTTTATACCCCGAGATAGAGAAGGTTAAACAGCATCAATTAGGAAGATGAGTTCTAAAGTCACATAGATATAATGCACATCTCAGTATCACATGTGAGATCTTGAGATCGTTAAATAGCCTTAAACTTCAGTTTTCTGTCCATGCAATATGGATAATCCAGTTGCAACTTTTTGCTGAGAAGATTCAATAAGATGGGTGTAAAATGCCTGTGATAGTAGAGATATATTATACCTTCTTGAAAAAAAAAAAAAAAGACAGTGCTACTATTGGGGTTCTTATTATTGGCTGATGCAATTTTCCAAAAGAGACAAGACAGGAAAAATATTGCTGCCTTACTTTGGGTTGCCCCATAAGCAGATTCTGAGGCTCTGATATAAGTGCAAGTAGTTCGTTTGGAAATTGATAACACTGGAAAAGACTAGGGAAGTAAGATTCAGAAGGGAAGGAATTCAATAGAAAGGGTATTGGCATGTCTGTCCTGTGGGCTACTCGAGTTTGGCCCTGCCAGATAACTGTGAGCACTAATGAGAAACACAGGACTCAGCATGCATATCAGAGAGCCAGGGTATGTATCTACCAACTGAGACTCATCTACCATCAGTTCCCTGGTACATAGTTATGCCTCATAAGCCTGCTAGGGCAGAATGGGCTCTGGTGGCCACAGAAACCTTAAGAGAAAAATATGTGACACTGCCAGCTGGAGGGTGGTCTGAGTATTGGTTTTCTCTGAAAAATAACTACAAAACTACAACCACTTATTTCACAGTTCTGTAAGTTACAAAGTCCAGGGACAGTGGGGCTCAACTGTGTCCTCTACTTAGAGTCTCACAAAGCTGAAATCGAGGAGTCAACTAGCATGCATTTTTTTTCCAGAAGCTCTATTAATAATTTACACGTTCATTCAGGTTGTTGGACAAATTCACCTCTCTGCATTGTAGAAGTTCCCTCTGCTCCTGGCCACATCCCTTCTTAATCTTTCCATGTAGCTTCCCATTGGTAATGGTGTGTGAGGGCCTCTCTCATGCTTTGAATCACTCTTTCTCTTCTGTCCCATCTCTCAAGACCACAACTGGATAAATTTCTCTGCTTTTAAAGGCTGATACAATTACATTGTGTCCACCAGCGTAGTCCAGGATAATCTCCCTGTTTTAAGGGATATTTAGGGTCTATAATCTTATGTGTTGGGTCCCTTTTCTCATGTAACATAATATATACAATGCTTGTGGGGATCACCACGTGAACATCATTCTACCAGTGTCATGCACCGAAACAGTAAGGCCTGGGTAACTGCAATGTTTGAAAGTTCTAGTAGATGCTGTTTGTGGAATGCACTTATTTATGGTGACACAACAGCAGCTACCAGATAAGTACATTCCACAAACAGCCATCTACTAGAACTTTTAAACATTGTTCGAGCATCAACATATGCTTAAGCTTCAAGGTACAAGGGAAAACTATCAAATAATATTTCAATAGAGAAAAGGGTAACCAAATGTGCTCTTTCAGGTCTCTCTGATTAAGAAAAATATTTTGCAGAAAGGAATATAGCAAATGACTCTTTTACATGGGAAACCTGGGAAGACAAGGGTCTAGAATTCACAGAAATGTACACTTTATTCCTAGTTGTGTTGCTGGGAAGCAGTCATTGAAATGTCGTAATGAAAGTGGAGAGAATCCATTCCAAGATGTTTTCATTATAGAACCTGGGGTGGGATACACTGAGGACCACCTCTGTGAATTCTGATAGGTATTTCTAGAATAGATTTGTACCCCATGTTCTAACAAGCTGAAAATAAGGGCTGGCCCACTTGTACCCACTCTAATTTATGTTGTCTTCATGAATGTTTGCTCTCTAGTTGCAATTACTTGAAGATGTCTTATCCAAACCTACTAGTGGCTAGGATAATGTACAACAAAAACTCTCCCCCACCTTTGGAGGAGGACTAAGTAGAAATTGTTTGACCTTTGAGCATTTTAAAATATTTCACACACAAAAGGTAAAGAGTGGGTTAAAGCTTTCTTATTTCTTCCCACTTGTAACTATGCTGGACTCAAAACACCACTGAGACTTCCTAAAAATGTCCCAGAAATGTGAGAGTTCCACCAAAGAGAGGTATCATATAATAAATAGCATGTCACTATAAATTGATTACCCAAATGGGTGAGGGACAAGAGAAGTTTTGAAAAGTACGAGAACAGCATTTCCTGCTGTTTGTTACTGCTGGAGACTCACTTTATTCCCCATTTCATCTGACTGCACCAAAACGTAGCCTCTGCAAAGCTTTTATCACGCTTTTATCATGCTTTTAAAAGCCTAGTTTTGATACACAAATGCTGGTTAGCATTTTCATACCCATGTGTAAACCGGTACAAAGAAAATATAAAACTAAAGCTATGTTTCACTGTATATCTGAATTTTGAACATATCATCAATTGTGTTGACCTTAGTATATTTCTAGAAGCAAATATAAGAAAGATGTCAATGGTTTTTATCTAAGGCCTCCCATGGCTTAACACTGTGCTGGAAAAATTCTCTCATAATACAGAGTTTATTCTGTATGTTCACTTGTCGTTACTTAAGTCTCTGATGTATACTTATTTACCAGCTTGTTTGGTTTGGTTATTTCTTATTCCCCCTCAGGGGAGAAATCTAGACTAGAACCAACCACCACAGCAGTAAGTACAAAGAATAAACAAGGATAAAACTTCAAACCATGAAACATTGCCAAGTTCCCAGCTAATTTTATCCCAAGAGGGAAAACAAAAAGAAAAACTACCCCTGAAGTAGAATTAAATACACCAGAATACTGAACGGGAGTTGGCTTAATAACTTGCCTATTTGTCCATAAGCTTTGCTTTCACATGTGAACGGATGTGAGCAAGATCCAAGTGTTGCTACTGAGAAACGTTCACTCTCTAGCATGATAGAGTTCAGATTTCCTTTTGCTGTCAAGTTTATTTCCAAACAATGTAGTCTGATTTAAGATGCATATTAAAACAATCCTACGTTTTACTCGTTTTATTTTCAACATTATAATGAAACGTGCCTCTGAGCCAAAGTATGTTAACTACAATCAGATTTTGCTTATACTATAAGAAAACTTTAGAGATAGTGCTCGTTGTAATGAACTAGATTTTCAGAAATTGAACTTAATTAAAATACTGCAAATAGATTCACAGGTGGCAATACTACCTGGATCAAGACGAAAACATGATAGACGTATCCCATTAGAACATGCTTTCTTTTTATCAACTGTCCCTGAGCAGCCAGATTTATAAGGAGTTAACAGGTAGCCTAAAAGAACCTACAATACACACATGTTGTAACAATTTGTGACCCATCCAAGAAATGTCCCTGTATGGGAAGCTGTTGAGGGTAAAGTAAAGAACTGGATGTATTTTATGTCACTGAATGAAGTAATTATTAACCAACATTTCTCCTTTCAATGTTTTATAATTGATATTTTTGTGTTGCCAAGTTTTTAATCATTCATGATCCCTTAAGGGGGAAAAAGGAAGGACATTCAACATGGGTTTCTTACTGAGAAGTGAAAGTACAATCGCAAACCCTCTGGCTACACTTGTTCTTTTACATTTTTTTTAGTTACTCAAAACAAAACTTTTTCATTGACATACTATTTTATATTCAGCATGGCACATTTATGGGTGAAAAATGGGAATGCGAACGGTGAAGGAACAACATACTCTGATAATATGGTGAGTCCTCCCATCAACCCCGATTTGAAGAACTCAGGTCTTCCTCACTTTCAAATTCCCTGTATCTGTTGGTTTTCTCCCCCTTCTCTAATGGTGTGTAATATATGGTCATTGTAGGACTTCCATTGGTGATTATCCAAAAATTTGGCACCAGAAAAAAATTTTTTTTTTAAAAGAGCAGACATGCTCTCCTTAATCAGATAAAGAGTCCACCTGAAAATTATCAGAATCATATTAGACTAAGATAATCTCATCTAAACATACAGCATTTTCATCTACTTCTATTTTTTGTGCTTTTACAGTGAGTAGGAATCTTTTTTATATATGTCCTTATAGAAAAAATACATATATATGTGTATATATATATATAAATATATATAAAGAGGTATCTTTTGTTGTCAGCCGTTTTAAGTTCAACTTGAGGTTCTGTGAATTGTATGACATCAATTATAATTCTCCACAAATTGAGACTTCCAGAGCAAATAACTGAAGGCCACACACAAGAACCACATCAGGGAATCTACTTTGGAGTAAGAGCTGCCTCGCCTAGAAACCTGCTGCTTTAGAAATTAAATTTTCAACAAGAGCAATTGTTATATGTTTGACTGGGGCCTAAACTTGAGCCAATGTAGCACTAACTCAGCTGCCCTTTTCCCTCTCAGAGCAGGTTGATAGAAAAGCTTGAGATGAATGTTACCCACATTCTTTGAAAAAGGTACAAGCCGAACTAAGCACAGAGATAAAAGGAGAACTCTTAACCCATGCCTTCCATAAAATAATCTGTGATGTTGATCCGAAGTCAGATCCTGCAAAATCTGAAGCTTCTTTCCTATTTTCTTTTATCTTTGATTAAGAATTAGACGTGACCTATATTTATGGGTATGTACAATACCACATCAGTGAAGGTGGGTTGTACTGCTGATGGATTCATCTCTTTGAAGGTGATCGTGTCACTGTGGTCAGGGAGCTATTGTGATAGCAGGTGTGCTTCTGGAAAAATCATTTCACATGTATGTTTGCCAATGACCACTGTTTAGGTCAGAAAAGGAAGTATTAGAATAATCACATTTTCCTTAGTCCTCCCTCCCTGACCTCCAGGCCTAGGTTCCAAAATCAGCTATGCTTAATCAAAGTTAGGGCTCCTAGGCCAGCCATCACTAAGCCTTTTCCTTACGATTTCAACACTCTTATCTTGCTACGCAGAGCTTTGCTACCCATCTAGTAGCCCTTTACAGGAAGTTGGGCACCTTCCTCAGCTAAACTTCATTCAGCTCCTGAACCCTGAGGGCAAAATCCAATGAGAAATTATGTGTAAGACAGTACGTTCCCAGTGGACCAGTGTATAAATTAGGATACAAATGTTATAACTACGTTATGTGGTTTATGAATCACATCAGGTTTGGGTATTCTCACTGTTTATCCTAATTTTATTCCCTCAGTGTTCAAAGCTCAGTGATACTATCTGTATTTTCAACCCTTTCCTGTCTCATCAAGCAATAATCAAAACTGTACCTTCAATCTTTCCTTTTATTTCGAGTTCCACTAGGCTGGTTCAGGGCATTATCACTGGATGGCTGGAGGAATGTACTGGCCTCACAATGGTTCAAGGTCTTTGGAGAGTTTCATTAACTTTGGAATATTTGAAAAATTATTTAACATTATATTTTTTGAGCAGTGGTCATCACGTACCATTTCACAAACTAGGGATAAATAGGTAAGAACCCCAACTTCAAGGAATACTAGCAAATTGACAGCTTTGAATATACTTAGGGGAATAAATATTTTAATATGAGATTTACCATGTAGAAGTTGCACACAAATTTGGAAGTTGAGCCTGGAGTATTTTAAGGGAAGAATGAGGACAGAACGTGGATTGAGATATCTAGGCAGGTAAGAAGCATTGTGGAAGTGCCAAAACATTGGGTGGAGGAGCTCAGGACAATGGGTAACTAAGATGGGTCTTACAATGGTGATGTGGGGTACTGCAAGGGATTCAAAAAGTTAATACTATTAGTTTAAAATGTTACTACTTCCTCTGCCTATGCCCCCATTCCTGCCTGAAATTTCTGGTTAACATTAGCTGGAAAATACAACAGAAAGGCAAATTGAGTTGAGCCCCTTATTCCTCAAAACAACAGTGTCATGGAGAATCTCAGGTCATTCCCTCTGTCCTCTGTGGCAATGTCAGCTGTGACATGGGTAATTACTGCTGACAAGGATTTGGGAACAGTCAGCATAATGAAGCTCTCAGAAGCCATTGGAGAGATTCACCCTGATGTTCTTTTACTATGGAAACGTATTTAAGTTAAATGTTAGTTTGTAGGTAGATGCAGTTGTTTATCTAAAGCCAGTCCATCAGAATTACAGTGAGCTGTCAAAATCAAGTAGACAGATGTTTTTTCATAGTTTCTCCTACATTGGCATAGAATAAAATTAGATACAGACAAACCAAAACATAGCTTCACCAGAGGAACTTCTACCTCCAGTGCTTTTCAAGACTCTGACAAGTTTGCTGGGGGCTCAAGAGAGTATGTCTGTGCATATGGCTTCTCTTTCTCACTCCCAGAAGTGCCAACTGGGACTTCCATTTTAAATTATCTGGGGTGCAGAGATCGTTATTTCTGCACTACCAAATCTTAAAAATGTGAAACAGCTTTCATCACAGCTCCAAAAATAGAACACCAAAAATGGAACTAATCGAGACCACGGGCATTTTGAAATTAGGGGAAAAAAAAGATCAAATGGTTTATTTTGTTCTTAAAATCAGAAGGACTATTTAAGATGTATCCTAGGAATTGGAGGTGGGGGGTGGTCTTCAGGTTTAAAAAAAGCTTTATCCCTTTGCTTATTTTTCTGTAGAGTTTATAAATCAATATAAAGTTTTTGTTCTTATTTTCTCATATACTCATTATCTTATATTTATTCTGGTTTTGGCTGAGAAAAATCAGATTATTTTTCAACAATAAATGTGTGTCATATACTTTTCACAAAAGCAATCACCTCAGATTTTCTGATTCATTTTGCGGTGGGCAAAAGAGACAATAGATATCAGTTTTAAAATAAATTGTGTTGGCCTCCATATTTTAAGCCTAACTCTGAAAAGGGAGGAATTGTTAAAATATATGAATGTGTGTGTGTATGTTTACCCATTGAGAAGAAAGCATCTATATTGAAGCCAGGTCTATGGAGCTGTTACTTAGGGTTTACTGATTAGCTTCCCACTTCCCTCCTCCTGCTCTGCCATCAGACCCTACAAACCCAATGAGAAAAGGAGAAAAGTAATAAATAGGGAGAAATAGAGACATAGGCAAGTAGAAACGTGTCTCTGTGCTTCTGTGTTTTGATGTTGGGATGCTGAGGATTAAATAAGTAAAAACCACTGAATAAAGTAACTCTTCACTCATCTCATTTCAGACCCTGAACAAAAAAGTGCATTGTACGTGAAGGGCTATTTACTTTGTGAGTTCTGGTCGACTATAAATTATCTGGGAACAGAAAAATGTTGGTGGATACTTTGGCTCACACCTGTGTTCCCAGCAATTTGGGAGGCAAAGGTCGGAGGATTGCCTAAGCCTGTGAGTTCCAGACCAGCCTGGGCAACATGGCGAGACCCTGTCTCTTAAAAAAAATGATGTGTAGACCTCACAGAAGCTTATATCTGGTCTTCATACAAATACCAAGAAGACTCAGTTTACACAATAAAACAAAGTGGGGGGGAAGATTTGCACTTAAAATGTTAAAGTTGTATAGAGGAAAAAATAGTTAGGAAAGGGCTTTGCATTTTAAGAGGGCATGTTTTGGCAGGAAGTAAGTCAAAGGAAAGAATCTGGTACTTCCTTTTTTTTTTTCCCCTGAGACAGAGTGCAGGGGCGCCATCTTGGCTCACTGCAAGCTCCGCCTCCCGGGTTCACGCCATTCTCCTGCCTCAGCCTCCGGAGTAGCTGGGACCACAGGTGTCCGCCACCATGCCCGGCTATTTTTTTTGTATTTTTAGTTGAGACGGGGTTTCACTGTGTTAGCCAGGATGGTCTCGATCTCCTGACCTCGTGATCTGCCTGCCACAGCCTCCCAAAGTGCTGGGATTACAGGTGTGAGCCACCACACCTGGCCCAGGCACTTTCCTTTTTGATGTGACCACCTCATCCCTAACTTCATTTGCCTATTTCCCGAAGGCAGTGACCAGAAAATGATTGAGGGGTGTTGGAGGAAAACACCTTTTAAGATTTGTCCTTCATGACAGCCAGGCTAGTAGTGCCACTGCTTGTCTTACTAAAGTGCAGTGTAAGTTTTTGGCAAGTATCTTTTCCTCCCTGTTCCATTTGGTCTAAGAGCACACATTTAAGAGTGCACACTTTTTCTCAGAAGAGTATTAGCTGCCTGAAGGCCAAGTACATGTCCAGAAATACAAGGGACTAGACATATTTCCTAAAGAAAGGTAGATGGGATGAATGCATTCTTGAAACTTCCATCTTACATTTATTTTTATACCAGTGATAATATACTGTTAATATCATTATCTAAGCTGTTGTCTACTTAGTTGTAGTGATTACATAGTTACAGTTCTATTTGGAAAAATTAAATGGAAACAAAGAATATCCACATATCACATATTGAGAGCCAACCACCATTTAAAGTATCTGCAACAAAACTTAGGTAATATATTCAAAAGCTGTTTTTAACCATCATCCTTCAACAGTATAATCCTAATGAGGGCATGATAGAATTTGTATATAATATTAGTATTGCTTTGTAAAGAGTTTATATGAAACATACATCCTACGATGAACCTCCCCTCTGATCACAAAGTAAACCCAAAAATCAGGAAAGAATTATAATGTTCACTTCTCATTTCACAACTGATCAGGAACTGATCAGTTACATAGATTACAACTGATCTATATACATATATACCAATACCCCATATATCCCAATTTGTATCTGTCTTCTCTTCAAGGAATACTTTGTTGAAAACATTAGAATTCAGTGAATAATATTCAGATGCAAATTAGACTTTAATTTTGTCATGCTCTGAAAGTATTTTTTGACCTAATTGCTTTTGTGCCTATGATCACAGTAACTAAAGAACTTTGAGTAACTGCTTCCAGTGTTGAGTTTCACTGCTTTTCCTTGAAAAACTACACATTTAATGCGTTTCTTAGCACTTAACGAGTTATTTGTATTAGAAAAGTTTTTCCAAGATGATATAGACCAAATGCTGTAATAACTTCTCTCATCATTTTATAACTGGGTCTTTGAGGCTACCTGCCAGGGTTCTCTAGAAATGAAATCTTAGACAAAGTTTTGAGTTCTCTTTGGTCATCCAGGGTCTCAGATTTTCTGGGAGCTTTCCTGAGTGAAAAATGTGTGATAGGCCTGTCGTTACAGTTGACAGCGTGACTGCCACACTATTGATTTTTGTGCCAAAGGATGAAAACTCCCGTCCAATCTCCATCTGCCTTTTGTATTTATCAAAGAAATCCCACAAAAATCAGATTAACCCAAAGTGGAAGTACTATATAAAATTATCCCAGCTTACGCTTTGCTGAAAAATATATTTTAATGAAAAATGCATGGTATTCCCAGAGCCTGAGTTTTACCTTGACTGTAATGCATTTATCACAAACCTCAGAAAGATGGTGGACCAGAAAGATGCATGGAGAGTTGTTGAATCTCTTCATTAGCTCATTTACATTACACCTCAAATGTATGTCTCCATGGGTGAAGTGTGGAACAGCCATTAGCACTAATATACCTGTATGAAAATTTCTAGAAAAACTGAGCATGCACTAGCAACTTCGACAATAACATCTATTGTCCTACTTCTGAGAATGAGTCTCGGAACCAGCATGCCACTCTGATGTACTTATACTCTCTGCTTCTTTTCTATTATATACATACTGCACAATATCCCAAGTGTTTTATGTGTGACCCTTTCTCAGACAAGGTATGGACTTACTGTAGGCAAGTTGGATGAAATATATACATATGTGGGTGTATATATACATGTATATATGTGGGGGGCATATATGTGTATGTATGGCAGTATATATCTGTGGGTATACATGTGTGTATATACACACCCATATATACACATATACGCAAAATATTTTGCATATACACACACACACACACACTTCCTGGGGTTGGAGTAAAATATTTGTCTCTCAGTGGTTTAGGATACCTTTCATACTTCATAGCACTTGACAAGTTTTTCTGATAGAAATGCCAACATTAGTAGAATCTAAGACAGCTACGACCTGAATTTGAATGGTAACATGTTAGCAGCTCCATGTTAGCCACCCTGCTGATATGTATAGGTTCTCATAGAAAGAGGGAGGAAATTATAGCCAAAAGCTCAAAAAAGATGCAAGTGCTTTTCAGAAAATATACTGTCCAACTCTCCAATCATACTAGTTAATTTGTAATTATGTGTCCTCAGTCTCCGTTCTCTTTTCTACTTTGAATCACACTTCTCCTTTTGGATGCTATTCCAGTAATGTGTCTCCAAAATCAGTTGCTTTTAGGAGAGCATAGGTCTAGTCTATATGACCTTGGCTTCCCTGAGGACACGAATATGAAGTGATTGTATCTTCCACCTTTTCCAACAATGAATTAGGAAGATAGAATAGTACACCGGCTCTAACAGCAAGCTACATAATCAGGCTAAGATTCAAATCCAAGGTCTTGCACTTTGAGACAAAATAGTTAAGCATGATAAATCTGTTGTGTTTTCCATAAAAACACAGTAAATATATTTGTAGGTAGAATGTTAGGAGGGATTCAACTAGGCCAATATATGCCACCAATGGTGTGAACATGCATTCGCAGATGCTGCCACCCTTATGCTGTTGATGTGTTTTTGTGAGCATGGGCCCCACAATGAACACGGCGATCAAGTACTTTTGCCAGCACCCCCCCGTCAAAGTGCTCTTGCTAGCAGACTGGGAACGCCTCAGCCCATCCAGCACAGCAGGTGCTTAACGTCAAGGACCAGAAAATGAAACCATTGGCCTGGTTCTCAGTTCACTAGTGTTAGAGCATGTAGCCCAGGAGTGCTGAGCTGGGCCTTGGCCCCCTGAAATCATCCAGAAATGAAGTCAGTCAGTTGAACCCAACTTGTAATACACCACAGTCAACCCTCAAGGGTAGAAAATACAAAAATGAAAATCTTCATGCAAAGGACAGTAACTGCAAAGAACAAAACAGCCCACATGAAAAGAACCAGCGTAAGAACTATGGCAACTCTAGGAGCCAGAGAATATTCTTACCTCCAAATGACCACACTAGTTCCCCAGCAATGGTTCCTAACCAGGCTGAAATGACAGAAATGACAGATACAAAATTCAGAATCTAGATGGCAAGGAAGATTGAGATTCAGTGGAAAGTTGAAACCCAAACCAAGGAACCTAAGGAATCCAGTAAAATGAAACAAGAAATGTAAAACAAAATAGCCCTTTTAAGAAAGAACCAAACTGATCTGATAAAGCTGAAAAACTCACTACAATAGTATGTTTTTGAGACAGGGTCTCACTCTGTTGTCCAGGCTGGAGTAGTGTGGTACAATCTTGGCTCACTGAGCCTTGCCCTCTTGTGCTCTGGTGATCCTCCCACCCCAGCCTTCCGAGTAGCTGAGCCTACAGGTGTGTGCCACCATGTGCAGCTATTATGTTGTCATAACACAGTTGGAAGTATTAACAGCAGAATGGACCCATCTGAGCAAAGAATCTTAGTCTGAATACCAGTTCTTTGAATCAATTCATTCAGAAAAATAAAACTGCCAAGAAACAGGATTATGTAAATAGGCCAAACTTATAACTCATTGATGTCCACGAAAGTGGGAGAGAGCAAGCAACTTTGAAAATGTATTTGAGGATACTGTCCATGAAAATTTCCTCAATCTTGCTAGGAAGGTCAATATTCAAATTCCCAAATTTGGAGAACCCCTGCAAGACACTGTATGTCAGAGGACCATCCCCAAGACACGTGGTCATGAGATTCTCCAAGGAAAATGCAAAAGAAAAAAATATTAAAGGCAAATAGAGAGAAGGGGTAGGTCAACTACAAAGGAAATCTCATCAGGTTACCAGTGTACCTTTCAGCAGAAATCCTACAAAGCCAGAAAAGATTGGAGGCCTGTACTCAGCATCCTCAAAAATTTCAACCAAGAATTTCGTATCCAGCTAAAACAAGCTTCATAAGCAAAGCAGAAATAAAATCCTTTGCAGATAAGCAAATGCTAAGGGAATTTGTTACCACCAGACCTGCCTTAGAAGAAGACCTTAAGAGAGTGCTAAATATGGAAACGAAAGACCAAACAAAACACCGCTAATGGCCAACACACACACTGAAGTACATTACTGAATTTATGAAGCAAATGCAAAATTAAGTCTACATTACAACCAAGTAACCACAAAATTATAGGATCAAATCCTCATATCAATAGTCTTGAATGTAAATACACACTCCAATTAAAAGGCATCGAGTGGCAAGCTGCATAAAGAACCAAGACCCAATGGTACACTGTTAAGAGAACCATCTCAAATGCAATGACACCCGAGGCTCAAAGTAAAGCCATGGAGAAAAATACACCAAGCAACAGAAAACAGAAGAGATAGGGTTGCTCTTCTAATTTCAGACAAAACAGACTTTAAACCAACAGTGATCAAAAAAGACAAAGAACATTGCATAACGATAAATGGTTCAATTTAACAAGACGACTTAATCTTGCATATATATGCACACAACATCAGAGCACCCAGATTCATTATAAGTTCTTAGAGACCTACAAAAACACTTAATCACACAGTAGTAATGGGAGACCTCAATACTCCACTGATAGTATTAGATGATTGAGGCAAAAAACAGATATCAGGGATCTAACTTCAACTTTTGACCCAATAGTTCAACAGACATCTACAGAATGCTCCACTCAAGAACAAAATATCCCTTGTCATCTGCACATGGCACTTGCTCTAAAACTGATCATGAAATAATTCTAAGCAAATTAAAAACTAAAGAAAAGGTGAAATCACACCAATCACCCTTTAGAATCACAGTGCAATAGAAGAAGACATCAATATAAAGATGATCTCAAAACCGTACAATTGCATGGAAATAAAATGACCTGTTCCAGAAAGACTTCTGGATATACAATGAAATTAAGGCAGAAATCCAGAAATTCTTTGGAACTAACGAAAAAAAAATATGCAAGACTAGAATCTCAGTGACACTAAAGTAGTGTTAAGGAGGAAAGTTGACAGCAGTGAACACCCATGTCAAAAAATAGATCAAATTAACAACCTAACATCACACCTAAATGAACTAGAAAAACAAGAGCAAACCAACTCCAACTCCAAAGCTAGCAGATGAAAAGAAGTAACCAAAATCAGAGCTAAACTGAATGAAATTGAGATGCAAAGAAACCATACAAAAACGTTTGGGATAGATTTACACAATGAAACCAGAAGTTGGTTTCTGAAAAATAAGATAGATGACTAGCTAGATTAATAAAAGATACAAATAAATACAATCAGAAATGACAAAGGGGACATTACCCACTGACCCCACGTTAAATACAGAAAAAGAAAAAGCCCTCAGAATATGCAAAACACCTCTACGCACACAAACTAGAGAACCTAAAAGAAATGGATACATTTCTGATACATACAGCCTCCCGAGACTCAACCAGGATGAAACAAACCCAGAACAGACCAATAACGAGTTCTGCATTTGAATCAGTAATAAAAAGCCTAACAACCAGAAAAAGCCATGGACCAGATTCACAGCTGAATTCTACCAAATGTGTAAGGAACAGCTGGTATCAGTCCTACTGAAATTATTCCCAAAAACTGAGGAAGAGGGACTCCTACGAGGCCAGCATCATTCTGATACCAACGCCTGACAGACAACAAAAAAAGAAAACTTGAGAACAATATGCCTGATGAACGCAGACGAAAAAATCCTCAATAAAATTACCAGCAGCACATCAAAAAGCTAATCCAGCATAATCAAGTAGGCTTTAATCCTGGGATGCAAAGTTAATTCAATATATACAACTCAATAAATGTGATTCATCACACAATGAACTAAAGACAAAAACCACATGATTATCTCAATAAACTCAGAAAAGGCTTTTAATAAAATTCAACATCCCTTCATGTTAAAAGCCCTCCATGAACTAGACATGGAAGGATCATACTTCAAAATAGTAAGAGCCATCTAGAACGAACCCACAGCCAACATCATAATAAATAGGCAAGAGCTGGAATCATTCCCCTGGAGAACAGAAGACAAGTACACCTACTCTCACAACTCTTATTCAATCTAGTACTAGAAGTCCTAACCAGAGCAATCAGGAGGCACGAGAAAAAGCATCCAAATAGGAAGAGAAAGTTCAACTCTGTCTTTGCAAATTTCTCAATATGAAAATATTGAGAAAAGTCCATAGTCTATTCCCAAAGGATCCTAGATTTGATAAACTTCAGTAAAGTTTCAGGATACAAAGTCAATGTACAACAATTAGTAACATTTCTATAACTCAACAACATCTAAGCTGAGAACCAAATAAAGAACAGCATCTCAATGACAATAGTCACAAAAAGAATAAGGTATCTAGGAACTCAGCTAACCCGAGAGGTGAAAGATCTCTACAATAATTTTAAAACTTAAAAAAATCATAGGTAACACAAATGGGAAAACATTCAGTGCTCATAAATAGGAAGAATTACTGTTTTGGAAAACAGTCATACTGTGCAAAGCAACTTACAAATTTTAAGAAGAGCCTGAATAGTTAAAGCAATCTTAGCAAAAAGAACAAAGCCAGAAGCATTGCACTACCCATCTTCAAACTATACAAGGCTACAGTAACCAAAACAGCATGGTATTAGTACAAAAACTAGACACATAGACCAATTAAATGGGTTAGGGAACCCAGAAATAAAGCTACATACCTCCAACCACATGATTTTTGGCAAAGTCAACAGAAACAAGTAATGGGGAAAAGACTCCCTAATTCAATAAATGGTGCTGGGATAACTGGTTAGCCATACACAGAAAATTGAAACCGGACTCCTTCCTTACACTGTTTACAAAAACTAACTCAAAATGGATTAAATACTTATACGTAAAACCTGGAACTATAAAATCTCTAGAAGACAACTTAGGAAATACTATTCCAGACATAGGCCCTGGCAAAGATTTCGTGACTAGACTCCAAAAAGCAATTGCAACAAAAATAAAACCGAAAAATAGATCTAACTAAAGAGTTCTCCACAATAAAAGAAACAATAAACAGATAACTTGCAGAATGAGAAAAAATATTATCAAACCATGTATCTGACAAAAATCTCCTATCCAGAATCTATAAGAAACTTCAACAAGCAAAAACCAAACAACCATATTTAAAAAATGGGCAAAGGATATGAACAGACATCTCAAAAGATATACCTCCAGTTAACAAATTATTTAAAAAACTATCACTAACAGGGAAATGCAAATCAAAAGCACCATGAGGTATCATCTTTCATGTGTCAGAATCGCTATGTGTAAGAAGTCAAAAAATAACAGATGCTGGTGAGGTTGTGGAGACAAGAGAATGCTTGTATACTGTGGGTGGGCATGTAAACTAGTTGTCACTGGGGAAAGCGGTTTGGAACTTTCTCAATGAACTTAAAACAGAACTCCCATGCAACCATATATTTCCAAAGGAATATAGATCATTCTACCATAAAGCCACATATATGCATATGTTCATCACAGCACTATTCACAACACCAAAGACATGGAACTAACCTAGATGCCCATCAAGGGTGGATTAGATAAAGAAAATGTGGGATGTATATACCATGGAATACTATGCAGACATAAAAAGAACTAAATGATGTCCTTTGCAGGGACATGGATGGAGCTGGAAGCCATTATCCTAAGTGAACTCACGTACAAACAGAAAATCCAATACCACATGTTCTCTCATGTAAGTGGCAGCTAAATATTGAGTACACATGGACACAAAGAAGGGAACAGCAGGCGCAGGGATCTGCTTGAGGGTGAAAAATGGGAAAAAAAAAACCTACCTATTGGGAACTATGTTTATTATCTGGAAAATGAAATAGTCTAAGCAAACTCCTGTGAGACCTAATTTACCTCATGTAAAAAATCTGCACATGTACCCCATGAACCTAAAATGTTTGAATGAAAAAAAGGCAATGTAGGACATTTAGCAACAGTACTCAAAAACAGTCCTTGTTGAAAAGGAGCAGTAATAGTTACTTAAGAGACTATTTGGGGTGTTGGAAATGTCAATGGCATTCGCTTGAATTAAAAATTATTTGCATGATTTAACCCTTTGTCAAATAGTTACAATTATAGTAATGTTGTTTTCTGAGATTTCAATGTTTTAGTAAATTCTGTGAGTTTATTATCAATGTAAATATTTGCCTTTTAGAATATGGTAAGCCTTTAAAAAGTGTTACATTTATATCCTACAGTACGTATTTATTGTACATTAGGAGGGTGATAAAGCATGATGGGGAGAGAAATACACAGGAAGTATAAAGAGGTGACATTGATTTTGTTTTTTTTTTCCAATATCAAGGTGAAAGGGGATATTATTGATCTTTAATTATTGTCTGCCAAAAAAAATTACCTTTTATTCACGTATCACGCTCCTAAACTTTGTGTGAGTATAATATTCCCAAATAACAACTAAACAACTTCTTACTACAGATAGACAATGTAAGTTAACATCTCTATTATATAATTTGTATGTGTTACAGCTACTGGAAGACACTAAAAGATACTGTTCTTTATTATCATTCCAAACAAAATGTCTCTCCTAAATCTTCTAGCAGGATTTAGCAGCCAATGGATTTCTGCTTTAGGCATGTATTTTAGATTTCAGGTATTTTAGATTTAAAAATCGAGTAGAAATTAATTAGGACCCTATCAATTATTCTAAGATTTAAACTGACCTCTCAAATTCAAGCTAATGATTAACTTAAAATATAAAACACATTGATGAGTACATTACCTGGTAACTAGCTATTACTATTTTTTAGACATTAAGGTATAATTGCACTTTCAATGACAAACGGTCAAGAAGTCTTAAAACTACACATATCTATAAATTATGAAGTTTAAATTTTTGAATCATAATATTGTTATCTTTGTTCTACTGTTGATGACTTCCAAGATAATCACTTCATCCCAGTATTTTTCCTACTTTGAGCAAGTATTCTGCAGTTCTGTATTCCCTGGATGTTAATGAAGTATCTCAGGAGTGTAGTTTTCTATGACGACTGGTGTTAATGTCTCGTATTATTTTGTATTACTGGCTTCATGTATTTGATCTTATACTTCCTGCAACGGTTAATTCCACCCCTATCTATGATGTGTGACCAATGATGGACCATTTGATTCTTGGAAAACCTACACAGCTATTCGTGTTGATTACGACAGTGAAGTAGGTTCATTTTCACTTAATTATGAGCAAACCTCATTGGATCAGAAAGATTTAGTTGACTTGCTATGCTGCGCAATGGCTGTCCTTGCTTACAACGTAGCCATTTATAATTTCATCTATTAGTTATCACTTTTTAAAATTCTTTAACTCAGTAGAAACACACTGTCACAGGACATTCCATTCATTTCATATGTGAATTGATGGTTTCTATTAGATTTCTCTGACTTGAAATTTATAAAGCAAAAATAATTGGGATCAGACAGAAATAACAAGGTTGGCAGGAATGTAGGTCATACATTGCTGGTGGGGATGTAAAACAGCAGAGCTACTTTGGAGAACAGTTTGGCAGTTTCTTAAAATAAAGAAATACATACACATCTGTTATACACCTCAGGAATTCTACTCTCAAGAACCTACCCTAGAAAAGAGAAAGGTATTTCCACACAAAGGCTCGTATGCAAATGTTTACAGCAGCATTATTGTTGATAGCCAAAAAGTAAAAGCAGTCTAAATGCCATCAACTGAATGAATAAACAAATGTTTATAGGAGAGAAACACTACTCAACAGTAAAAAGGAAAAAAATACTGATGTATGCTGTGATATGAATGAACCTCAAAAACGTTACACTACCTTCAAAGAATCAGATGCAAAAGGCTATATATTTAGGTAAGTGAATAATTCTGGAAATATTTTAGAGCTAGACCAATACATTGGATGTAGAAAATGACACAAAATGAGAATGTAGATGACTTCTAAAATATGGACAAAAAAAGGCAGATGTTGAACCCATTTAATGAGATGAAGACAAGTGTGAAGGGTAGAGTTACACCCAAAAGCAAGAAGTTTGAGATGCCCTACAGAGATCCAGGTGAGAAGTCATAATGCAGTTGGACTAAGCCTCCAGCTGTGATGAGTCATCAGGGATCAAAATACAGGGATGCTATTTAGAGCTATGACAGAATTTTTTGTTGTTTTTGTTACAGACTCTCTCCCTGTCTCCCAGGCTGGAGTGCAGTAGTGTGATCTCGGCTCAGTGCATCCCCTGCCCCCTGGGTTCAAGTGATTCTCCTGCCTCAGCCTCCCAAGTAGCTGGGATTACAGGCACCCACCACCACACCTAGCTGATTTTGTATTATTAGTAGAGATTGGGTTTCACCATGTTGGCCAGGCTGGTCTCAAACTCCTGACATGATCCTCCTGCCTCAGTCTCCCAAAGTGTTGGGATTACAGGCATGAGCCACCGCACCCACCCGACAGGATTAATTTTTATCGGAAATGTATAGATGGTAAGAAAGATTGAACCCAGAATCTTAGGACAGAGCAGCAGGTAGAAGCCATATGAAGAAGTCAGCAAATGAGAGTGAGGAATGAACAGAGAAGTAAAACCTGGGTCTTGTGGTGAATAAAATAAAGAGAAGACATTTTAATGGAAGAGAAGAGAATAAATACAACAGTAGAATTCTGCTACATTTGTTTTAATTGACTAATGTGTTTTTAATTATTTCTTACTGGTAAATATATTCCGCTAATTAAGCTTTGCATTTTGACTTTTTAATTTAACAGAATTTTCCCTGCATTCATGATGCCATAAGCCTGTTTTAGAAATAAATCATATGCAACGATTACTACAAGTATTCAAAAATTCTCACCAGTCTAAAGCTTCAACAAATTATCAGTTCCCTTATTTACGTAATATATTCAAAAGAAGGTGCCAGTATGACAAAGCAATTCCTGTCGAGAGGGCAAGAACAGGTGGGAGCCTTAAATGAATTGTGAAGTCTTCCTTTGAAGAAAAATTCATCTTGAATGTTCATTACATTGTTTAGATTAAACTGTATAAAAATGAAGATCACAGCCAGGCACAGCGGCTCACACCTGTAATGCCAGCACTTTGGAAGGCCCATGCGGGTGGATCACGAGGTCAGGAAATGGAAAGCATCCTGGCTAAGGCAGTGAAACCCCATCTCTACTAATACAAAAAATTAGCCGGGCGTGGTGGCGGGCCTTGTAGTCCCAGCTACTCAGGAGGCTGAGGCAGGAGAATGGCGTAAACCCGGGAGGCGGAGCTTGCAGGGAGCCGAGATCACGGCACTGCACTCCAGCCTGGACGACAGAGCTAGACTATCAAGAAAAATAATAAACAGTGGATTTTTTTTTAATCTTTTCATATACAGTTTTTCAATCAGCTACTGTCTAAACATGCAATCAAATTGTTATAGGTTAAAAAGCCAGTAAACAAATGCACTCAGAGGGAAGCGGTGTGGTATTTCCCCTTATTCCAGTTTTCTCTGTGCCTGGTATAGAATGCCTACATCCTTCTTGCCCACCCCTCAGAAGCAAGAAAAGATCATCGCGGACCACAGAGGAGCCGCCTGATGTCCAGTCCATTCTCTTATCCCTTGCTTCAGTTCTCCAAGAACTAGTCACTTGGTCTTCCATGGAATGATCCACATTAAAGTGTTATATTCTTGTTATTTTTAACTATTTGAGCTTAGCAATAACTGAACAAGGAGTAACCATTAACTATTGCTGGTGAAACAAATTATGATACAAATTCACAAAATCTACTTGCTTGTTATTGAGCAAAAGCAGCTCTTAACACAATGCATATGTGGAAAGAATCCAACCATCACCACCGAAAGGAAAAACGGGAGACGAGAGAAAGCAAATTATGTGTCTGAATGTGGTATTTTCCCGCCTTTTAATTAATTATTTCCCCAGAAACCCACTCCAGGATAAACTTACGCTATGATATACAAATTGTTTGGCATATTATACTTTCTAGAATACATATTAAATTGGCCCTTACGGCTCCTTGGAGAAATGTATGTCTGAGGCAGGAAATATAAGATGAGCCTGGAGCATCTAGCAATGCCAGAAAGTTAGAAATTGCTAAAGGAGAAAAATATTAGCCACGTCAAAAGGACGTAGGAGTCAACTTGAAGGAGCTCCCAATGGCCAAAGTTGAACAATGTTGAGCAATAAAACAAATTATGATAGCGTTTTATTATAACTCAAAGAATACGATAAAATCTTTAAGTCAATATTGGTATAAATAAATGATTGGATAAGTAAATAAACGTCAGAAGGGATAAATCTTCCTTAAAGAAAAATTCTAAATAATATATGTAGATTTATTCCCTCTAAGTGGTATGACTTAATTCCCCTCCTGATGAGTGAGGGCTGGATTTATTCACTAGTTTCCAAAGAACACAAGGAAAGGGAAAAATAGAAACATTACAATGAAAAACCTTGGCAACGACCAGTATTATCACCATTTAAATGTCATGTTGATGTCATTTGCCCCGAGATGATGCAATGAGTAGGCACCTCACTCCTGTAATATTCTCTTTCCCAACTCATAACCCCAGTCTAATCATGAGAAAACATCAGGAAGTCCAATTTGAGGGCTACTCTACAAAGTATCTTACCAGCACTCTTGAAACCTGTCAAGGTCATGAAAACAAAGAGACCAAAAGTCAACAGGAGCCCGAGTGTAATGTGGCATTCTGGGTGGAATCCTAGGATAGAAAGAGGACATTAAAAACAAAATGAAAGCCAAATAATGCTTCTAGTCTACCTAAGAGGATTGTGCCAATGTTAATGTTTTAGATTGAACAATGTACTGTATCATGTAATATGTTATTTGAGAAAGTTGCATCAAGGCAGTATGGAAATTTTATTTGCAACATTATGTAACACTAAAATTATTCCTAGTTTATTAAAAGAACATGGCTTCATACACAACATAAATAGATGTTTGTCAAGAAAGTCACAGGAGTACCTTATTTCATGTTCTCTGGAGGTAACGGCTGGCAGGGAGTAAGGAAAGCAGAATAGACAGAAAGCAAAAATGCGGTCTCGCGTGAAATCTAGCCTGGCCTCCTCCTAGTGGATGGCTTTGGGGCATGAGTTGCCCTCACACAGCTGTCTCCACCTTGTATCAAGGGGCTTGGACTTTCATACACCCCCTATCAGGTAGGCAGTCATTGGCCATTTCTGCACCTGGGAAGTCATGACATTTCTGGTAAGAGGGCACCCATCACTGAAGGCTAACTCTAGAGAAGGGGAGTCACTGTAACACCTTAGAAGCCAACATTTACAGCAGCCAGCAAAAGGCTTCCTTCCTAAGGTGATCACCAGTCCGAGCTGGGCCCCCCTTGCTCTACAGAGATCCATCTGTCTCTCACATGAAGTTCAATTCATCCAGGCATAGCTTCTCTGAAATCCTATTTGGCTGTAATCCTTATAAAAAATTTGTAAGAGTAGAGTGGGGCAAACAAAGTTTCTATTGGCGCACGTGATTCCAAAGCTGTAACTGATTCTCACCATCTTCCTCAATATCAATTGGAGTAATTGCCATTTTGAATCAAAACCAGGTTGTGAGAAATGCATTCAGATTTTATTCATCTTTTGAGCCAAAGAGGCAAGTAATGTCATACATAATGAACCAAAGTTATATTCTACAGAATATCCAAGACATCTTAAGACCATAGTGTGATGGAGAGAACGAAACTCCTGGAGGAGGCAGCTCCCAGCTGAGAGCAATACCCAGAAGGTGAGCATGTCTGATGCTTGAGTGGCCAAAAACAAGAGCGATTTGCAGGTGGGTACACTGGGGACCTGGAAGGGCACCAATTATACCTACAATGAATACCACGAACGAAAAAAAACACTAAAGAAAAAAACATGAAACAAGAAGAAATGAATCACCCATGAATTAAAATAGAGAAGATATTTTAGGGAAATGAGTGACAATGTTATAAATACCAAAAAGAGAGAAGAACCATTTACTTGTGCTTCAGTGAGCCATGATGAATTTCATGAGGTTTCATTTATATTTACATCTGTAGAATGTGGATTACTTATGACATTTTAATGCTGATAACTGGAATGAAAAAAAATCAGACAGGATAGACACTGAAGTTTTAATAGTTCAGTATTCCAGTGGCAAATATTTAGTGTTTTGAAAATCCTGCTGCGATGATAAACTGAAATTGTCAAGACACATTTTAAAGTGTCTAATTCTCAGATCAAAGACCTTTTTTAAAGTCTGTGTTAAATATAACCCTGAGATAATTCTTTGTAAGTTATAAAGTTGTTTCAATGGGTACATCACTGGAAGGACCACTGACTGGGCAGAAAGAATCAGCTCTATGGACATTTTAAGCATTGAGAAAAGAAGTAAGGTGACTCTTGAAATGTGCATGGCTTGACCATAGGATGAGAATCTGGGTGCCAAGTATGTTTTTAATTAATAGTGACTTTTTTTTTTAACACAGTGGTTTGCTGGCCATTTTAGTGAGCCTATAGGACAGCATGCATGAACTCCACTGGAGCAGCTGGGATTTTGTGGATGATTGCAAAGAACTTTGTAAAGATTTGTGTGTCATCCAGGCCACAGGAAGCACTTTGGCCTATGAAATGTTGGCAAAGAGGAGATTGCACAAAGTCAAGCCCAGGCCTTAAAATGCCTATGTCTTTCCTCTTCTTGTCCTTCTGTGTCTGCCCTCACCATGAGGGGAAGATGCTATGGTCATCACCATTCAGGTAGGATGGAAGACATGTGGAGCCAAGCCACCCCAGTGGCTGTAGCACGGGGCAGAGCTCCTCAGCTGAGCCCAGCCTCGGTTCGCCAGACCCCAGCTAACCCGCACATCCATGAAAACAGATGTGTATTTCCGTATGCCTCTGCAAGTTGGTGTTCATGTTTCATGTAGCCAACACTAACGGAGTCAGCCGATTTTGCCCATGTCTACTCTCCGCACAGATACCTTGCTATAGATCTACCTTTCCTTTGACCCGTCTCTTTCAGCCCTGCCTCTGCTCCAGGTACACCCACTGGGAGTGCAGCCATCTCAGGTCTTCTATCATCTTTTCTGACGACCCCAAATTGAGGCCTGAACTTGGTATAACTTACCTAAGTCTTTATAGGAATTAGTTGCAGAGAGAGGAATTGCAGTGATTACCCAGTAAATATGATGCTAAAGGATACTTTTTTTTTGCCTTTTACCTGTGTGGGATGGCAAAGTAAATAACCTTTAATGAGTACCTGTTGATGTGTAGGTTATTTTGTGGTGGGTTCTAATACCCATTATCTCCTGTAATGCTTTCAGTAAGTGTTCCCATGGGTATCATCACCCTCAGAAGGGAATCAAAACTCAGAGGTTATATTATCTGGTAAACGTCAAACCATCTGGGAACTGGTGGACTGAGCTGCAGACCTAGGGCCATTTGGAGCCAAAGAGCATTTTTTCTCCACCATCCCAGTATGAACTTCGCAATGATGCTGTGATTGTGGTTTACGAAAGTCTCTAATATACTGACTTGCGAAAATCTCATATGAGATAGAACAGGAAAAATAACTCTCCATTTTGTTCTCTAAAATGATATGTGAAAATAATTTATTCTAATACCTGGTTTCTAATTTGCTAGCTACCACTAAGGGTTAGCCCTCAATATGGTCTGCTAATATTGTTCACACAAACTCAAAAATGTGCGAAGGAAAGTTTTTCCCATGTTGTCTCCCTTTAGCAACATGACAAATACATCTAATGATCTAACATCAGGATTTCTCTTTGGATGAAACTTTTGTTTATAAAATATTCACCACACTCTCCTGGATAGAAGAAAATCCAGGGGCCTGAATGTTAACACAATACTAAGAGTGCACAAAGGCTATTTTCCTCTACATGGAAACAATGTAAACTGGTAACTGATACTAGCATGGCACTGGCCATGTGCCAGGAAATGAACTGTGCGTTTTATGCTTGAACTCATTTGATCCTCAAATATCCAATACTTTAGGGAGCACTTTTACTAACTCACTTTTCCAAATTGGAAAACTAGCCACAGAGAAGTTGAATAACTTTCCCAGCAGTATAGAGCTGTGAGTGGAAGGATTAGAACTGACAACCAGGCATCCAAGCCCCTGCTTCGGATATTGTTACTCAAATAACTATTATTTGCCTTGTCTCCTTTGGAATGGAATTTTTTGCAGAAGGAGGAGGTAGCGGCAGGGGGAGAAAAATAAAGAGGGAAAGGGAGAAGAGAGGAAAAAGGCAGGAGTAAGAGATGGAAATTGAATCTCTACAGGAGAGAATATTGAAGAGCTGAGTCGGATAAAAATCGTTAAGAAACATTTGGTAGTTGGAGAGATTTAAAGTATGTAACACACAGTAAAAATCACTGGCTAATATAAAATTGGGTATTTTTTTTCTTTGATACCAAGAGAAACCTTGGTAAATTCTATATGTGCAGTTGCTTATCTTAAAGAGTGTTAGGTTTATTTGTGAAGAAAGTAAATGAGATGCTGAATGTCCTCTTAGCTCACATAGCCTATGTGAACAGTGATTCTCTCAATGCCTTACCATGTGCATGAAATGATATGAAACTAATACCATGCATGGCAATACTTCAAAAAAATAAGCTGAGGTGTTTTGAATGAAAAGAATATGAAACTAATGAAAGCATTTTTTAGGTACCATCTCTCATCTCATTGGGAATAGAAAAATAATTAGTGAAATAATTTTAGTGAAATAAAATTAGTGAAATAATTTTCTCCTATGAAACAAGCATGTTTTAGGAAATGGTTATGATCTATTCTCACTGAGATAGAGGAGAATAAAACTTAAAGGGAGTAAGAAAAATCTGGAGAAAAAAGGAGGCAAAAAAGAACGTCAAACTGCTAAGAGACCACATACAAAAATCATTGGCAGCAGGAAATAAGACATAACAGGGGTGTTTCTCATTCTTCAAGAATCTGTTTAGTATTCTCTACCATACATCTTCCACTTCTCAAGGAAGAATTTCTGTTAACAAGGAATTTCAGAATAGTTCCTGCTTACACAAAGATCTTCAGTGGCAAAGGCCATCAAATATTCTTTCCTAAAAATTTAGGAAGGGCAGAAGTAATTCTACATTGTGGGGAAGCAGGGCTTTCCCCCCAGCGTATCTGTGACCACAGAGATGAGAGAGTTGATCCTTCCTGCCGCAGCAATGCTCATAGCCCTTTGTAAATGAAAGGCCTTCAATAAGTGGCCATAGGTGAACAGGACTCCATGCTGTCAGTTAATTCTTTCCTAAGTACAAGATCACCAAAGCAGGCAGAATTTGCATCATGAATCATCGTAATTTCTTATTCTCATTTGTAAGGGTGATAAAGGCAAATGATGCCCAAAGTAAAGTTTCTAATTTCTCAATTTTTAAAGCTTAAATTGCCCAATTCTGCTGATGACACTAGACACAAGTTTTATTCTGCCACGAAGGCAGTAAATTAAATCAGCACAAACCACCCATATGTTGACTTTTCCAGTGACCTTCTGGTATTTTGCTAACTAGTAATCTATAATCCATCAACAGGGGATTCCATACTTACTACACTGAACCACTTCCAAATATATGATCCAATTTATTTCATCTGCAGTCAAAAGGGTTATGTTTGATTGCAAGAAGTGTTTTTGTTTTGTTTTGTTTTTTAAATTACCTAAGTTATACAAATCTACTTAAACTGACAATGCTAAACACTACAAAGATACAAAGCAACTGAAAGCCTCACATTGTTGGTTGGAATGATGCAAAGTGAGACAGTCACCTTCTAAAGAGTTTGGCATGTACTACACATACGATCCAGCAATGACACACTTAGGTATTCATCCCCCCAAAAAAAAAAAAAAAAAAAGCCACGTCCGTAAGAACATTACGTAAGTGTTTATTGCAGTTTTATTCGTAATTTTGAAAAAGCTGAAAACCCAAACATCATTCAATGGGTGAGTGGTACACACATGTAAGTCAAACACTACTCAGCAATATATAGGAATAAACCTTTGGTAACACACAGCTGTCTTAGATACATTTCAAAAGCCTTATGCTGAGAAGTCATACTTAGGTTATGTATTTTATGTTTTCATTTATGACAACCTAGAAGAGGGAATATCAAAGGAACAGATCATATTGGTGTCTGACTGAGGAGTGGGGAAAGGGGACTACCTATGAAGACTTTTGGGGTGATGTCAGATATTATATTTGTTGATGTGGTTGATATTGCATGAGTATACACGTTTGTCAAAATTCGTAGACCACACCAAAAAATGTGATGACTCTGTACTTACTACTCTTAATATTTATCTTTTCATATAGAAAAATAAAAACAAAATTAAACTTCAGTTTCTTCCTCTGGGTGTTACCCAATGGTAACTTCACAAGGTTGTCATGAGGATCAAGCAATATAGTGCCAAAATATTTCCTAAACAGTACGTTACATGCAGTATCTGTTACCTGGGTAGGTAATAGGTCACACGTTGTTTCCTGTTTCCCAGAGGAATTCTGTTACTTGCCCATTTGCACTTACTGGTATAGTTTGTCATTTGAACTAACGTCTAGATTCCATTTCTGTGAGTTAAATATTTTTTTCCATATTTTTGTTTCCATCCATCCTATGCAGTAAAAAAAATTACCCAGTAATTTTTAATCTTAATTCCTTTGAAAAAGGGTATTTTCTCCATAAAATTGAACATATACATATAAACTTTTATATTCAACTATACATGCTTCACAACAATTCTGGGAGAGCCCATTTGCTTGGTTATGTGTTGTTCCTTGTAAAGTAGTCCTCTCTTAACAGTGGTTTTGCTTTCCATGGTTTCAGGTACCCATGCTCAACCATAGTGTGAAAAGAAATGGAAAATTCCACAAACCAATAATGCATGTTTTAAATTGCATACTTCTGAGTGGCTTGATGAAATCTTGTGCCGTATCTTGCTTTGCCCCTTCATCAAAAGAAGCATGAGATATCTCGAGAGGGAAGTCACATTCCCCTAACTTTTATTAGAGTATATTGTTATAATTGTTCAATTTTATTGTTCATTTCTGATTGTGCTTAATTTATAAATTAAGCTATCATAAGTATGCATGTATAGGAAAAAAAACTATATACAGGGTTCAGTACTATCTGTGGTTTCAGGCATCCACTTGGGGTCATGGAACATACTCCCACGTGGATAAGGGAGAATACCATACTCATGAATTCTCCCCTCTGATGGAAACGCTCTCTCGTATCCATCTTAGGCAAAGACTTCCCCCCTCTTTCATCCCAATTTTTTGTTGTAGGACGACTTAAGGAGACATATCCTGGTATCAAATTTGCAAGTGCCCAACGCAGTACTGTAGACAGTGTCTTAAAGCAGATCTCTGGAATTCATCAATCTTGCATGACAAATTTTACACCTGCGGGACAGTTACTTCTATTTGCCCTCCCCTCAATCCCTGGCAACCACCTTTCAACTTTGTTGTTATGAGTGTCACTATTTAGATATTTCATAGAAGTAGAGTCATACAGTGTTTGTCCTTTTGTAACTGGCTTACTTCACTTAAGCATAATGTCCTCCAGATTCATCCATGTTGTAGCTTATGGCAGGCTTATCTTTATGGGTGAAAAATATTCATTATCTACACTACATTTCTTTATTCATCTGTTGGTGGGTATTTAATTGTTGCCGTATCTTGTCTGTTGTGATTGATGTGGCAATGAACATGGGAGTACAGCTATCTCTGGAAATGTGATTTCAATTCCTTTGGAAGTATATGCAGAACCAGAATAGCTGGATAAGTGCTAGTAACTCTGGCTTTATTTTAAGAACTGCCATTCTGGTTTCCATAGTGGCTCTACCATTATACAGTCCCACCAATGCTATGCAAAAGCTTGGCAGTGATTTCTCCGATATAACACCAAAAGTAAAATTGGACAAGTAGAACTATTTCAGAGTATAAGCATTCTACAAAGAACAGAGAGAAAAGGCAACTTAGAGTGGGAAAAAATATTTACAAGTCATAATCTAATGAGGCATTAATATAAAAGTATAAGGACTCCAATAACTCAAGAATAATGACCTGCATAAAAATGGGCTAAGAACATGGACATTTCTCCAGAAAAAAAGACGTATAAATGGTTAACAGGTACATGAAAACATACTCATTAGGGAAATGAAAATCAAAATCATAGTGAGATATCACCTCTCACCGGTTAAGATGGGCATTATCAAAAATACAAAAGATCAAAAGTATTGAGGAGGATGTGGAGAAACGAACCCTTCACCCCACCTTGAATGATGTGGTTTTCCTAAGGATTGGCCACGAGAGAGAACAGGTAAGGCAGCCCTAGGTTTTTCTAATTAGAAGTGAGGAGACAAGGAGCCTGTATTTTAAAGCTTTTGCGGCGGTGGAGGGTGGTGTTCACAGGCTACCGAGGACAGAGCCTATCTCATAGAAAAAGCCAGGAGAGAAGACGAGCAAGCGTGCAGACCATGGAGGAGAAAGAATCCTGAGAATCTGAGTTCTACTACCCTTGCTGTCCTGCACTTCACACGGATGACATATCCTGTAAAGATTAGCTCCATGCCCTCTCTTTAGAATGGTTTGTATCTTCTGAGTTAGGTTTGAAGAGGGTTTTTTTTGTTTTGCAACTAAACCAATCTTGACGAATAGTCTATAGATCATTAATAATCCCCAACATAAGTCAGAGTCGTCAACTCCTACATTGAAAGCTAACATGTTCCATGCAATCACCTATCATTACTTTTAATAAAAAACCCTGGAAGCCTATAGTTAAGTAATTATCCTATTATCACATGATAAACAGCGTAAGCAGGATTTTAATCAATTGCTTTATTTTCCTATTCTTCCACCAGTGCATATAAGCGAGAAGCATGTGTGTCACCTCAGCCTCTGAGGACTCAGCAGGTGGTAAGTCTGTGCATAATCTCTTGTCCCTTGTTGCCAATAAGGATTTTTTATTAGGAGAATTGGAAATTGGGTTCTACATAATCTGGCTCCACTTCCTCTGTTATCTCAATTCTGCTACCCTTCAATTGCTCACTTCACTCTAGCCACCCAGCCACCCCATTGTCTGTTTTACAAACCTCCTAGGCATGATCCACCTAAAGTCCTTTTCATTAATCCTTGTTTCTTCTTTTCCAAGTTCTCTGCCGTTAAGTTTTCCTTTAGGCTAATTCCCTCAAGCTTCAGCATCGTTTTGCCAAATAAAGGCTTCTCTGGCCACTTCATCAAATAACGCAAACGTCCCCTCTAGTTTTTCCCTGTTCTCTTTCTTAAATTTTTCTCTGGAAGATATCATTAACATCCCTCATTATTACTTCTCTCCCACATTGGAGTGCAAGCTTCAAAAGGACAAACATAATTTGTCCATTTTGTTTATTGCTATAACCACAGCCCCCAGGAAAGTGCCTAGAACATGAGACACTCAACAGAAAGTGGTGAATAAATGAGTAAATGAATCTGGCATTTACATTACAATTAGTTTTTGGTCACCAAATACAGAACTCACTGATGAAATATTTGAGGGTTTCATAGTAGTTCTAGTAATATCAAGACTGCAATTCTACCCAAATTCCATACAGTCAAGAGTATCCTTATGGGCAAGAGTATCTGTGGAATCCAAGGATAGAATACAAGGTAGGTCCTGGTCTTACGTGGTCTGTTCGAGGAAACAGGGAACACATCAGGACTGAAGGAGCTCCACTCCCTGCCCAGCCCATTCTACAGCCTCAGGGTCTCTCACTCCATTTTTGTGTGTATACATCCCACTCTTAGCTTCTTGATAGGCGAGTTTGCTACACAGTTACTCCTAAGCAGGTTCACAGAACAACAAAAAAGGGTAAGTTATATGACTTCCATTGGTCAGGCATCCACCCCTGTACAATCATCGACGACCAGCACTGGTGAGGAGGGAGTGTCACAGGCAAACATCGTAAGGAATGCGGGCAAGTCACATTCCCTACAGAGCACTATGGGTAGATCTGAAGAGCTGACAATGAAAATATACTGAAGCATAGTCATTATGAAGTCACTGATGTAGAAGAAAAAAATAAGTCGGTGATTCTCAGCTGTTTGATGAGGTGGAAAAGACCTCCATAGGTGACATGCATTTTCCCTTCCTCCTATGACAGAAGAGGAATGTCTAACTCAGAGAAGTGCTGAATGTCAATGTTCTCACATTACTGAGCTTAGCCATTAAGAAATTCACCTGAATATCTTAAAGATCTCAGTGAAATATGAATTCTGAATTTCTTAAACACAATTAGCTTGAAATAATTTCACCAAAAATGTTTCCTACCATTCTCCCACTATTTGTCTTTGAAAGACGTGATTTTCCTCTATTTACCCATGTTTTCCACCCTCCTCCATAAGTGAAATTAAAGTCTTAATTTTTTAACTGGCGAAAAAGCTCAGGAAAAGCAGTACCGTAACACAAGATTTTGATTCAGTAAAGGCAAGTCTAGGAGTTTCACAGAAATGAAACAAGAGTTTGTCAACACTTACCAATACATATCCACAAATATATTCGCACCCTTAACATGGTTCTTTTGTGAAGAAAATAAATGTAGCACCCACAAGCTTTGTTTCGATTTGCAGAGGAGCAGGAAATAGTTTGTGTCTTTCCTTGAGATTTATCTATTTACTTTCCATTTACATTGATATGCTTTATTCTGTATATTTTTTTCTTGCACACATTTACTCCTAAATGCCTCTTAAAATCACCAAGGACACTTAAAAAAAGGAAAGCTGCTAAAATAGCGTGCACT
Organism: Piliocolobus tephrosceles; assembly: GCF_002776525.5. Classification (NCBI taxonomy): domain Eukaryota; kingdom Metazoa; phylum Chordata; class Mammalia; order Primates; family Cercopithecidae; genus Piliocolobus; species Piliocolobus tephrosceles. The sequence continues at coordinate 61,461,818 of NC_045450.1, read as the reverse complement.
GCATAGTTCTTAACGCAAATCAACTTTAAAGAATAATATAATGAAACAAAAACAAACCCTAAAGTGAATGCCACGAGGCAATCTGGAATCTGATTTATCTGGGAAAAATTATAGAAGCTAGAAATGAACTCCACAGCTATGGTTACAGCTTAATAGACCTTTATACAAATGCCAGGATATTTCTTTGCCAACAGTGGTAATTTTGACCACTGCCACATATTACTGAACTCTGAAGTTGTAAATATTTTTTTCAGACTGTATGCAGCTTAATAGTTACATGTTGACGTCTTAAATACATGGGTCAATATTTTTACGAAAAATAAAGTGAACTGCTTAATTTCACATGTTTCCTAGTTACCTGAGAGGTTACACATATCAACATTTACTTTCCCTGAGTGACTTTGGGGATGTTACCTAACCTTCTTGAACCTAAAATTTACGTACTTCCAAAATAGATGCCAACTATTTAGAGTAATTCATAAATTTTTACATTCAGAAAACTTAGTACAGCGCCTGGAACACAGTGGTCAGTATTTGTCATCATTTCTATAATTACTATAGCATTAAGGTATTTCTGTGGACTCAAATGGTCTCTATAGTAATCCAATTTTTGAAGGAATATTGTTTCCAATTATAGTTGGAAAACTAAAAAAACTAATTTCCCTTTTTCACATGGCAATGAACATTTCTGTATTACAAACTAATATATGTCTTGAGATTGCAAAGAGGATGTCGCCTTCAGTGGAGAATGAACACATACACTATGGTCAGGACTGCATTTACACACGAAATACATGGCTGCGTTTCTGCAGAGGGACTAATGTGGCCATAGCAAATCTGTTGAAGTCACAGCCATAACAAACTTGCCTTGACGAAATAGTTCACACTATTGAAATTTAACCACATCAGATCATTCCATATTTCATTTCATCCCCATAGCAGACAGAGCACTAACTGCACAGCTCTGAAATTATGTTTTCCTCGCCTTTGCATTTTTCTGAATTCTGTGAGGAACTTAATACATATGAGTAGCTTAAAAAGAAAAATTATCAAAACAAGTTGCTACATCATCTTGTCCTTTTCTGTTTTCTCATGGCCATCTTTGACTTGCAGAACAAATCACTTTGAACATTTATCAATATAGAGGGGTCAATCGAGGGCTAGTGGGGGATCTGTGTTCATAACACAAGTCATTAACCATCTCCATGGTTCTCTCTAAAAACAGGATTTGGTTCGCTTCTCTTTCTTCCATTCAGCTTGCTCCCATGCTGAATCATTTGTAGACTACATGTATACATGTCTTTACTGAAGTTTCAAAGATGATTAAGAATGACTCTTACGTGACGTATTTCTAGACCATAGAATTTCTTGGGGGAAAATATAATCTAAAACCAAAACAGAAAGAAACCAAAGGAGTAACCACTTAAAAATTTACCCTGCTGATTTTTACACAATGTCGTCATTTACCTTCATTGATAAAACCAACCAGAATCCCCAGTCTGGATGTGTTTATTAAAAGTGTATGTAAGTATTAATAAACTTGTATTTAAGAACTATCTTTTTGGTAGAATGCACTATTTCCAATACTCCTACTTCCTACTTTTCTGATGTGAGAAATGTTTTCCAGAAGCAAAACTGAATGCGTATCATTAAGTTGATATTTGATGCCAATCTCTCTAAACATGTAGACATTGCGGGCAATTAAGTTCCTGTAAGGTAAGCCATAAGTTATTGGTCACAGCCTATGCAATTTAGTTGCTACAGTATGACTCTTACGGCTAGAAAATTTTGCAAAGAGCTGTAGGCTAAAGCATCCAAAAATATGAAAGAAATGTAAACCATTTAACATGCATATTTATATTTGCATATGCATATTTAAAAATATATACAGTCAGCTGGTCAAATCAAAGAGAAGCAACTTGGTGCACTGGCTGAGAAAAGATGTCATCTCAGGAGTATACAGACCTAAGAACAACAACGAAAGCATGTTTCTAAATATGAAGATTCAGACTAGGGTTCCCCTGCTTCCCCACTTTGCTGTCATGTTTTCACCAGGCCACAGAAACGTTCTGAAAGCTGGCAACCATTGAAATCGTCTTCCATGTGCCAATACTATGTTTACCAAGAAATGAAAAGGCGATTGTGCCAATAATAAAGTAAACTCTGGCCAGGTGCAATGGGCTCATGCCTGTAATCCCAGCACTTCAGGAGGCTGAGGTGGGAGGATCCCTTGAGCCCAGAAGTTTGAGATTAGCCTGGGCAACACAGCAAAAACCTGTATCTACAATTGTTTTTCCGATTAGCTAGGCATGGTGGTACATACCTATAATTCCAATTACTCTTGAGGCTGAGGTGAGAGGATTGCTTGAGCCTAGGAGATCAGGTCTGCAATGACTCATCATTGTGCCACTGCACTCCAGCGGGGAACTGAACACGATTCTATCTCAAAATAAAAATTAACTTGGTTTGGCACAGATTCCTGTGTCAAATTTTCCAAAGAACTAGTATCAAATCCAAAGGGTATTTTTGGTTCGTATTTTAAGGGGTTGTCAGAATACTATTAGCTCTTTTCTACAAAATGGTTCTTTCATGCATTACCTAATAACAAACAGGAGAAAAGGTTATTCTTTCTGTAGAATGCCAATTCTATTAATATTGGGACTATAGAAAAACCATTATATGAAACTAGCTTAGAAATAACTAATGCACAAAAAATTCATTAACGAATGTTAAAACCATTAGGTCAAAGTTGATTTCACAACAGGGTATTTTTGTAGTTTCAAGATTTTTCACCACAGCGCTTAGTAACAAAAGGCACAATGTATCTTTAGTGGAGAAATTTGGTGGACACCACCTTAAAGTGACAAAAGATAGCATTACCAACTGGTGGGATAAAATGACAATAGGTGTTTCCTGATATGATCTAAGGACACATCACTTACGTAGTAGTCTGCTAAAAAATGTGTAACTCGAATTGAAAGAAGAGGAAAGATTCAGCTCAACTCTGAACAGGCCACCAAACGAATGTCAGTATCATGAAAGACAAATGTCTGAGGAACTGCCCCAAATTACAGCATATAAGACATGGCAACTCAACGTAAGATGTGACCCAGGTTGGACCATGGGCTGGAAAACAAGTTGCCATATAGATAGTATGAAATAATTGGAAAAATTTGAATATGGAAGTATATTGGTAACATCACTGAATAATTTTCTAAATTTGGTAATTTCACTGGTTATGCAAAAATTGCCGTTTGATAAAACATGTTGAATTTAGTGAAGAGCAATGTTCTCTACAACTTTCACATGTTCACCAAAAACAATACTGAATAAAGTAGATATGACACAATGTTAGCAGTGAAGGGAGACGTGCAAATGAAAAAGTGCTTATCAAGTTTTCTGTAGGTCTATTTTTTTCCAAGATGAAAGTATCAATTAAAACAAGGCCAGGTGTGGTGGCTCATGCCCATGATGCTAGCACTTTGGGAGGCTGAGGCGGGCAGATTACCTGAAGTCAGGAGTTTGAGACCAGCCTGGCCAGCATGGTGAAACCCTATCTCCACTAAAAATACAAAAATTAGCCAGGCATGGCAGAACACGACTGTAATCCCAGCTACTCAGGAGACTGAGGCAAGAGAATTGCTTGAGCCCAGGAGATGGAGGTTGCAGTAAGCCAAGATCAGGCCATTGTACTCTAGCCTGGCCAACAGAGCAAGACTCTGTCAAATAAGTAAGTTAATTTCAGTGAGACAGGAGAGGAGATCAGCCAAGGACTTAATGTTGTATTCTATAACCTGCCATGCTGGAAACCTAGAAAGAATAGAAATTCACACTTAAGAAATAACCACTCCTGGTTATTCTCAAACAGGTTATTTAACTTCTATTATATCCTCTGACCTGATAAAGCCAGAAGAAAAAAGAATTAAAAATCCCTTATAGATTGTCAAAAGTGCAGGCTTCTGATGGGCAGGACCATGGAGAGATGGAGCTTCCTTGCAGAAGCTTTTCATTGCCAACTAGACAGCTTCCTGGAGGTCAGGAGGCAGCTGTAGTAGCAGAGGCTTCTGGATTTGACGTCTCTGGAATGCAGTTTCCTCATTGAATTCTCCACCAGCAGTGGCAGCAGCTTGTTTCCAGCCTAGGTCTAGGTGCAGCCTCAGTGGTTATTACCCTAGAGCAGTAATTCTACAGAGGAAAAGTCAGTGATCAGTCTCACCCTAGACACAGTAAGAAACTGGTAGCATGACCCAGCAATGTGTGTTTTAACAAGCCTTCCGGGAGATTTAGATGGAAAGTCAAGTTTGTGTAACTGTGTCACCTCGTAGGGTCAGTATCCAAGAGACTGAAGGATTGGTTTTAGGACTCACTTTCCCAACCCACGGATACCAAATCAGAAAATGTGCAAGGGCCTTACATAAAATAGCATCGTATTTTCATACAATTTATGCATTTTTCTGTATACTTTTAATTTGTAGATTACTTATGGCACCTAATACAATGTAAAAGTTATGTGACTAGCTGTTACACTGTAAGGTTTGGGAAATAAGGAAATAAAAAGCCTGTAATGCAATCGGTACATACATAACCCAGTGTCCCATGGAAACAGAGAGACACCTGTATGCTGTGTGCTGTTCTTCCAGGACTTGTAAGGAAGGCCCATACCTTCGGATCCCTCCACTGGATTTGTAAACTCCAAAATCCTTGCATTCAATTCCATTCTTTTCAAAATCAGTCAGTCCATCCAATATATTACTATTTTTAGAACAATTGTGTAGAGTAGGATGTTATACTGTATTCATAGTTTAAAAATAATGTATTTGTTAGTGATGTTTGGCTGTGTTTCCACCCAAATCTCACTTTAGGTTTTAAGGATCCCCTTGTGTCAAGGGCAGGGCCAGGGTTAGATAGTTTAATCATGGGGCCGTTTTCCCCATACTGTTCTCATGGTGGTGAATAAGTCTCATAAGATCTGATGGTTTCATAAATGGAAGTTCCCCTGCACACGCTCTCTTCCCTGCCACCACATAAGATGTGACTTTGCTTCTTTGTATTCTACCATGATTGTGAGTCCTCCTGAGCCATGTGGAACTGTGAGTCAATTAAACCTCTTTCATAAAGACATACCCAACACTGGGTAACTTTATTAGCAGCATGAGAACAGACTAATAGTTAGCATACAATTATTATTGTATCTATATAAAGATGAATTTGATCTGTATTCTTCTATCTTATAAATTATGTCCCTTGTATTTTCTACAGATCAATAAAGGCTGGAGAGTATTTTTAAACCCACTGTGCTTCCCACTTGAATACAGCCCTTCTTAGAACAGTGATAACAGATGTAGATGGAGGAAGTAGAACACATCAGGTGCATTCCAGATAAAACATTAGCCCTGGGTTTCTGTAAGCCTTTGTCTGGTGATAACGGTATTACCCATTAAAAAATCTACCATTAGTTTTGGGTGTGATGGCTCGTGGCTCATGCCTGTAATACCAGCGCCTTGGGAGCAAAGTGGGAGAATCACTTGAGCCCAGGATTTTGGGATCATCTTGGGCAACATAGTGAGGCCCTCTCTCTGGAAAAAATAATTTTAATTAGCTGGGCACGGTGAAGGTGGAGGCTGCAGTGAGCTGTGATTACATCACTGCCCTTTGGCCTGGGCGAAACAGACCCTGTCTCAAGAAAACTAGCATTAGAAAATTGGAAAGCAATCAACTACCCTTATCCCTAAATAACTGGATGTTTTTGTCATTGCTTCATATTCATAGGAAGGATCTACTGCTCATATACAGATTATCAATATGGTGGGTAAAAGATCTGGCTATTCTCATTTGATGTTCAATTTCAGAAACTAAAAATTTTCCAATACTAATGATTTGAAAGTGGGACTGTTGGGGTTTTTGTTTAGACGGAGTTTTGCTCTGTTGCCCAGGATGGAGTGCAATGGCACGATCTCAGCTCACGGCAACCTCTGCCTCCCAGGTTCAAGTCAATCTCCTACCTCAGCCTCCCGACTAGGTGGGATTACAGGCATGTGCCACCATGCCCGGCTAATTTTGTATTTTTAGTGGACACAGGGTTTCACACCATGTTGGTCAGGCTGGTCTCGAACTCCTGACCTCAGATGATCCGCCTGCCTCGGCCTCCCAAAGTGCTGGGATTACAGGCGTGAGCCACTGCACCTGGCGCCTGGTTATTTTTAAAGATTAATTTTTAATTGCTTTCTGTTTTTCAATAGCCTTAAAAGTTGTTCCCAAAATAAACTCACACAATATGTGTATGAAATAAAAATGTAATTTTAAGATACCTTAAAAGTGCTCCACTGAAACAAGAAACCAAGAAACCATCACTTTACCTGGGACAAGAGACAAATTCAACTAAATGCAGCATTCCTTTTACACTGAAGACTGTTTTCTAGAGATGGGATTTTATGTACATTTTAAGCCCTTATATACCCCCTAGACTTCCTATCTGTTCAAAAAAATGGTCAACTCCTCTTTTAATGTTCAACTCCTCTTTAGGCTGGATTTCTATTAGCCACCACACACTGGGGATGGGGGTGCATTAAGTATTTTGAGAGTTAACATTAAGATAGCTAAAGAGAGATTAAATAAATTACAATGCATTATGAAGGCACATCTGAAACGTTTTCTCATCATTAATGCACTGTGAGAATTGATTTTGGCTTTACATCTCAGTATAGTCTATATGATCTCCAGTGAGTGGTCCCAGGAGTCTCTATTTAGCATGGAAGCAAGAGAGACTTTCTGTGCATTCATGTGAGGAGGTTTTCTAGTTTTGTTCCTGTTCAGTGAAAACGGTAGGAAGGAATATAATAAATCTGAGCACATATGTTCTGACTTTGAATCCAATGACTGCCAGTCTAATGGCAGGCTAAACGCTTAGTACCTAATATCGGCATCTGTGCCTCCCCATGTTAGCTTGTTTTTAATTCTTACGTTTATTAGGTAGAATCACAGTATGATTCCCCTCCTGCAGACTACTCATTTGTATTGAAAATTGTTAATAACATCCTGAAGTCCAATAATATCATCATCACAGGGGCCCCCATAGCCTTCATATTCACTTCCGCGTTACTGCACTAACAAGCGGGGATGCGGGGACAGCTGCAGCTCCTGGTGACACTTATGCAATCAGTGCTGACTTTCCCAGTGGGGACCTGAAACTATTAAAAAATTGTAACAAAGTAGGTGAATCTGATGAGTAGAGGTTAAAATGTTTGCTCATTTGTCGTTTCTGCTGGAACGCTGAAATATCCTCGAGAAGATGAAAACATTCCATTTACATTTATGTTTATGTACATACTCAGTAGTTTCCCTCCCAGGCTAACTCAGGATAAATTTATTGAATAGTATACAAAATAGATGTGCCTTTGGGCTTTGTAATCAAAGACAGTTGAGTCGAATTTTGGCTGCTCTAGTTACTACAGCGTGCCTTTAAACAACTTTTTCACCCTTTGCTTATTTTCTCATCTCAAAAATATAAACAGCAGTAATCCTTTCGTGTATTTGAGCTGTATTTAATGAGAATGCAGAGTAAAGTGCTTGTGAACAATAAACAGCTACCACTAGAGCTAATTAGCAAAGTGTTTTCTGTGGGAAGAATATGCTGTTTCTTGGATTTCAAGTGAAATACATCTATTATGCATTCAAATGCATTAAATATATACTAATACTTTCTAAATTATATCTTTCATGTTGGGATCTTGAGGGGCCAAATTAACGTAGCTCCATGAGTCATTTCAATTAATCAGCAAATAATCTCGTTTGAAATGTGGTTATACATTTACTTAAATATTTTAGATGGAAGACAATTTTGTCCTATCAATCATGTTCTTTCATTTTTATGGCTTATTTTTGGACTCAAGAGAGTAATAATTGAGGATTTCTGCTTCTGGTGATGGAATAGTTTGCAGCTGACCAAAATGTATGCCAAGAACACTAGAAAAGGATATATAATAAAAAACACATTTGTGAAGGACAGTTAGAACTTCTGAAGCCAAGAACCTGGAGAGAAGGAAAGCACATTGGAGACGAGCCCAACATTCCGTATTTTTAGAGTCAAGACATTTGCAGATTGTTAAACAGCATAGGGTAGGATGTAGAAAAGCTGAGCAGAAAGTAGCCACTAAGCAGTGTTCCACAGTCTTACAGGAGGCGGATTCGAACATCAGGGCTCAGATTTCTTCAAGTAGTCAGGACTTGAGGGGGCAAATCCTGCAGGGAACGTAAGAGGTGCAAAGTGAACCTGGCTGCTCCAATTTTCATCTCTAAAGCTGTTTATCAATGGAAAAGGGCCACAGGGTGAGAGGCTAAGTGAAGATTGGTCTAGATTTCTAAGAAGAAAAATCACAACTTTGCAGTTTCACAGTTTAGGAAAGTACAAAACTAGAATTTAGGTTCCCTAAGTAGTAAGGTATCCTGCTAAACAACTTGTAAGTACAGTAAGCAGAAAACAGGCCAGGTTTTATAAAATATCTAAACCCACTCTCAACTCTGTGCAATCTCAGCTCGCATACATGATGTTGTAAATTAACTACACACAACCATATAAATATATATGTATGTAATTATACATAAATACATTTATATATACAGATATACACATATATATAATCTTTTATTTAGACTGGGTCTCACTCTATCTTCCTTGTTCTGGGCTGAAACCATCCCCTTTCTCAGACTCCGGAGTAGCTGGGACTACAGGCGGGCAGCAGCACCATGCCTTTTTCTTTTTGTAGAGTTGGGTTTTTGCCATTTACGTACACTGTTCTTAAACTCATGAGCTCAAGCAATCCTTGCTTTGGCCTCCCTAAGCGCTACCATCACAGGCATAAGCCACTGTGCCAGCTATTATCTTAAGTGAAACAACTCAGGAACAAAAGTCATATACCTCACTTATAAGTGGGAGCTAAATAATGTGTAGATGTGGACATCGAATTGGGAGTAACATACTGGTGACTAGGCAGGGCTGGCAGAAGTGGGGAGGGTAAGTTATTTAATGGGTACAATGTACATTATTCAGATGATGGATACACTAAGAGCCAAGACTTTACTGCTAGGCAATATATGCATGTAATAAATTGCACTTGTACTTTAAATTTACACATACAAAAACCGTAGCAGTTTTCAGGAAGGAATATGGTATCATCTAGAACCTGGAAGTTTTTTCTTATAAAATGTACAAGTATAAGAAATCATTTCAAGAAAATAGCAACAATAGTAAACAGTCTGCGATCACTGTATTTGAGTTCACAGAGAAAGTTTAAAACCGATTTATATCAAGAAAATATTCATCAGTGAGAGGAATTGTGCAGAGAACTGGAATCCAAGAAACAGTTTTCATGATTTTGGAGTACGCAAAATTTTCTGAAACTAGATGCAAAAAGCAGTAGTCTTACAGGCAAAGTTTGACAGACAGCATTTCATAAACATTAAGAACATTTGCTTATGAAAAGACACCAAAGAGATGAGAGAGGCAAAGAGTGGAAGAAGTTGTTTGCAATATGTAACCAGGGGCTCATATCCGGAATACATCAACAACTTTTAACAAATCACATTTCCCAAATAAGAGCATCCAAGAAACAGTGGATGACAACAGTGGATACAATTGAAAGGGTGGCCACATGTTGGCGAGAATGTGGGATGAAAGTAAACTGGTATTCTCCTCATGAAAGGGAAAATGCTTACTGGTACTTTGGACATTTCTTTGGCCATATATACTAAATATGAATATATATTCACATTTAGTGTGTGTGTATGTATTTCATGACCCAACAATTCAACCAGGTATATAATCCAGTTATAATTATATATCTTTTAGTATGTGTAAGATTCACGGAAACATTGTAATAACCCAAGCCCCAGATATCCACCACCTGTAGAATGGATAACTTGTATTTAAGCAATGGACTATACAAAACTAATTCACCTTCTCTACTTCAAGGAACAACTATAATCTCAAATCTAATGAACAGAAGTTTGACACAAAGTATGCTGTGTCATGACATTTGTGCAAGTTTCAAAAACAAATAGTCAATTGGTTTAGAAGTCTAGATAATGGCTATGGCTGTAGTTTTGAGTGCAAAACACAAGAATGGATTTCTGTGGTCATGGTAGTAGTCACATGGGTAAGCTTATTTAAATGCATTAGCTTGTATACTTGTGATAGGTGCATTTATTATCTAACGAAGAATCCAGTCCCTGAGAGTCCCTCAAACTTGCCATTTATAGTTATTTATAACCCATCAAACCAAATCACCAGTTTTTGTAGCTTATCTTTGCGCATAAAGAACATTTTCTATCCAGGGTTTCTCTCTTAGCTCCCACTAAGTGAAGCCTGCTTTCCAATCTTAACTCTCTCACAACACTGAACATTGGGAATTTCACCATCTCTTATGTTAGAATAATTTTTATTGTTATATAAAAGAACTAGTATGACTTGGCCCGCTGGATGTAATGTAAGCTAGATTATGACACTAGTTCTTTCAATTGCCTGAATTATGCCACTCTACTCTGAAGCTTTCTCATAGCCTTTCCTTCATTTGCCAGTTTCATTATTCACCTATCTGCAAAAATCTGGAAGCGTTATGTCCAGGTGGGGAAGGATTATGAATACAGGGACACTATATTCTCCCCACAATTTTAACAAGGACAATGATTTTCCTAAATTTCAACTGTTGCTTATTTTGCTAATTATCAGCAGTCAACCTAAGCTAAAAGTTAATATTCGTATTCTACCAGTGTGGGTTTGTTCTTGCTTTTTAAAATGTGTTTATCAGGGTTAACATACCCTTGGTTCTATGCAATAACACTATTTCTCCCCAAACAGAAGTTAACATGCTCTAGGAAGATGTTACTGTTACTATTTTTTAAAATCCAACAATCTCATCATGCTTTATCTAATTCTTTTACTTTGCAGCTTTATTGATCCTTACTGTAAATTATTACTATCCTCACTATCTGTACTTTCTCTAAAAGTTCACTCAAAAAAATAGCGCCTTAATTGTCAGCAAACAATATTACAAGCGAGAAGCTATTATCACCTTATCTATCTGTGAATCAGTATCCAGGAGGTACTATAGCTCAAATCAAATGAACTCTGCCGTCTGGTGTTGTCTAGGGAAAAGAGTGAGACGTAAGAAAACAGGTGAGACCAGCCAGTGAGTTGTTCCCTTCAAAAAGCAGTGTGTGTCTAAACACCGTCAAATCTCTAAGTTTTTAGAATCAGAAAAGTTCACTTTATAATGACAGACTAGTCTGTGTCTCCAGTAGTACTGGAATAAACTGGACCCCAAGACCTAAGAAACAAAAATGTCTGAAGATATTAGAGAGCTACCTTTAGAAGTCCATGAATATTTGTAGGGCCAAGAACTGGAAAAAGAAAAGTCAAGGGATGTGATTGATATACTTGGTTCCATCTCCACTCAACGCAATGCCAGTTCTGAAAGCAGTTGCTAAGGGACTGAGAGGAGTACAAATGGCCACAGTTCTATGCAACTGGGAGGAGGAAGCAAAGATGGAGTTTATATTCACCCACGAAGAAGGGACTGGGGAAACCAACCAGGCTTTTCGTTGGGTTCCTGAAATCACCTAAGGTTATTAAGTGAACCAGAAACTAGTGCTCACCAATGTTGAAACATCTCATTTAAAATAGACTCAATTCTCAAAGACATTAAGGCAACCTACTCCTAATTAGGTATTTGCTTGAAGCAGAAATAAATCTTCAAGTCTTATATTTAATGTAAATATACAGAATTCAATAACAACTTGACATGAAAGACAACTTCACTAAAAAAAAAAACAGGTGCAAAAGAAACGCAATGAAAATATCATATGTACCTCGAAAAAAGTGATCATTAGGACTGGCGTGGTGGCTGACACCTGGAATCCCAACACTTTGGAAGGTCGAGGGTTGGGTGAATCACTTGAGGTCAGGAGTTCGACAGCAGCCTGGCCGACATGGTGAAACTTCTAAAAATACAGGTTATCCAGGCATAGTGGCGGGCACCCATGGTGCCAGCTACTCGGGAGGCTGAGGCAGGAGAATGGCTTGAACCTGGGAGGCAGAGACTTCAGTGAGCCGAGATGGCACCACTGTACTCCAGCCTGGATGCCAGAATGAGACTTCATTTAAAAAAAAAAAGATAATTAAAATGTTTATACTATTAAAAGACAAGATAGGCCAGGCTCGGTGGCTCACATCTGTAATCCCAGTACTCTGGGAGGCCAAGGCGATGGATCACGAGGTCAGGAGATTCAGACCATTCTCTGCCTAACATGGCAGAGCTTGCAATGAGCTGAGATCCAGGCACTGCACTCCAGGCCTGGGTGACAGAGCGGGACTCTCAACTTCATTAAAAAAAAAAAAAAAAGGGCAAAAACTGGAACCTTTAATAAAGTGTAAAATGGAAGTTCTAGAAATAAAACCATACAAAATGAAACTAACTGCCAAATGAATGCATATCGTGGCAGTTTAGATAGTTAGAGAGTTGAGATGCGTAGGTGAGAATCAAATACCATGAATAAAGAGGAGTTTAGAAAGTATGTGGTCTGTTTAACACTGCTTAAAAAAATAAATCTTTAATACATTTTTTTCTGGTTAACTTAACAAAAAAGAACGGCTGGATTTGCAAAATAAAGCAATGAAAGCCAAAACAATTATTTCTCATTTCTCCAAAGCACTAAAAGAAAATAATACAAACAGTCAATATAGAATTCTATGTCCGGTAAAAGATTCTTCAGAAAATGGAAGCAAGACATTTTGAAATACAATTTGAAAGCATATGTCACCACAGACCTTCACTAAAAGGATTAGTAGAAAGTGCTCTCAGAAGGAATATACTAAGGAAAGAGAAGTGCAACTGAACAGATAACTGAGTAAAAGCAAGTGATTCCTGATTGTATAGACATGACAATGCCTTGTGGAATTTAGCAGTCACATATTTAACACTAACTGTCCATGAGTTTGGGAGAAAAGTTCCTTAAGGCTCTCGCATTGACTAACATGGGGCAAAAGTATTAATTTAAATTAGACTTTTAATCCAGAATCCATGCTGCAATCTCTAGAGTAACATCTAAAATAATGTACTATCTTATAAACAGAGGAGGTACACGAAAAAGAAAATAGTTATTGTCAGTTCCTCCAAAGAAAAGCCTCTGAAAACAAGACTTGTGAGCTGCTAGTTTTTGTGGGGACATTACCCAGGGAGCAGGGCAATATGGCAGAAATCAAAGCTAGGAAGGAGTTACTACAGGGATGTGGTACTGACTTACCCACCATGATGGGCTACAAGGATATGTCCTACCAGGACTGTCTGAAAATTTTAGTGAAATAAATGTCACAGCTGTGTACCTAAGGAATGAAGCGGAGGAAGACATTCATCCTGATTATTGCTCAAGGGTGGTCTCATGGGCATTAGCTTCCTGGCATCCTTGGGTTTTTGAAGGTCTCTCAACTTGCAGTCTCAGGGAAGCTTCTTCTCAGATGGTAGATTGTGTGAGCAAGTTCAAGGCAAGGCATCCTGATAGCAACTGCAGAAAGTTATCAAAGTCTTCATGAAACTGACGCAGGAAGCACTGGTTAGAGAAAGAAGTGGGGCCAATCACATTTTGAACAAGTATACCACAAGCTCCGTTATAAGAATTGTATGTTGTTCCTAGATATCCACCAAGATTCGTTCTTCAGATCCCAGAGATCCTGTGAGATACTCAAATTCTTCTTCAGTCACGCCTTGTTTTACTTAAATGATAGAGTGTGTATCTCTTGTATCCGACTAATAATCCAACTGATGGGCAAGAAAATGCCATGAATATTTACGCATAGTGTTGACTTCAAAGAACCAAATATTTCGAAGTGTATCTCCAAGAAGTAAGATCCCCTGGCAGAGAGAGACATTGCTACAGAATGTACCTCTGTAAGTGATACTTGGATTTTACATTAAATGAGTGCAGAAATTCAAGTACTTTGCGAACTGTAAGAGTCATCCAGTGAAATCAATGTTTCTGAACCGAGAGCTGTTTGAGCTCAGGTATTAAGATATCATGTTCTTATGTTCTAGGTATGTAAAGCAAGATACAGTCAAGTGTTGATAAAAGATACTTCATTTTACAGAAATATAGAGGCTCCCAACTAGAATGTATCTAGGATTACACCTTACATCTAAAGAAAAAATGTTACAAAAAAGTTTCATACAAGGAAAAAAACATGCTTGAGTCAGGGTGGAAGCAGTATGTTAAAAACAAAGACACGAAATTATATATGCTTAATGTACTTTTCCCGTTTGCATCAATTATCACTAACCTTTGAAATGTGAAGATAGAAATATTTAAGTGAAACAAAGCATAGGAGATGTAATAAGACAGTTGTACCCGATAATAAGTTTCCAAATTCATAAAATAGATAAAAAAACTAGTAAAGTTGTGTTTACGATAATTTAGAAACGAAAGTTTAGGCAGAGTTTCCCCAAAATGACAGTTCATCCAGAGACCACAAATAAGATGCAAAGTTAAAAATTCAGGTAGTGATATGGTTTGAATTTTTGTCCCCACCCAAATCTCACATCAAGTTGGAGAAGGAGCTTGGTAGGAGGTGACTGGATTATAAGGGCGAATTTCCCCCTTGCTTTTCTCATGGAATTGAGTTCTCACAAGATCTGATGGTCTAAGCGTGTGTCGCACTTCCCCACTGCCATGTGAAGGCAGCCTTTGCTTTTGCTTCCCCCTTCACCTTCTGCCATGATTCTAAGTTTCCTGAGCACTCCCAGTCACGTTTCCTGTTAATCCTGTGCAATTGTGAATTAAACCTCTTCTTCATAAATTACTCAGTCTTGGGTAGTTCCTTACAGCAGTGTGATAATAAAATACAGGAAGAAACTGGAAGACCTGGCAACATTTAGGTTACAGTGTAGAAAACTAGAGATGGGGAACAAACAAATCAGGGGGGTCTGTAAATACAAGATTGCCACATGCAAGAAAAAATGCTCACCTTTTAACTGTGTGACAAATCCTCTAGATTTCTAGGAGTCATCATATATATACATATATGTATGACTGAGAAACTAAAGAGTGGAACGTGCATTTCTCACACACTTTCATGTTGTATGTCTTTTACCTAAAGGTTGGCTTCCCATTGCCAACACAATGATGCTCTAACAATCTGCCACAATTCTCCTATCATTGATGCTGGTAAGGAATGGATGTGCATGTGTGATCTGAGGTCACCCTTAAAGAATGGAAATGCTTATTTGCCTTTACGTAATAGCCATAAACCACACCCCATCCTGATTCTAACTCCAGAATGAGTAAGCCCATTTGAAATATATGTAAAATATCTATAGTTGATAGTCTCACCTCTTTTGACCATTTAATGCTATGGAGAGGAGTCAACAGTTATTGACATGTGGGTACAGAGTTTCAGGTTGGATGCTGACAAAATTCAAGACAGACAGCAGTGATTGTTACACAACCACATGGCTACAATCAATGTCACTAAACTGTACACTTGAAAAAGGTTAAATTTTGTTATGTATGTTTTACAATTTCTCTCATACTTGAGACGCACTGTCCTACTCTAAGCACCTCTGAATCTTAGAGATGCAAGGAAGAAATTCAAAGACAAAGGAGAACTCCAGGAAAAGAACCCAATCTCTTCAACTGGGCCGCATGTGGGTTTTCTCACCCACATTGTTGTTATACTGTGTCATATGTACTGTGCTGGATTTTTTCCTACAGTATTCCAGTCATGGCTTCCGATCCATGCCACATGACAATTTAACTGAACTGCATGCAGAGGCCACTGTGGAAGTTTCTCAATGGATCGTTTGGTTTAATTACACAGAGAATTAAGTATATGGCAAAGGGCCAATTTTGCTCTTTTGATTATTCAAAGGACACTTCACTGTGAGATTGTCATTTCTACAGCTCAGAGTTGAACTGTTTGGGCAACTGGAAATAGGTTTGACCTCTAAATGGCAGATTTTAGAAACAGTTTAGCCTATTTCAGAAATTTAAAGAGTACATAAATTAGATGGAGTATCTTTTAACTGATTTCTTATACATTTGATTATTTAAAGCCATGCTAGCCCTTTAAGAGATAATTACTTCCACTTATCATAGAAAATTAATGTCTGCATCAATCATAGGAATTTTCCACAAAAAAGAATTGCCTTCTTCAGGTATAGAAAGCAGTGAAGCAGGTGTCTGAGTCTTGGAGCCAGCCTGCCTCCCCTGGAATCCATGGTCTGTTTATCAGCTGTGTGACCTGAGCAAAATTAGATGAATTCTGGATGTCTCCGTTTCCTCATACTTCAAATGGGGATAACAGCATATTTTTCTATAACTGAAGTAAAATCCTACGTGTAAAATGCTTAGAATCATCAATTTCACTTGTAGGTATATTCCTGAAGAATTACACAATTAAAGGCTCAGATATTTGTATACCCATGTTCATAGCAACATTATTCACAATAGCCAAAATGTGGAGACAACCCCATGTTCATCAATAAACGAAATGTATGTACAAACAATGGAGTTATTCAGCCTTGAGAAGGAAAATTCTGACATATACTAACATGAATAAACCTTAAGGACATTATGCTAAGTAAAACATTATTCTACTTTATGAGGTATCTGTAAGTCAGATTCATAGAGACAAACTGGAATTCTGATTGCCAGAGGCTGTGGGGGAGGACAGAGTTATTGATACGTGGGTACCGAGTTTCTGCTTGGATGAGAAAGTTGTGAACATGGATGCGTGGCAATGGATTTGACTATAATCAGTATCACCAAACTACACTTGAAAATGGTTACAACGGTAAATTTTATGTTTATTTCACAATCTTGAAAATGCTTAAAATAATGCTACGAAGAGTGGTACTGAAATCTGGTGCCCAGCTCAGTAGCATCAACATTAACGTATAACAGCAGATAGAGATAAAAGGACAGCAAGTTATTTGCAAAATAAGGTGTATCTCCAAGGCTTACCTTTTAAAAAAAATTGCACATATTTGAGGTTTACAACATGGTGCTTTATTGGATACACATACATGCATACATACAGCGAGGACAATGGCTAACTATAATTGATTAACATACCTGTCGCCTCACACTGCGTGTGATAAGAGCAGCTAAAATCTACTTAAAAATCTCCAAATTAGGCATTTGTACCTTGAAAACTATCAAACATTAATGAAAAATTGAAGATGTAAAAGAAAGTATATTCCATGTTCATGGAAGGGAATATCGTCAGTATGTCCATTTGCCCCCGAGCAATATACAACTTTAACACAAACCATATCAAAATTCCAACTGGATTCTTCACAAGAAAAAACAATCCTAAGATTTGTATGAAACCACAAAAGTCTCCGAGTATCTGAGGCAATACTGAGAAAGCAAAACAGGTTAGGTACACATCATACTTCCTGATTTACGATTATATTGAGGTTTGATAGTAATCAAAATCATATGGTATTGGCATAAATACACAAAAATTGACCAATGGAACAGAATAAAAGGCCCAGAAATAAATTCAAAATTCAACAAGTAGTTTTTGGAAGGGCAACCTACAGACTGGAAAATTGCAAATCACATCTGATATACTTATCCAAAGTTTATGAAGAACTTCTATAAACAGCAGCAGAAAAACAACCCAATCAACAAATGGGCAAAGACTACTTACAACAGCAAAGTCATAGAACCAAACTAAGTATCCATCAATAGTTGATTGGACAAAAAATATGTGGTATATATGTCATAAAATACTGTGTGGCCATGAAAGTACGAAGTCATGCCCTTTGCAGCAACATGGATGGAGATGGAGGTCGTTATCCTAAGTGAACACCAACCCCAGAAGCAGAAGAATCAAATCACATCAAGTGGGAGCTAAACAACTGGTATGCATAAACAGAATACAGTATGGGGACTTAAAGGTATTGAATGACGGTTGGAACACTTACCAACTGGGTACAGTATTCAATATTTGTGTGGTGATGGGTACACTAGAAACCCAATCCCTACCATTATGCAAGTAATACCCATGTAGTAAAACATGTGTACCCCTTAAGTCTAAAATTTTTAAAAATGTAACAAAGGAACCGACAGACATTTCTCCAAAAATGTTAAAAGGGCCAACACATAGGAAGATGTGTTCAACATTAATCATAACTGCAAATTGAAACCACTATGAGATATTACTTTACACTCTTAAGGATGCCTATTATCAAGAAAAAATTAAGTATCGGCAAGGATGTGGAGAAAAAAGACATATACTGTTGGTGGAAATTTAGATTGGTACAACCATTATGGAAAATAGTATTGAGATCCCTGAAGAAATTTAGAAACAGAACTACCATATGACCCGACAATCCATCTCCTAGGGTAATCTGAAGGAGATAAAAATCACAGCCTCAAAGATACCTATACTCTCATGTTCATCACAGCACTCCTCACAATAGCCAACACATAACAACCTAAATATCCCCCAATTGACAAATTATTAAAATGTGATACATATAATGGCCTATTCAGTCTTAAAAACGGAGGAAACCCTGCCATCTGTTACAACACGAATAAACTTGGAGGACATTATGCTAAGTGAAATAAGCCAGACACCGAAAGAGGAATATTGCATAATCTTATTTACATGTGGAATATATATGTATAGACACAAAACAGAGCTCAAGAATTGTGTCTGAGTAACAGACCGGAGGCCATTTCCATAGCAACTCATTCTGCTATTTATGAATTGCAGTATGTAGGAGAGAACTGAAAAAGCCTGTGGAACCTAAAAGTTTTTCAATGTTTTTAATACCCAAAATTGGGAAGTTCCCTCTCATGATAAACAGAGGGTAGGGTTATTTAAATGACTAAAGTATCTGGGGGTCTATTGTAATCCTTACACTTTCATGAACCGTAAAGACCTCCTTACCCTTAAAATGAACATGCTGTGAAGAAAGTCATTACAAAATACCCAGACTGTGACAGACATTAACCTCTTTACATCAATAGCATCTACTTTCACCAAACTCCAATAAACCTAGAAATTCTTAACAGGAAGTTTTCCTTCTGCAATGAAGTTTGCTTTTGTGAACCTATGAATCTAATCTTTCACTCTTCCGAACAAAACCTAAAACAGATACTTTTTTCTCTCATTTTCACCAGGGTCCCAAATTGAGTCAACTCTTTACTCATTCTTGATAGCTAGTGGTTGTTCCCTCAGGAAAGCAAGGACACAAAAGGTGTGACTAACTCTGGTCAAAATGTTTTTTCTGTAGGAGTTGACCTGTGCATGATTTTCTCAGGTAAGAACTCCAATAACATGTTTATAAATTTCATTCTCGACCATCTGCAGTTTTGAAAGCCACTTCCAATGATGTGCCTTAAAGTGTGTATCTTAGGGCTCTGGGTTACAATCAGGAGAACTTCTTTGAGTCAGTAGTTCTCTAGGCCTCAGTTTATGTGTAAGATTAGACTAGAAGCTCTCTAAGATTCTAATTCTAAATGTTCTATGACACTCATCCTAATCCTCTTCAAGGAGAAGTTACTCAAGAGTAACAGTACATTTGTCATAAATGACTAAGGACTCAGAAAACACAAAGAATGGTTCCTGACTCACTATCCCATTTTACTGTTAGCCAACCTATAAGGTGGCAAAATGAGACAAAACTAGATTTCTCCTTCAAGGATAATTTTGCTTTTATGAAGGACTAAGTGTTAGGTTTGTAGAAACTTCCAATTGCAGAGTGAGCTGTACACAGGGACTCCACAGACAGGGACTCCACAGACAGGGACCTGCAAGGGCAGGGAGATGGTAGTTACTCCAATAATAAGGGCTAAACAACTCCAAACTGATTTCATTTTTCGCGCTGCTGCACCACTTGTTTTTTGAGAGGGTCTATGTCACCCAGGCTGCAATGCAGTGACACAGCCTCAGCTCACTGCAACCTCCGCCCGCCGAGTTCAAACCATTCTTCTGCCTCAGCCGCCTGTGTACGTGTTTTATAGAGGATTCCAATTTCAATCCTACACTAATTGCAAAGGGTCAACGAAAGCAGTTTTCAAAAATGTTTTGGGAAATATTTTCTGTAACTTGCTCTGGAGACCAATAGTAACAACTCATGGCATGGAGATGGGAACCCACAACATGACTATAGATGAACCATTTCAAGGCAACAGCCTCTTCCAGGTCAAAAGTAATCTTTCCTGTTTAACTCTGGTTCATTGGGAGAAAGGGCCGGCAAAGTTTAAACCCTCCTTTCCTGGTTGTTTCTCTACAGTCTTTCTTTCCCCTTACTCTCAAGAGGATTGCTGGGTAAAAAAAGACTGGCAAATCTTAATGATGTGTGTGAAGTCATTATCTGTACCCTCTTGTCTCCTCTCTAAAGTGAGTGATCTGGCCTGTTATCCCAGAGCTTTGGGAGGCTGAACTGCGAAGATCCCTTGAGCTCAGAGTTTAGGTCTGCACCGAGCCATCACACCACTACACTTCACCCTGAGCAACAAAGCCAGAACTTGCCTGTAAAAATGATGTGAATGATTTGGTGAAGTTTTAGGGGTACCTGCTATGGGGTCAGCTTTAGACGGACTGATCATGCCTGTGAGTACGAGGGCTACTGTCTGGCACTCACTTCTGTTTGTAGTCATTTGCCTCCAGTGAAAAGCTACTGGAGTCCCCTAGTCCTACTGAGGCCTACTGTAGCTCATCACACTGTGTACAGCTTGGTATTCTCCTGTTCAAAGCACATGGCAACTCCAGGTATTGTAACTGACAGTGCGCCATCTGTGGTGGCGGTGTATTAGTCTGTTTTCACACTGCTATAAAGACTACCTGACACTGGGTAATTTGTAAAGAAAGGAGGTTTAATTGACTCACAACATGGCCAGGGACGCCTCAGGCAACTTACAATCATGGCAGAAGGTGAAGAGGAAGACACGTCATACATGGTGGCAGGCAAGAGACGGTGAAGGGAAACTACCACAATTAAACCGTGTCTTTTAAGAACTCACTCTCGAGAACACCAAGGGGGAATTCTACCCTCATGATCCAATCACCTCCCCTCAGGTCTCTCCCCCGACACGTGGAGATGATTTGACATGAAATTTGGGTGGGGACACAAAGCCAAACCCTATCAGGGCATTATTTCAAAAACTTTCCCTAGGAGAGCATCTTCCCCACCTTGCTTTGTATGGCTTTCATGCCACCAGGAAATTAGTATGAAGGTGGTACCCTCATTGGAGGGTTGATACAGTTTGTTGCTCACATTTCCCTTTAAGTCACATGGGCATGGCATGCCCTGGGTCCACTCTCTAGGTCCAGCTCCTGGCACTGAACCTTGATACACCACTACCACTTCCTTGCACTCCTACCTTCTCAACAGCAATCTTTCTCTTTCTGGATGATCGAGCCATCTCTCACAACCTGCCCAACCTATAATATCACTTATGGTGAAATCCCATACTCTGAATCATCCTGGCTTAGGAGGTCTTGAAGTGCAAAAGCAAAGTTTGGAATTTAGCATATCCTTTTATTGCGTCTATTCATCTGTCAAAGCTATTTCATCACTGAACTTAAAAATTTTAGCTGAAAGACAAAAGAATACTAATGCAGGTTCTTCCTCATGTTTTAACAATCCCAGTTTTTCCTTGATGCAGCAGATACCTTTGGTGACAGGGAAAACATGATACTGATTGGGTGCTTACCATGTGGTATACCTTTGTTGTAAGCCATTTATATATTTACTCAGTTAATTCTTTCAAACATCCTAGGAGAAAGCTACCATTATTAACCCCTAATTCTAGAGGTCACTGAGGCTTAAATGGGTTAAGACACCTTAAGTGCAGTCATCAAACAAGGGATGGAGCTGGTGTCTTCAGTAAACAGGGCAAAGGCAGCAGCCACCCAAGAGCCACGATGACTTCATTTTTGTTTCCTGTATGTAGTTAGCTAGTTACTTAATCATTTAGTATATAAGCAAACTATTCTCATCCTTTAGGCTTCACACTTTTAAAGTAGAATGAAGGTGCCCTTTCATCTTGTATAAGCCAAAGAGGAGCTACTCAACTTGAAGGAGGAAAGGGTGAGGGGGTGTCTGGGGATGTCTATGGGTTTAGGATACAGACTGGTCCAGTTTACCTCCTCCAAAAGCTCGTCTGCTGAGCATAATTCTTATCAGAAATCCATTTGAGTAACCCTTCCCTGTGGGTGGCCTTCACATCAAAATACCTGACATATGTCAAAACTGGATTGCCTGGACTGAGCTGGATCGTAACAGCATCCAGTTCAGTTTGAGTTGATGGGGTTCAGGTACTGCACATTTGAGAAGTGGGTTTTAACTTTGTAATTTCATTCCACTTGACACTACTACTTCCCTCCACTTTTGGAGGCCTGCAGGGATTTTTGAAGCAGCGGGTGCGAAGTGAAAACACACTGACTTTGTTCCAAGAGCACGTTGTTTAGCTGTTGTGTTGTCTTGGTTTGCCGTTTTCTCTTTACCACTCTCGTGTTTACCACAGTCTAAATTCCCCTTTTTCCTTGAGCCATGAATTGTTTCGCTCCCGACAGCTTTTCTGTGTCCAGCTGACCCAGTCAACTTCCTGATAAATCTGACGTTCTAATCATGGGTGTCGGCTCACACACATTAGAAGACCGCACACTGAGGGCAATAACTATTTTGGTCCCTAATATATCCCCAGCACTTGGTACACTGAGCCATATAGTAAGCAGTCAACTTGTACTTTAACTCGTAGCACTAGCTTATGCTTTTAAACAGATGATTTCAATGTCAATACAGTAATTATCCTCAAGAAACAGATGTGGTCTTACATGCATAATCTACAAGAAGGAAATCTTGATCATCACGGATTTTGTTTGCAAATCTTCAAAATAGTAGGGGAATTTAGTGATTTCATGAACCACAGAATTAATTGCTTGCTCTGCCCAATTTCAACTACTCACTTGTCCAGTGCGTTAAAGATGTCTTTGGCAGTTTGACACTTTGTTTTACATTTTATATAGCAGGTCAACCCTACTTCCATTGTAAACCAGGAACCATAATGGTTCAGGTTTGACAGGGGAAATTTAGTTACCTTAGAATACATACCCCAAGTATATAAGCAAATTCAAAGCAAATTTATAACGTAGAAAAACATTCAGGTTTCCCGTATTTACCAACATAGTTTTCTTTGAAAATAGTCAAACTGTCAATGTTTTTAATATCATTAAGATGGCAAGTGATATGACAAGCTACTATTTTTAGTTCCTCTGGGAAATCTGGAGACATTCACTAAACTATCACAAAGTACAGCTACCTTAAAACTAAAATGCAAACACTTTGTCGTGTTTGTCATTATAGAAGTTTGCGAGTTAAATGCCCCCTTTTAAAAAAGGTTGAGTATTTTTAAATATGTCAATCCAGTATTCAAATGACTTCAAATCCTCAAAATGCTAGAGAAACAATTTCAAGTTGAAGCTGTGTTCAATCTGCCTACATCCCAATATTTAGGTGTGCCTTTTCACTGGCACTGGATTTCAAAGATTATCAAGGAAAATACTAAAATACATCAGGTGTTTGGACCTTATGTCGTTATCAAGAGTTACCCAAAATAGGAACACCATTCTTTCAGAAAACAATGTCCCTCTAAAGGCACTATCTACTTGACAATTGTCATAGTGTATCGATTTCTATTCTATATACATCACCTCTCCAACAACTCACTGTTCTAGTAACAACTAGATAGTATTATCAATTAAATCCAACTTTCCCACCAACTTACCTGGGCAAAGGGCAAGTGTGAGGCTGAATCGATTCAAAACCATGTTTAGATTTCAGTATCTGGTAGTTCCTTTAGCCATTTTGCTTCTTACATACAAATTGTTAATTCACTGTTTAATCATGTCACAGGTAAATTGTGCATTAAATATTTTAACCACTACACTAATACACCCATTTTGTCACATAGTGGCTATACTACGTGTTACAAATGTATTTTTCAAAGACACAGGTGTTATGTATCACTAATTCCCTATCACAATTTTTTCCAGTCATTTAAATTACTACCCCTGGGAAAAGCATGGTCTTTCACATAAATACCACAACACTGGAGGGACACCATTGCTCCGCAAAACAAATTTTCATTAAGAAAATAAAGTTGACCCCAAAAAAAAACCCACACTGATCTTTCAGTTGGTATCTCTCTAAAGCTCCAAAGCTTTGTTTCCAATTTACAATGTCTTTTGAAAAGGCAATTCATCGAAATACCACATTGAGAGTTTTCCTTCTGTTGACTTTTAAAAAGTTTAGAATTTCTAAGACATGGGGTTTCAGGACATTAATGTGGATACACATTGGTGGTTTAGAATAGTGTCTAGAGGGTGGAGCTCCCTTGTGCCTTCTTTAAGGAGTCCTGAGGATCAAGTAAAGCACGTCAGGAGGCACAGCTGACTTAGGAACACTGACAGAGAACTTAAGTTTCTCTATGTTTTAGGCAGTGGTGAGGGGAGCAAGTGTCCATCACTTCTTGGAAAACAGCCTGAACTCTGGGATTCTCCTTTTTGCATGTTTTAGTCGTCATGAAGGTACTGTGTTTGTTTTTTAATTTCATCTTTTTAGATTCAGGGAGTAAATGTGCAGGTCTGTTACATGGACATGTGAAGTTTGAGACATGAATAATCCTGTCACCCACGTATTGAGCATATTAAGAAACTCACCCAGTGCATTTAGACTGAAAAGGTGTTGAGAAATTAATATACCCAAATATGCAAATCAGGAGATGGAGTATCTTACTGAGAAGGTAAATGAATCCCAAACTCTAATATCCCTGTAACATTCAGAAAGCAGAGCTGCATTTAACATTGCTTTCGCTTTTATTTCGTGAGCGATTTCCACTAGGACCCCCATGGATACTGTTGTATTACGGACCAGTACTTTCAGGGGATTTATTTGCATGGCTGCATTAAAAACAACGATTGGTCTGAAATCTCTGAAAGACCCTGCCCATACCAACATCTGTTTCCCACCCACAACTTTATGCTCTGGTTACAAACCTTTTCTTCCCTCCTACTTCTAAACTCACTTAGCACGTGATGTTCCATCAAATTAGAGGGCACTTATTTGTCTTAAAATTGGGCCTTAAGTATTACTTCCTCAATAGAAATGACATCAACCACAAAGTTACAAGTAACTACATTGTTTGCTGTTGTAGTACCATGTGGTAGGCAGAGTGTTTCATTACACATAGATCAACTATCATTAACAAAGTTTAATGCCTTCCTCCGTGACAGAATACAAGCTTCCTGTAGAAAACTCACCATCCATGTGTTCCCATTACTGCACGTTTCCACCACACAAATCCTCTTAATAGTATATTGGATTAGCTCAGTACTCAATGTCTTCAACTATGACCGTGGGCCAGATGAGGATAGGGCTTCCTTGTCCGTGTCTTCATTCTTTCGTCCACGGGCAGCTCATATGAAAGGAGAGCAGATCTACAATGACTGTTTAACGAATGAATGAAACTTGAACTCAGGCTCACTGCAGCTGCCATAGTTCAGACCTTAACGGTGTGGAATTGGAGCACTGACGCATTTCCCATCCTCAGTCGAAGGAGGCTGTTCCATCGACTGTAGGTTGAGTTAACCGTATGCCTACCTTCTATCCACTAGATGCCAGTAGCACCTCCCTCCAATTCTAACAATCACAAATGTCTCTCGATATTGTCAAATGTGGTCTTCGTTATCAAAATTTCTCACTCAAGAAGCATAGGAGAAACCCTATACAAAATTCTGTACATTTTGAAAATAAATTTTACTTTTAGCCTAGATCTTTAGTAGAGCGTTGTGTCATTAAAAGAGGAGATCCTGAATCTTACTATCTCACGGTTTTGCGACCTTTGGGAAGTGAATCAACTTTCCTAAACCCAATTCTCCCCATATGTAGATTAGGAATATACGTGTGATGTTGCCCATTTTAGGATTTGACAATGTTTGTCGCATACTAAGCGTACGACACATTTTAACGTTTTCCCTAATTCTAAGTACTTCTTAGCAATGATCACTGTAATCAGAAGCTTTTTCCTTATGGCACATAAGAATTGTTCACCTTGCAATCAGTGACATCATGGATTGGAGGCACTGTATTATGAGCTTTTCAGTGGAAATATCTTAACGGTACCCAAAAACATAGGAGCTCAATATAAATTGAGTTATCATTGGTGTACGTGCACATATGTATTATGTAGATACCTTTAACTGATGAAAAACGTCATTTTATTGGTCGACCTAGAGAACAAGTGACTTCTTGTTTACGATCTAGATGGAAGATTTTAAAAGTTACCCTTATTTGCATATGTCCTTCAGTTGTAACGTTTAATATTTAGAACTCAAAAGATGAATAAAATGTCACTGCTTTGGCCTGTTCCCCAGAGCAGCACATATTTATTCAGATTTTTCCAAACTAAAGAAATTAAGGCCTGAGGATGCTACAACAGAACCTGAAGCTGTATTTTTACCCAGGCTGCTAATTACACTCTTAAAATATTAGTTGAAGCCATTTGTGTGCAAAGCACATCCTAGCATACAATGCCTTTACATTTGTCATGTAGTTGCTTAGCTCACATACCCTGGACTGAACCCATTATTAAAAGATGTGGGCACACAACAATGAATGCAATGTTGATTCAAGATGTGTCAGTACATTCAGAAATATTAATGTCATTAATATACTAAATGCAATTTAAAGTCGATTTTATTCAATGACTAATTCTCCAGTTGGTCTGAAAAACATCCAGGCATTTTAAAACTTACCAGTGGCCTCAGCTTATACTAGTTAAATCAGATGAGGTAAGATTTCTGCATAGCAATGTCTGGGCTGCCCAGGTGATTATTATCAGCCAAGGTGGAGAACTAATGAGCTAAGTTCATACATATTTTCAGGAACGCAGAAAAATAATGTACCCAAACCCGAAATACATCCTGACTTCAAGTTTCCACATTAAAGGAAATTATACCCACGGGGTTAGGTGTCAAGGGAGACAAGCACTCGTGTTTGCTGGCTTGTCTAGTAAGTCTGGGTACAAGGAGTCAACTTCAGTTTTAAAGGAGATGAACTTTAAGTTTCCTGAGAAGCTGGTGTAACTAAAGCACTCGTGACAATCTGTCTCTATATTCAATAGTTTTAAAGACGAAAAACAAACATTTGTCATTTGTAGGTATTTAAAATACAAGCCTCCAGCATATCTGATATCGTTTTTCACGAGAAAACTTTCATCTTTCAGGAAAAAGGCTAAAGTGGTATCTCCCTGTCACTGGTATGATTTCAACTAGAAAACAGAGGGTGAGAGCTTACCAAAGGGACCTAAGGGAATAGAAATGAGAATTATGTAACAGAAACCAGATTTATTGAAGGCAGCCACATGGCACCCACCTGGGTGAAGAAATTTGGATGGTTTGCTCACTGCACGTTAAAAAACCTCAGGAAGTTTGCTATTTTTTGGTGTTAGTTTTATTATAATGAACTACAAAGCCTGCCATGGGAAACTAATTCTATGATTTAGGATTATTTAGGACAGTTTTATAGGAAGTATGCTTTACGAAATGCTAAAAAGCTTGAAACAGCAGTTAATCACCTCACTCCTGCAGATGGAGTTAGTCATCAAGTTTTCCACTCATTCTTCTGCAGAAAGTATGAAAAACATCACACATTAATAAACTAGATTTAATCAGTTTAATTCACTTAGCAATTATATACCACTTGCCAACATTGTACATTATTCAAGAATTATCTTTCACAGTATAGGGTCAAATACAAGCTCTTTGTGACATTTGCTCCTTTAACAACTCAATGTCGGAAATCTTGGGGAAAAATGTTTGACGTGAACTCTTACGTCGTACAGCCTAGCCTATTTAGCCTTCCTGCAGTACTATGATGGCAAGCTTTGCACCTAATTAGGGCTTTTAAATCTGCTGGGCTTCTCTGGCTAGTTCACATTATTTCAGCTTTCAGCTCACAAGCTCTATACTATAAGGGCATCCTTCCATCTTATTCCGTTTTATAATTTATTCACAGCAGTTACTCCGATTCTTACTGGTTATCCTTGTTTATGCTCTAGCTTCCCCTACTAGAACGTGGTCTCCAAACACAGTTGTTTTCTCTGTCATACTCACAGCTGACTTCCTAAGACTTCATACACACACATCATACATGTAACTTGTGTTGGGTAAATAGAACACTCCTGCTGTGTAGACTGGAAAAGCAGCTGTAAAATCCCCTTTGTATCCTTTTTCTAAGCAATTTTGCAGCTCCTCCCCCTTGAGAAATTATTTCCTCACTGCTTGAAGCTGGGCTAGTTTTATCACTTGGTAGGACTAACAAGTCGCAGAAAACGTTTTTATAGACTCAGAACCCCTCTGTCCCCCCTAAGAGCCTGAGCTAGCCCTGTCGAATTCAAAGCAACATTATATAGCCTGTAGCCAAAGCCGAGAAGGAACGCTGCCTACTTGACCTGGAGTCACTGTAAACACAAGAGTGTAATCCAGCAGAGACCAGAGAACCACCCAACTGGCTCAGTAAACCAACAAAGCATTGTTGCTTCAAAATGCTAACTTTTGATGGGGATGTGTGATACTGCCATAGAAAAAAATCTAAGACATGTGGTATTGAGAGGTAGCTGAAAAGTTAGTAAGGAAAGTATTAGCCAGAGCTGGAGAAAAAAAACTGGCAAGAGACTTGGTTAACAAAACCTGGAAAAGGTGTTAACCAAATTTTATCATTCCTGAAAAATGGTGACCTGTGGTTGATAGCAGGAAGGAAAAAAAGATTCCTAAAGCTGTCACTTGCGGTGAGGGGAAAATAGCAACAACGTACCTAATGAAGTGTTGGTGAGATTGGAAAGTTAATGCAGGAACACAAAACCAAATACTGCATGTTCTCACCTTTAAGTGGAAGCTAAACATTGAGTACACATGAACGCAAGGACGGGAACAACGATCACTGGGAGTTACTTGAGAGTGGAAGGTGAGGATTAAAAAGCTACCTGTCAGATATACTACGTTACCTGAAGGACAGAATAATTTGTACCCCAAACCCCAGTGACGCAGTATTTATCTATTCAACAACGTGTACGTAACCTGTATCCCCTGAATCTAACACAAAAAAGCCCAAGACACCGTATGAACATCTACGTCACTTGAACTTCCTGAATTTGAGAAGCTTCGGGCAAGAGTAAGAGACGCTGAAGGTAAATTCAGTACATCTGAAAAGTCAAGTGATAACGCATTCTGATATTGGTCAATCACAGATGACAGGCTTTGTGAGGGAGATGATCAAATTGACTACATTTGGTTTAATTTTAGCTTCTCAATCACTTGCCAACGGAGATTTAAAGCAAATCACTTCAATTTACAGTGATCTTTTGAAAATGGTCCTAAAAGCAAAAGTTTGCCATGTTTAATTTCATAAAATTTCATACACCTTTGTAGGTCCTTAGACGTTAACCTTAAGGCTTAGAAATCTATCAACTTATTTAATGTAAAGTGTTGCCAAAGTATCTTTGTTGTTTCATTGTATTTATCAAGTGATTTCAATTGTTTGAGCATCTTAAATACTTTTTCCTCCAAGCTACTCCATTTGGTTATGTATATTCATCCTAAAGTGATCCCATAGTATTTGTCTACTGCTAGAAAAATTTTGAAAATGCACTTCATTTTTTATTTCCTGTTCAGTCAACCATTACAAGAATTACAAAAGGTGACGTCTCCCGAAGTTGCGTGAAAGTATCAATTTAATGTAAGGATGGGGAAACAAAACACTGAACGTAAAACTTCAAAAACTTAGTTTCACTAGCTTTATGTTACCCACAACTGTTCTACGTTATACATCAACATATTAAAAGCATTTCTCTGGTGCCATCTTGTCTATATAAAAACTAAAGACAAACAGGCGACTCTTTCAAAAAGAAACAATTGCACTGGTAAAGTCTGTTTCTTAGAATGATTTAAGCAGATGAATTCCATTCTGTGTGAACTCACTAGCGTTAACATCAGTAACTTTTCTGAATATTTAACCAGATTTGCCTTGTTTCAAACATTTGAAAGCGGTTTAAATTATGTCAACAGTGTTGTCCACATGTTTGCTGATGTACAATAAACAAGTAAGCTATTGATACTTTCCTCAGACTGTTACGGGAAGGAAGGCCTTGGGCTAGTTGTCCGCGTCCTTGGAGTTTGGAACGAAGAATGCCATGGCACATGCCTATAGTCTCAGCTGCTTCGGGGTGCTGAGGCAGGAAAATCACTTGAACCAGCAAGGTTGAGGTTGCAGTCAGCCGAGATTGCACGACTGCACTCCAGCCTGGGCCAGAGTGAAACGCCATCTCAAAAAAAAAAAAAAAAAAAAAAAAACAAACAAAAACAAACCCACACACAAAGCAACAAGGAATGAAGCACGGGAAGGAAGCAGCCAAGCAGAGATTTAACAGCACTCCACAGGGTGGCAGTGGGCCCAAGCGAGCCGCCCGGGAGCCTGGTTGCAAAGTTTTCCGAATTTTAAGTACTCCTCTTGAGGTCTGTATCTGCTACCTCTTTCCTAGATAAAGCATTTGTTTCGTGGCTCATAAGAGCTTGAGGTGAACTGGTACCCTACGCAGAGGAAGGGATGGCCCATGTGTGGCCCGTGGGTAATCCAGATCACTTCTCATCTGAAACGTGGTGGAAGCGGGAGGGTTGTAGATAGAGTATCTTTGGTTTTTCGCTACCTGAGTGGGCCGGGGGAAACGGGTTTTCCTTTGGTTTCCTTTTAGTGTTAATTGGCGTTAGGTCCCCTGCCTAGAGACCCAGGTGTTTTCGTTTTGCTCCAGCTTTGGAAACTCACCACTAACTCGCCCTAAGTTCCCTGTCTCCAGACCTTATTTTCCTGCCTCAATACGATAAAAATCTAGGATTTTAGCTACAGATTCAGGGTTTTTATTCAGTAATTGTTTAAGGTACTTCTCATGGCAAGAAGGGTTTCATCTCGAACACTGTTCCTCATCTAGGATAATACTTAAGTGCTCCATGAATATTTGAATTAAAGATTAGAGAGGGTCATCGAATCTCCCACACCAGAAAAAAAAAGAACGAACAAGAACCTGTAACATCAAAACTGACAACAGAAGAATAACGCTTCAGAGGTTGGCCACCTGACATATTGGAAGCTGTGTCTTTCCTGGGGGTTGGAGATTCTGGATTTTACTCAGGCAATCTTCACACTCCCTGCTTTTACCCTGGTCACTTTACTCATCAGAGCCTCAAGCTTCATTTGTATTATGACAGTCAAAATTTAATCCTTACATATTCTGTTATTTCTGGTAGACACCTGCCTAAACCTTTTTCAGGATTTTACATTTATATATCTAGCCATCCTGAGTTTTATTTCCTTTTCCTATATATTTCTTTTACTAGTGTGTTGTACCCAACCCCTATCAACTCCACTGGAGATACCACCAGGCTTAAAGAGACTGAAAAAAAAAAAAAAAAAGGAACCCAGTACTAGCAAAAACCGGAGTTTTACGTGGGACTTAACAAAAAAGAAAACGCAGCAGTGGCGGGCTGAGCAGAGAGACCCGCTTTATTCATCAGAGCCTCAACCTTCATTTGTATTATGACACTCAAAATTTTATCCTTACATATTGTTATTTCTGGTAGACAGCCGACTAAACCTTTTTCAGGATTCTACGTTTATGTATCTAGCCATCCTGAGTTTTATTTCCTTTTCCTCTATATTTCTTTTACTAGTGTGTTGTACCCAACCCTTATCAACTCCACTGGAGATAACACCAGGCTGAAAGAGACTAAAAAAAAAAGAACCCAGTACTAGAAAAGACCGGAGTTTTACGCGGGACTTAACAAAAAAGAAAACGCACCAGTGGCGGGCTGACGAGAGAGACCCGCAACTGCTTACAAATAGCAGGCGGTTTATATAGCGTTTTCACTTAGCTCCACCCCCCCATAATAGCCTCCACCTGGCAACCTTCATTTATTCCCCCAAAACTCAGCGCCTCCATCCCCCATACGGCCCTGTGTTCTAATGGGGCTCAGATGTTTCTCATAGACAAGGAACGAATCTCAGGGCTGGCCACTCCTGGATTCCCTAACTCACAGCAGATATTCAGGTGCCTCTGCCCTGCAGGGTCATTCTCAGGGTATACTTAAGTTATTGCTATCAGGTGCATTTACCTTACTTCGTGTATGAGTCTTTTCTTGAAGATTCTGCCCTGACAGTAGTGTTCTTGCTAACTTCAGTGTCAGCTATTAATGTTTGCAAGAAATCTTGCAGATGATCCTTTCCATTTACTTATTTTACCTACAGTCTGAAACTCTGAAACAACATGAATTGTTGGAGTTTTCACATGGGATTGATAGAAAAGCCATGATTCTTGGTTTTATGATTTGCCACAAAGACAGAGATCATTCTACAGCTATCAACAGAACCAAGTCTTTTTATTTAACATTTAATTAACATCGTGCTTTATTCTGTCACTTGCTTTTTTCCCCACTACATGGCCAATATTGTACCCTTCAATCAACAATGACTAACCTAGCAGAAAAACTTAAAAAAAAAAAACTAGGACGGTAATATGGTTATCATTGGTGAAAATTTCTTTTAAAATAATTCAACAAATAATCAAGAGAAGATGCTTACTGTTTACAAAAAAATTTTTGGAAGGCAAATATTAGACACAAAAAAGTTAGACACAAAAAAATGTTTAGTGTCTGAGTTCAACTACTATCCACGTGATACTGAAATGGTCTTAGCATAGACAAAACATATTCAACTATTGGGACATTTTACTTGTAGGAAAGCAAAGGAGCAAAAATAAAATCTCATCTTTCTTCAACCACATGAACCCCTCTGTTCTATAGAAATATGTGATCTAAACCCACAAAATGTATCTGTTTCTTTTATTAATATCAGTATAGTTTTTGCATTTTTCCCCAGGTCTGAAAGTAGATAGCTATTTCACACTTAAAATTTTGACCAATGGCAGCTATTTTTGTGAATTCGCAGCTCAACACGATGGGGAATGTTGCTATAGTCTCTAATCATGAACTGAATCTGTCAAAGAAAATGATGAGCAGCTGTTGGTAGCAAACATCATTTGCCACACTTGGTAGCTCCTTCCACATGCTGCTGCTTGATTGCAAGTGGAGATTCACACAATTGTTGGGGCCAGCCACAGTAAATCAAGTAGAATGCTTAACCAGAACTCTCTGCATCTGCGAATCATTGAAAAAAACAGCATCATATTTTCCAGCTAGCAGTGATCGATATTGGCGCTAGAAACCATTCATTAGTAAGGAAAATACTAAATATTTATAACATATCAAATATCATGAAAATATTAGAAATTTCACTCTTGAAAATAATTGTGGCTTAAAACAGCTTTGTTTTATTCTGCAATGAAACCCACATTTTACATTTCTATGATACCTGAGCCTAATAATAAACAGTAAGCCAAGTAATAGAAGCATCAATCAATTTGATTGAAAGTGGCTTAGATTAGCATCACTGTTGTCAAATAAAATAAAAAAAGAAAGTGATTACCAGCTAAAAGGGGCTTACCGGATAAAAGTTGGGCTTGGTTATAAATCCGAACACTAAATATTTTGCAGTCACCTGAAATCCTTGGTCACACATCTTTCATTATTTCCTCCCCAGTTGTTTAAGCAAACATCATTCTTTCTATTCTCTGAATTCCTAGTTTAAGTTCAACTTCAGTACTTTAGCTTTGAATTTTTGCTGCATTACCATTGCACAACAAAATGTCAGCACTTGAAAAATCTTGCTAAGCTTCTAAT
The DNA here is from genome assembly GCF_002776525.5 of Piliocolobus tephrosceles. NCBI lineage: Eukaryota > Metazoa > Chordata > Mammalia > Primates > Cercopithecidae > Piliocolobus > Piliocolobus tephrosceles. The sequence goes on along the minus strand of NC_045450.1, from coordinate 61,427,971 downwards.
CTAACCTCCTTCTTGAAATTTTCTTAGAGTTAAGCATGCACCTTTTCCATAATCCAGAAATTCGACTCCTAGATCTTTACTCATGGGAAATGAAAACATATGTCTACACAAGGATGTACATAAAGTGTTCACAGAATCTTTATTCATAAGAGCTCAACTCTGGAAATTAGTAAGAAGTTTCTTATAAACAAATTGTGTTCAATAATGAAATGATTACTCCCTATTTTTCTAATAATCTTGTTTTATGTACTGTCTCCAGAATATCAAGATAAATGTTATACAAACACGAAGATGATAATCTCATGTTTTATTTGAGCTTATTATCATTTATTCATATCTGTTCAAGGGTAACCAATCTATTTTTAAATGATTCCTCCTTATAGAATTCCACTTCATTCTAATTGCCCATTCACATGCTCAATATCAGTGAGGTGTCTTCCTTCAAATCACAAAAAGTAAGATTCCTTTTCAATGTGCTTTTCAGCTCTAGGTACTATAGTTCAAGTCATATCTACTTCAAAGGAAGCTGCTTGTGATCCTTCTTTCATGTGGGAATTTGAATGGTTTTCTAAGTCAGAAAATACTTTGCACTAATGGGAAATGGCTAGATGCATGGTTCTATATTATTTTTATTTATCTCCTACAGAATGTGTTCAAACTTTGCTTCCTTCAATATTACATTCTGAACAAAAATGCAAAATTAATGCACTGAATTTAGTTTCTTATAATATTTATAATTGTGGGTATTTTTATAGAGTAGCAGCCATTTATATAAAAATGAAAATTTATGCAATTATTCAGATATTTTGGTTTTCTTAAATCAAAGCATGTAAGTAATGATTTAATATTTTATATTTCAAACCTGAACTGTTGCCTTACAGCCATGTATTTTTATGGTTGAGGAAAACTAAAACAATTATTAGAATCAAACACACTTAACTACCAATTTCTAATTCAATAAAATGTTCTGCTGAGTTTATTTTTCTCATTTACTTAAAAACACAGAGATAGCCTCTACTAAAATTAAAAGAAGAATCATGTCTAATTTTTTTAGTGACATTAATATTTTCAATGACAAATATTTTGTCTCTGATTTAAGATTCTAGTTATTGGCAATGAAGATAATTGCTGGGACTTGTTTCTTCTACAGAACAGTTCCTGGAAGATATATTGCTTTATTATTTATGTATTATTTATTGCATATTTCAAACTTTAAATTGTTTGGAGAAAAGAAATACTTTTAAAAATATTCTTTAGGTTCAAATTCTTCCACCTTGTCCTGAAAACAAGGAGAGAGTAAATCATGGCTTAGCAGCATAACAAAGTCAAAATAAAAGGCAAAGGGACATAAAGTTATTTGCTAGAACAGTTCTGGACTATGCCCCAGCTAAGGTGACTTCAAGCCTTCATGCATATGAGAACAGTGTTCACATGAGTAGCTTATTTTTACCAATGTAATCTTCATAATTTGGAAGTCAGCGTTTGCTCAAGAGCAATCATACGGCGTCTAAATATCAGTGGCAACGCGAGAGAAAAATGTGTGCGTCCAAATTCCTATATTCTCACCCTCCTTTTCCTCTCAAATCATGGAATAACATCATTTTCCTTACATTTGAGCTAGCCGTTAATCCAGGATATGTTCTCGACATCTTTCTATTTGCCCCATGTCTAATCAGTCACCAAGCCATGCCAAATTTGACCTCCAAACATCTCTAGGAAAATATCCACAGTTCTATAGCTGTCATTAGGCACCTAGTTCATATTACCACCTTCTGAATTACTTCAAAGTCTCTGACTTTCCCATACTGGAAGCATAATTATCTTCTTAGGATAGAAACTTGATCGCCTAATTTAAAATCGCACTAACTGCTCAATTGCTGAAGGGATAAAGAATACTTTTAATCAAGGTATGGCCAGCCTTTCATGTTTTAGCCACAGTTTCAGGCTTGCTCTCACAGTCTGGCGCCTTCCTATGCTCAACAGACACACTAGGCTTCTCTTAGTTCTCTTCGTTATGTGACTGGGCCTTTCTCGCTCCTGCCAGAGGGCCTTAGCACAAGCTGATCCTCAATCTGAAATCCCCTGTCTCCAAAAACACCTTTCACACACCCACATCTCTACAGATGTCAAGTCTTCAGAGAAGTGACTCACATTTCCCCAGAGGAGCTCAGAGACCCTGTTTATAGCCCTCTTCTTCATAAAATCAATGCACATTTTATTGTTCTGTGTTTAATAATGTATTGGACACATGTACATTTGACTCAGCATTTTATCCTGAGCCTCAAACACTGTGAAATAAATATTTGCTGATGAACAAAAAAATACTAAGAAAGCACCTACTTTGTTCCTGGCAGTGATCTGGCTGCTTTAGAAATAACAGCAAGCTCTGTAGAGACAGGCTGTTAATAGATAACTATCAAATGCCAGAAATGTGTAGAAATACTATTATGATTAGTATGATGGATAAAAATAAAGCACATTAAAACAGAGTTGGGAACAGAGCGACAGCAGGGTGTGGTACGGTTTTATATCCTCTGGTAAGAGACAGTCTCTCTGAGGAAGTGACATTGAAGAGACTTACCTGACCTAAGGGAGCAAGACATTCTGCTTTCTGGCCACATCACATAGCATCTTTCAGGCATGTTGCTTTAGAACTTTGAATTTTATTCTGAGTGAGATGAGAAATCATCAGAGAGTTATGAGCAGGGTGTGATGTGGTCTGACTCAGTAAATAAAATGATGTGTTCTGAATAAATAATAAAAACTCGTTCTAGATGCTCCATGGAATACAGACTTTTTTTATGGAAGAGGTGGAAGCATGTACATTAGTTAGCAGGTTCCTACAAACATGCAGGAGACAGATGTTTGGATTATGGATATGTTTTGAAGAGAGAGCTTTCAGAATTTGCAGGATGAAGCAACGTGATTTGTGAACGAGAAGGGTGTCAAGATGAGCTCCAGAATTTTAGTCTGAGATACTCCAAGAAGAGGGCCAGGGAGAGGTGCAGATTTGGGATGGGTGGATTAGGAGAGGGAATCAGGGGTGAGTAATTATTTTTTTAAAAACTCAGTTTTCTCCATTGCTGAAAACATTTCAACATTAACAAATAACAACCTTAGAAACTCATGACCCAGAAATTATACTCAGAGGATTATGCAATGAAATCCTGACATTGTGCAATGAAGAAAATTGAAATATATATATAGCGACAATTAATTTGTAAGTCCTTTTTTTCTAGAAGTGGCTTATAAGGCCAATACAGGGCCTGATAAGAATCCCCTTAGATGGTTTAAAATCTATAGTCTTAAATGACTGTAGCAAACACACTATTTAATTAACTAACTCTTCACTATGTTGATTTATTGTAACTAGATGGTATTTGTTGAGGTTCTCACTATATTATACTTTACTAAATTATTACAGGAAGCCCACACTGGCCTCTATTCTACACTTCAGTGAATTGCCTCTTCTAGTCAAATTTAATCACATAATCCATATTTCCTTAAACCCTGATTTGTGTAGGTTACTTGATTGATAGGTTTACCTATCAAATGAAGCCCATAAATCTTCAGTCATTTATGTCCCCACAGAATGGGCTTCTGCCTACTTTTAAAAATGTGTCTTGTACTGTTCTCTTTTAGAGTTGTGCTCACCCTGGCCACAGCACAGCATGTGTGACTCCCCCTTGGAGGTTTCACTGGTATCCATCAGCCGGCCCTTCAGTATATCATTTCTCATTTAGATCCCCATAGACATGCCCTTACCTGAAAACGTTAGTCCCATAACCTCAATAATTGTTTTCCTAAATATTGCATCTTTCTTCTCTGAAATGTTGCAGCACTGATAATCCCTGACGCCTGAAATGCTATAATAAAAGTTGGCATTAGGGAAAAGATAAAGAGTTCACATTTAGCCATGTTGAATTTGAAAAGCTTAGAGACATCCTAGTAGATATTTCTAGTATTACCCTTGCATTTTAGGAGCAAACAAGGAAATCTGCATTCAGATTGTGCTATAAGACAGAAAAAGAAATCTCCTAAATATTTATAAGCACAGGCATGCCCTCATATGCTTTATGGGTTTGAATTCACACTACTATTACAAATAGGAAAAACACAGACTGATACATAAATTTAAAGTTGTCTACAGTTGATACTGCACCTGCTACCTTGCAAAGTTAATAACATATTTGCAAAAGAAGAGATACTTCATCAATCCCAGTTGTTGAATTTCCAAGACAGACCCACCAAGGATGGGCTTAACATTCAGAATTATAAGACACATGAGGAAAAAAAGACACATTAGCAAGAGTTTCCAGAAAACCTACCAATAGCATCAGAACCTGAGAACTACAGATTATGGAATTATTGGAAGTAAAACATTCATGAATGGTAAAGGGTGGATCAAAACACGAGAAAACATTATCAGAAAAATACAGCAGAGTAGGTTATGATTACAAATCTAACCTGTAATAAAGCTCAGAAATTGTTACTTCTGTCTTTACAACAAGAAAACATAAGAAAAAATTGAGTTGCACACTTGAGAGAACTGAAGTGGCAGGATAAAGTCACCTCAAAATCTCAAGACAAAAGCAAATACAGAGAATTACAAGAAGACCAGGTTACCCAGAAAACAAGCCTCTGGAATTGTAAATTGGACTCTAATGAAAAATATACAACATGCAAGAATAGTTAAATAATGTAAACAGAGAGATGGAAACTCTAAGAAGGAATCAAAGGGAAATACTAAAATATAAAAGCACTGTAAGGGAAATAAAAAATGACTTTGATGGGCTCCTCAATGGACTAGGCATGGCCAAGAAAAGGATCAATAAGCTTGAATATTTATCAATATAAACATATTAAACTAATAAGCAAAAGGAGGAAAAATGCTTATAACAGAATATCCAAGAACTGTGGGACAATTTCAAAGAGGGTAATATATGAGAGATTGGAACATCAGAAGCAGAAATAGAGATGAGAACAGAAGAAATACTTCATATAATAATAGCTGAGACATTTCCAAATTGAATTAGATACTGAACCAAGATCCAGGAAGCCCAAGAAGACTGAGCTGGATAAATACCATAAATCTAAACCTAGGTATATTACATTCATACTGCAGCAAACTACAAAACCAAAATTAGATCCTAAAGCAAGCTATGGTCAGGAAGAAACTACCTTACTTCCAGTGGAACAAGGACAATAATTACGGTGGACTTTTCATCAGAAATCACGCAAGCAAGAAGGAGTTTAGTATGTTTAGTGTTCAAAGGAAAAACAACAAAATACACCAACCTAGAATTTTATATCCAACAAAATTATCCTTTAAGCGTGAATGAGAAATAAAGACTTTCTCAGACAAACTAAAATCAAGAGAATACATTGCCAGCAGAAGTACCATGCAACATAACATTTTAAAAAATGTTTCTTGGGAGGCCAAGGCGGGCAGATCACAAGGTCAGGAGATCGAGACCACAGTGAAACCCCGTCTCTACTAAAAATACAAAAAATTAGCCGGGCGCGGTGGCGGGCGCCTGTAGTCCCAGCTACTCAGGAGGCTGAGGCAGGAGAATGGCATGAACCCGGGAGGCAGAGCTTGCAGTGAGCCGAGATCTCGCCACTGCACTCCAGCCTGGGCGGCAGAGCAAGACTGTCTCAAAAAAAAAAAAAAAATTTTCAGGAGGAGGAAACTCAGATCTACATGAAGAAAAGAAGAGCGTTGCAGAAAGAATTCATGAAGGCAGTATAAAATTTTATCTTATTCTTAACTGATCTCATAGATTAATATGGATAAGCAAAATGAATGACAACAATGTTATAGCGGATGGGAGGGCAGAATTGAGAATAATCTTTTGTATGTGTTATCTCCACAACCCATGAAGCAGTATAGTGTTATTTGAAGGTGTACTTAGTTAGAAATATATATTATAAGCTCTATGAAATCACAATTTCCTTAAAAAATAAGGCATATTTGGTAAAAATTGAACTTCTTAGAAGTGAAAAATGTATTGGAAATATATCACAGAAATCAGAAACTAAATGGATGAGTTGAAAAAAGAAAAAAAAAAGATTTGACACAGGTTAGACACAGGTTAAAATATTTGAAGAGATTCTGAAGATATAGCATAGAGGTCTGGAAAGTTGTAAAACACGAGAGAGATGCTGGACAGAATGCAGGCTGTGGCAGGGTCCAGGTTTTGCCTCTGGGGAAGGCTACACAACCTGTGGTTTAGGATGTGATCAAATTTAAGAAGACAAGAATTGTACAAATAGTTCCTGGGCCCTTCTGGCTGCAAAACATATAAAAAAACAAGGCCAGGTCAGCTCAGTAGAGCTGAGTAGGCCCATAAATAAAGCCTTGCATACTTTGATGATAAAATCACTCAATCAAAAGTTATAATGTGAAACTTATAGTGTTAACTGTACAATCATATATTTGGTAAAAGTGGAAAAGTGTAGAATAATTGGAAAATACATATAAAACCATGTTATTGTAGTAAAATAACTAACATCTACACATGACTCCATTATGGGTTCAGCTGTAATATATCGGCAATATTTCCATCTTTCCACTTCATGACCAAGAACATGGGGTGATTGAAATGAACTATTTCTAACACAGATGAATGCACAGTATGGCAATAATTTTATGATGAAGTTTTATTTATAAGTGATCACAAAGAGCAAACAAGAAACATATGACTGTATTAATGGGTACGTTAACGTATTTTTGTAGATTAATGCTATACTATGAATATCAAATGTTTTAAAGCACTTTGTAAGAATTTGAATTGGTACAAGAATATTAGGGAATCCAGTACTATGAAAGAGAGAAAGAAATTATGTGAAAATTTAAACAATATTTCTTTAGCCGGGCACAGTCTGCTCTGTTCTTCCGTAGAAGAAAAGAAATAAGACCAGCCTATTTATCCATCAGCTGAGCTCTCTAGATCATGTTGCCATGATATGCTTCTGGAGAAATGACATTTGCTGGTTTGTTTTATTATCACTTCTAATTATATCTCAATCATTGTGCACTTTTAATTATATCTGAATATCTGAAGAAACGTATTCTCCAAAATAATACTAGGGACCTGAAATACATAATCTGCAGCAACCTTTTAAGTTAGCTTTTACATCATTACTATCTTAATATTTTATGGCTGAGAAGAAAAATTAGTATTTATCTCTGTGTTTGGTTCTTAAAGTATGTTCAATTAAATGAAATGTTTGGTAAGAACGATTGCTGATTTCAAATAAATATTTTCCTCCTGCCATATTTATAAAGATATTCTTTTAAATAAATTTCTAGTGATTGTTTTTATTATAGACTTCATCATCTAGAAAATGCTTAGGAGGCATCAATAGAAAAATATTTTAAAAACTGGTTTATTTACATCTGTTCATGGATTCTAGTGTATAGTATCTGAGCTATATTAGTGAGCTCTATAGACTTAGATGATGAGCCTAGTATATGGATGGGTCATGTGCATCAAGTAATGCTCAAGACATCACTGGACTGCATGATCCGTGAAAACAACCTTCCTAAAATCAAGTTGAAGAAACCATGAATCTGGAAGTAGTGTGTAACACAACAGGAGATAAGATGGTAGACTCTGGGGTATGGTGGATTATTGTTTGGAGGAGATACTTTTGATAAAATATTTTTGAGATGGCTTTTGATATTAAAAAATGAAAATATACTACTAACTACTGCCAGAGAACATAGTCTGAATTTGAGACAGTGAATGATACATATTTTCTTTCCAGTGTACTGAAATTCATCTAGATTTTCTAAAGTTAATTCCATCATTTAAAGATAAACAGCTAATGCACGTGGGGCCTAATACCTAGGTGACGGGTTGATGGGTGCAGCAAACCATCATGGCACACATTTACCTATGTAACAAACCTGTACTTCCTGCACAGGTATCCCAGAACTTTAAATTAAACTAATAAATAAAATTACCAGTTAAATCTGAAGTTCAAAAATTTGAGGTAGTAATAGTTATGGGATGGAGTAGCTACAATGCAGCAGTTTGCAAAACACTTGAGTGGGTCACCAACTTCGTTGTTTTTTTAACCTGTTCCTTAAGCTTGTGAACCTCAAAGAACAATTTGCAAAGCTTCCAATGACATGGTAAAAGAACACTAACAGTCCTGTAATGAATTGGAAATCAATAAAGCATTAAAAATGCAAATACATTCTTGTTAATATGATATAATTGTGAAGAACTTCTAGGCAGTCAATTACCATTTAACACAAAAGCCTGTAACGATTTAATTAGGAATCCTTCACCTAATTGAGGTCAAGATTGTTAGCAGTGGATGTCTAATTAGCTTGCTTACTGCAGCTCTTTTCTTTGAAAACTGCCTCAGTAAAATCCTTCCTTAAAAGATATTCATAGCACCAACACGAACATATAAAAGTTGTATGTAAAAGTTGGTAAAATCCGAATGAAGTCTTTATCTGAGTCAATAATATTGTAGCACCACCAGATTCCGATTTTGACAATGTATTATGTATATATATTATCACTGGGGAGAATTAAGTGAAGCTAACAACTTTTGCATCTTCTTATGAGTGTTACACAATTTCAAAACAAACTGTTACTTAAAATGCACCCTTTTATTTCAGAAGGGCAAGACAGGACTTGAATTGTCTACTTTTTTATTTTATGGTTACAGTGATTATTTTAGATAATAATTGGTTCCATGAGTTAAGACCAAATTAATATGGCATTTGATGTAGTTAAAGTCAATGCTAGGTTGACCAATCTAAACTTAATTGATGACCTCAGAACATAGCAGCACTTTTAAGAGCTGGAGAACATTTTTTTTTTCTTTATATTCCTATTTTGCTTTTGACCAGATTATGGTCTTTCAACATCTAGGTATAGAACTTCAGCTTGAAATATAATCCAAAATAAGGTCATCCAATTAGTTTCCTTTGCCTAAGGAAATAGCCCATTTAATGTTCTTTAAGATTAAGACTTTCAAAATTATTTCAATGGAAAATACATTAAGATAAATGATTTCATAATAAGCTAACTAGAATCAAGGGAGATTTATTGTTGTAGAGTTTCCTGTCACAGTAATGACCATATTTTCTTCCCTGAAACTCTAATACCCCAAGGTAGTTTAAGACAAAAAAAAAAAAAAAAGAGCAGTGACCATATCAATTGTATAATTTCTTATGTGCAATGCATATTTCCATGTTTGAAGATCTGACAATTTTTTAGTTTATACTCAGCATATACTGAGTGAAATCTGGCCTCAGAATTGTTTCCAAAATCTACAATTAACATTTAAAATAAATGTTCTATAGAACACATGCTGGAAATGACTAGTACACAGAAGTACACATCTTAATGAAGTCTGGTATCAGCGGCCCAACTTAGAAATGTATATCACACATAGCCCTGGGGTGGTTATTTAAAAATTAAAAATTGGTCACTCATTTTAATGACACCAAAGTCTTTCAATTTTTGTTAGTTACCTCACTCTCCCCATGTTTTTACTTTTGCATTTTAAAAATTACATCTTAGCACAGGTGAAACATTTATTTTTATCTTGGTTCTAAGTCATGAAATTCGTGGTCTACATGACCAATGTGAGTTGTCACACTTTCTTTGAAACCGGTACTATCCGTCCATACTGCTGCTGCTCCGTTCTTTGAACACACCAAGTTCTTCCATGCCTCAAGGCTTTGTCTCAGGCTCTTTCCTCCATTGAAAATGCATTTCCCTCTCTCCTGTATACAGCACTACCTTCTTATCATCTGTTCAGTCATCATTTAGATATCACTTCAAATGACATTTGAAGATCTAAGATATTACATAGTATTAACTTTCAATAGGGACGTTCTCTGACATTCAGTGTGCATTTTCAGACTGGAGAGGAAAATCTATCCAAAATCTTCCAAGTCTGGACATGCAACCCGTGCCCAGTGCATATCTTGTCTATATCCCACTACTACAATTAGAATAGTTTCCTCAGGTCATCTCAGAGACATGGTCATGGTGAAGGTAAATTTTATCAGGGCATTCTAATGTGGTCATCTACAGTCCTGTGACTAGGTGTAAGGCTCAGACTGAGAAAATGATCAGTCAAATGATGCTAAAACTGTGATATCTAGCTATTCATGTCTACATTGTTATTCCTTCAGTCAGTCAGGCTAGAAATGTATGTCGTTCATATTGTTATTTTTTCCCATTTCACACTACAATAACCAGCCTACGCTTAAATTTATTGTAAGCTATGTACCTCTTTTACCTATCCTATGCCTACAGTGGTAACTACCCCCTTCCCTTCATATGTTTTCTTTTTCTCATTGAGAATTGAGTTAATTCCACTGCTTTTATTTCATGGAAAGCAGCAATGTTGGAGGAGAACAGGTAAGAGAGGGAAAAAGCCAAAATTTTGCTAGAGAAATAAAAAGATAATATTTTTCTGATTGAATGAGTTTATTCATTCACCAAACACTTATTGCTAGCTATCTCTCTTGAATGAAGATAGGCTGGGATTTACGCTAGGAACTTTTCGTTCCAAATGTGAATATTTAGCTTTGCTATCCTTTGGTAGAGAGCTGTAGCTCCTTTATAAATCAGGTGACTGACTTATCAACCAGTCCCACCTCTTGACCTCTCCACCTGTTTTTCAAGACTCTCAATCAGTAGCTACTACATGGACCATATAATTTTAGACATGAAGATTATAGAGAGTAGTGCTTCGAATTATGTGATATTTTAAACATTTACTCGTTGACCTTGACATTTTTATGAATATATTTAAAATTAGGTCCTCCTTCTCTTCAACTTTATTTTAAATTTGATTCTAAATAAGTAGTGATAGAAAACTAAAGTGTGAGTAAAAATATAGAATGAGGCATGAAAATAGAGAAGTAGAAAAATGCGCTTATTGAAGTAAAAAATGTTTAAAGGTTAACTTGAAAATCCACAAAGAAAAGCCCTTAAAATTGCTTGAATCAGTTAAAGTCTTATTCACAGTAATCAAAAAATGGCATTTTTATACAATACCAAAGTTATAGTCATAAAAGAGGCAAGTACTTCTCAACATATTAGAAACTGTCCCTCTCAAGTTAGCTGTCTATGCACAACAATTATGTGGTAATCACATTCACTAGAGATTTTTCTGACTGCGTCCTTTCCAATAAACATGGTAAGTCTATTATGTAGAATGTGAATGATGAACTAAAATCAGAAAAAGGAAAGTAAACAAGCATTTTGTGCCATAAAAAATAATTTAGTTTTAAATTAGAGTCACTCCAATGAAATCTGGCCTAAAATAGTCAGCCTAGCTGATGTTACAATTCTAGGAGCTTCTGAGAGCAAGGAAATAAAAAAAAAAAAAAAAAAGGAAGCCAACTCTTTGGTTATTTGAAGAAGCAACGTGTGTTCTAAAATCTTTTACACAGAATGCCAATATTAGGTAAAATAAGTCATATATCATGGATAAATTGACATATTTTAGCATACTTCTTTGTGTTAGAAATATTGAAATACACTTTTACAATGAATAACTGGTAAAGTTTTGATTTTCCACAACGTTTATTTTAGCTTGTTAAAATATTGAAATATTTTTAACATGGTCTGCCTGATAATGAACCTAAATGGAGGCATATTTCCTACCAATAAAATACAATTATTTTCAGAGAGAACAGAAAATTGTATCCTTTTCATTTTAATTTAAATGCAATAATTATTTCTTTGATTTTTCTACTGCTCTAACAACCAATTACGAGTCAATATGTGGTCACTATGTTTATTCTTTCATCCACCCATTTTCTCCTAATTCTTTTTGAATAAGTAAAAAATCATACTATGATTTGGTCTATGTCATACATTATTTTTATAAATAAATTCTCATCACTATATACAACTATGAGGACTAACTACCTACTAATGTTTACATTTCAGAAAGATGGAAGATATTTTTCAAATCTTGACATTCTCTTTAATTTCTCCTCTCTCTCTTTCTTTCCTTTCTCTCTTTTCTTCCTTCCTTTTCCTTCCTTCCTTCCTTCCTTCCTTCCTTCCTTCCTTCCTTCCTTCCTTTCTCTCTCTCTCTCTTTCTTTCTTTCCCTTTCGTTTCTTTCCTTCTCTTTTTTTTCTCTCTCTTTCTTTTTTTTTTTGAGATGGAGTCTCGCTCTGTCACTCAAGCTGGAGTGCAGTGGCATGATCTCAACTCACTGCAACCTCTGCCTCCAGGATTCAAGCAATTCTTATGCCTCAGCCTCCTGAGTAGCTGAGATTATAGGAGTGTGCCACCATGGCCAGCTAATTTTTGTATTTTTAGTAGAGATGGGGTTTCACCATATTGGCCAGGCTGGTCTCGAACTCCTGGGCTCAAGTGATCTGCCCACCTTGGCCTCCTAAAGTGCTGGGATTACAAGTGTGAGTCACTGTGCCAGGCCATGAATTTCTTTATCTAAGACATATTCAAGTGGATATGAATCTAAAGAGATAATAGTTCTCCAGGAACAGCAAGTAGGGAAATCTCTTTTATTTGGGCAACTGGGGAAGGGTTACAGAAATGGAGAACTGATTGTTATTGGATAAATTTTATTTTTTTTTTAGATGGCAAGAAACAGATATAATCAGCTCAATAGTTTGGATGCATTGTTAGGAATCATTGCAAGCCACCCCAGAATCTATATACCCTAAAAGTAACATGGTCATCCTGGCATTGTAGCCTCCTGTCTAGTTGAGTGGGGCTCCCCCAGTAATTTATGTCCAAACCAAGGCTTCGTCTTTACCTTTGTATGCAACTTGTACATTTGTTCCACAGCACATAGTTCTATTCCACTTATTTTGAATAGTTTCCTCACATATACAATGTTTGATCCACAATATTTTTTTTTTTTTTTTTTTTTTGAGACAGAGTTTCACTCTTATTGCCCAGGCTGGAGTGCGACGGTGCGATCTTGGCTCACAGCAACCTCCATCTCCCAGGTTTAAGCAACACTCCTGCCTCAGCCTCCCCAATAGCTGGGATTACAGGCACGCGCCACCACACCCAGCTAATTTTGTATTTTTCTCCATGTTGATCAGGCTGGTCTTGAACTCCCAACCTCAGGTGATCTGCCAACCTTGGCCTCCCAAAGTGCTGGGATTTTAGGTGTGAGCCACTGCACCCGGCCAATATTAAATTATTTAAATGCAAGGGTGAGCTCTTTCTTTAAAAAAATAAAATCTTTTATTGCCATATTCTTTGTTTTCAGTTTTCTTGACTAATGATCACTGCTCTTTGTCTGACACATATATCTGAAGTAGAGCTGGGAAAAGGCAAAATGAGAGTGAATTGTGATTGGAACATAATTTTAGGAAGGTAGGATTGAGATACGGTATTGAGATTTCCTCAGCTGGAAAAGGGGGACAATTTTGGGATGATGTAGGGAGTAAATAAAACATTATGTACCAAGTATATGTGTGTGTGTGTGTGTGTGTGTGTGTGTATCACCATGTCAGAAAGGTAAGATTTTACTTGATGCATATTAAATGCTCTTTCACGCATGTTTCCTCTCTGTGTGAAGACTTTAATTTTACCTTCAGCTTCCCGAGTAAAAGATCCTCAACAAGTATGTATCTAAAATTTTAAAAGGAGTTAGACATAAAATAATTTTAAGGAGTCTACAAAGACTTATAAAGACTTTAATATCTTTGTGGTGACAAAAGAAACATCCAACTTTCATCAGGGGAGTCAGACATAAACGAAGTTTAAGGAGTCTTCAAAGACATAAAGACTGTACTATCTTTGTGGTGAGAGCAAAAAGATCCAAACCCCATAGATTAAAAAAAAAAAAAAAAAAAAAAAAAAAAAAAGACCACTCCTGCCCTCCAGTCCTGCAACTACACCTATTGTCTCCAAACCTTCCTATTGTTTCTTCTTGTCTTGGGCCGTGAAACGTATTTCACCCTAATGCAGTGTCTGAAAGTGAATTGGATAAAGACAGTGGCTATTTACAGTGACCATTCTTTTCAAAGACAAGGGGCCCTGCTTTCTTTCACAAAGTGATCATAAAAGTTCTAGGCATGTCTACACCAGTTTGTAACACAGTTTGGCCATGATATTTGGGAATACAGAATGACAGTCCTTAAGCCACTGAATAATTTGAAATCATAAGGGGCAATTCAGAGGTGAGAAGGGAAGACAATTCGGAGTAAGGGCAATTCAGAGGTGAGAAGTAAGGCGAATTGGTAGTAGCCACTCAGATGACTTTAGTTCTTAAAGGCTGAAGAACTAAATAGGGGTAAAACAGGGAAAAAGCCCTCCTGATAGTCATTGAAGAGTATTTTAAGAATGTAGGTGTCTCAGAAAGACAAACATGCATGTTCTCACCTGTGAGATCTAAAAATCGAAACAATTAAACTTAGGGACATAGAGAGAAGGATGGTTGCCAAAGCCTGGGAAGAGTAGTGGAGGGTTTCGGGGGAGGTGGAGATGGTTAATGGGTACAAAAAACTAGTTAGAAAGAATGAATAAGACCTATGATGTGATAGCACAATGAGGTGACTATAGTCAATAAGAACTGTACATTTCAAAATAACTAAGAGCGTAATCGAATTTGTGTAACACAAAGGATAAATGTCTGAAGGGATGGATACCCCATTCTCCATGATGTGATTATTACTCATGCATGCCTGTATCAAAATGTCTCATGTACCCCATAAATAAATACACCTACTATGTTCTCATAAAATTAAAAAAAAATTTTAAAACCCAAAAAAACAAAAACGAAAAGAATGTAGGCACCTGATGTTCAATTTGACTATGGGGATATATGCTCCCCATTGTCTCTCCAAAATCCTAATTCTTCAAGTGGATGACTGAATACATAACTGCTGTAAGCAAGGCTTTGCTGTGTTTCAGTGATTATGTAGAAGTTGAGGAATTTTTCTGAGTTGATACCATGCAGACCAGAAACCAGTACACCTAGGTCCAAGAGATGATCTGAACCTATAAAGGATGACTGGAGAGGCTGGCCAAGACACTTACTGCTACTCAGGAAGTAGCATACATTTTGGAAAGCATTTTGAACTATGAAAAAAATAGGGTTTTGTATTTTGAGCCAGGTTTTCTGGCAGGAATGCATCAGCTGACATTTAGATTATAGAGGAAGTGGTTAACAGAAGAGTGGTTTACATGATAAAATGGAGCCATCAAAATTAAAATGGGACTGTCTGTGGTTACTATCAGCCCAGATTACAGAACGCAAGGGAGTTGAGTAGAAGCCAATGCTAGGGGATTGGCAGCCAAGAAGCAGGGAGGAACTCAGTCACCTGCCAGGAGACAACTGAGGCTTGCAGGGAGAGGAAGGGGGGTGACAGGGAAAGATGAGACTGCTCCATGAGCTGTGTGTCTTGTCACTCACTTCTTGTCTGCTGTCATTTTTAGTGCTTTGCAAGACACCTCGCTCTCTTGCCCACGCCTGCTATCGTCATATTCCCTTCCAGTCCCAAAGCTTGCGCAGCTTGACCATCCTTGAAGGTAAAAGATAGTTGAAAGGACAATGAAGTATGCGGTGGACAATGGGACCAACCTCATGGCATAAGGTCAAGGTCAACTGTGACCCCTGAAAAAAACTCTGTACTTGACCAAACATTAGTTATATTTCTCTGTGCACCCTTTTTGAGTAGGCTTTGACCTTGGTCTTCAGTGTCCATTTTGTTCTTGCTGGACTTATGGGGCCTAGACTTAGCAAGAACCCTGTTAAGTCAGTTTAGCAATAATCTGCCCCCTCCTTGATCAATGTTGATATTTGATCACTGCTGACATCTAACCAAGTCCTTCATCTCTCAGCTTTGATATGTAGGTCCTTGTCCTGTCTTAGCAAGAATTCCCCTATTCTTGCTGTTTCTTCTTAGTAATCAACTGACTCCCTCCCACTTCTCATTGGCTATAAATCTCCACTTGTTCTTGTTGTATTTAGAGTTGAACATAATCTCTCTTTCCTATTGCAATACCTCTTTTGCAATGACCTTAAGTAAAGTCTTTATCATTTTAACAAATGTCAGAATAATTATTCCTTAGGGTCCTACATAAGAGAGTCCTGCAACCAGGTGTGGTGGCTCACACCTGTAATGCCAACACTTGTCGGAGGCTGAGGTGGGAAGAGACTCTATCTCTAGAAAACAAATTTTAAGAATTAGCCAGGTGTGGTAGCATGTGCCTGTGGTCCCAGCCACTACGGAGGCTGAGGTGAGAGGATTGCTTGAACCCAAGAGGTAGAGGCTGCAATGAACTATAATTGTGCTACTGCACTACAGCCTGGGCAACAGAGTGAGATCCTGTATCAAAAGAGAGAGAGAGAAAGAGCCTTTTCTTGCACCAGAGCAGCCCCTGCTCTCTCTTGAGAGAATAGGGGCTGGGTTTTTTTTTTTTTTTTTTTTTTTTTGTCTCTCCTAGCTAGAAGGAGGCAAATAAGCAAGAATTGTAGAACATTCCAAGTGGCTCCTGGAACTGTGGACTGATGAAGTCTGTGGTCCTACCTCCTCCTGCTAGGACTGTGTTCTATAGGTTGGTGCAAAAGTAATTGCGGTTTTTACCATTAATCTTAATGGTAAAAACCG